>NW_028238198.1:77680252-78287752 GCF_041429995.1 Eschscholzia californica
TTAGAGGTTATAACAGGTGCACAACAGCATATAGTACCATACCTTATGGGGCAATTTAGTGACATTCGTGATGAGCGCTCAACTACATCGGGGTCTATCATCAAATAAGAATAATACATATCAGTAATGCAACTATAATTTAAATGTTCAATACGTGAGCCAAATATATTATAGCACAATAAGTGTAGCAACACTAAAGAAATCAGGTCAATTTCAAAATGACAATTATTTAAGTCAAAAATTTCTAAGATTATGTAATACCAAGTTCCAAATTTAGGCTCAAATGTAGAGCTACGTGTACATGGATAAAGAACGGTTTGGATTTAGTGATTTACCCTATACTGTACACCTATTACACTGTACTGTACCCCACACAGTCCATTCAGATTCATATTAGACCAAAGACAAACTTCTTCAAATTCTTATATTTTTTTTAAGATAATAATGATTAAATGCAAGAAAAATATACTTGTCCGGAATAAATGAGAACAAAGAAAACTATCACCAATTTAGAAAAAAATTCTCGTAATTTGGAGCCACCATTTAGTTCATATATTGGGAGGCCTCTTCCATCTACTCCCCTTTCAGCTACTTACTTATTGCAATGATAGTGTCGTTCACTAAGTAGCAAATATAACAGACTATTTGTCTTTCAGATGCATAGGTATTAGAGTCTGTAATCTTTATACACGAAACTTTACAATACAACCTTGGTATTTGACTACAAACCTGAATTTTGTGAAGTTAAAAGAGGTCTGACATAATCTTGCAATATCGGAGTCTCTGAAGATGAGTTCACTCTCATGAAGACTATCGCGACAATATAAGTACCTGTGGTATACAGAAATTCTGCATCAAAGAGGGACAAGTTTCAAGTACAAAATCACGATGAAAGACATTGAAATTGATATATGTGCACCATTGAATTCCCCAATCGCTTGTAGAAGATTTGTTCCATATTTGAGCATTGAAGTCACATTTGTTGGCATCTGTGGTCCAGTATCCTGGTCGAGAATATAAAGAAAATAAAGAACCTCTGAGTTGTATTTTGCAGAAACTACTCATACCAGAAAATACTCACAAACGTCTCATCGAAAAGTCTAAGGATCAATACACACCATTGAAACATTAACTCTATTTGGAACTCCTTCTCCATTTAACAAAAAGCTGAAATAGAAGGAGAAAAAAGATGATCAGATTAATTTTAGAATAAACTAACTCACTACTGAAGAAGATGAATGAGAAAGTGCTTACCTTACTAGTGGAGGAGTAATGATGCATGAAGATGTCTCTGTATTATCAGTTTGAGCTACAACGAGGTACTGCAGGAAATTTAGGGGGAAAAAAGCAAGGAATGAAATTTAGATTTCGGTGGAAAATTTCAGAAGGCATAGAAATGGAAACATTCGGTCATTTCGACCGAACCATATCAAAATTTCTTTCCTTGACGAGGCATTGTTATGAGAGATTTAGTTAAATTCCAGTAGGCGTGGAAATGGAAATATTTTGGCATTTCGACCAAAATATATTTTGAAATTTAATTCCTTGGAGAAAAGAAGTAATGTTGATAGCATCTCCGTAAATTAGAGAATACTGCCATATACATATTACTTAATAATGAGATTCAATCTACTTGTCTAGTGCACAAAATCAAGGTAAAGACTACTTTAACTTCCAATAGCTAACAACAGAAAGACTTCCAGTTCTAATAGATGCAGAAATTTGTCTCAATGGGTTCGTCTAAACAAGTTGACCAACCAACTGTAGCAGATGCTTACAATTTTTTCGTCTGTGTTCATTGCTCTCTCCTGGATGTCGAAGTCAGCCGCATATGTCCCATAGCCAGGCTGCAAGGAAAGCTAATTAATATTTTCAATGACTCAATTTTGAATTCCTATAGTCCAAGAAGAACTATAAGAATACGGCGAGAAGAAAACATCGCAGTTCAGGTAAATCCAAACAGTTTTTTCCTGAAACAAAAAGTTAAAAATCAATAATCTCCATACGATACAAACCTTGAATTCAAGAAAAGCAAGAACTTGACCAATCACCATTCGAGGATAGAATCTGTAAAGCAGGAAGAGAAAGGAAAAAAGATTTGACATGTATCAAGCAACTACAGGAACAGCAAGCTAATTGCTGAAATCAAATAGAAGTCACAGATAACCATGACAGTACCTGGCGATAATTTTAGAAATAACTGGAAGTGCGTTGCTTGGTTCTATGTGAATGTTCTCTTCACTCCAGAAGATGCTTCCTATCTAACCATCCAGTATCTTCATATAGTTAGTGACAACTGAGAAACACAGAACATTACAGAAAACAATTAAACTGAGAAGGAGATAAGAACGAGAATTATTAAATTACCTCAGAGGCGAGTTTAAGAAGTTCATCAGCATCCTTGGCCAGAAACCATCCGCTTTTACAAGCATTCTACCATGGTATAAAATTACATCATTATATTACAAGTTAGTAGTTACGCACGTATGCAGAGAAAAGGAAACAGAATAGAACACTTTTTGACTAACAAGCAAAACCAAGTAAACTGTTAACTGCAAGTAACAGAGGAGAAACTAGATAATATCGTGTCCCAAAGAAGACACTTCAGCATAAGATGCGGATTTAGAGTTCAACTTACTAGTGGTTGGGTTCCTCCCAAAAACACAACAACTAAGGTGTTGGCATTAAGCATTTGTTCATAAAATAGGTACTCAATGCATCCAAGTGATCTCAACTGGGCATTCAGCAAGAAAGTAAAAAAACATCAATGAAGAACAATAGGACCCTAAAAACTAAGTACAGTTGGACCATCTTAACCAGCTAACACCCTTCAGATCTACAAGCTCGTGATAGCTCCACAACAGCTTGTACTCTGTTGTTCGTGGAGGAGAATGTCGATTAGGTCTCTCATGACTGACCGGTTGTCCTAGAAGTTGGATCCCTCTCTGGAAGTTCAGGGATTTGACAAGAAGCACTTTAAACTTTCATTAAGGCTTGAATCATATACATGCAGAGCCCATTAATTAGTCAAGTAAAGTTCTGGTATTGCTTACAAGTAGTCAAGAATTACAAGACACGAACGGAAGCATCACTTGCAGTTATTACCTTGATAGAAATCATTAGCGCCATGATAACTGGTTGAAAAGAGTACTCAATTTTACGTTGATACACCTGTATAAATTTACGATGATAGAATGGTGAGCAATGTGTAATTATAAACTCATAAAGCAATTAACCTCATTCAGATTGCCCAAATTCTGAATACCTTATATGCACGTACAAAAGCACAGGAAAATGGAACATATGTACTAGTATGAAAAGATTATGCTAGATAGATGGAATGAGTGATATAGATAAAAGGAGAACTAGCTATTTCCGTTATTGCACCTCTAAGACCTTATCAGTGACACAGACATACAGTAGCATTTCCATATGAAGCCACGGTCTCTGGGTAATGTTGAATCATACATGAAAGAATGTTAAATTAGAGAAAATATAACTGGTCTAAATTATGAAAAAAATCGTAAAACAATATATTCTTCAGGTAAACAACAACGTATGACGACATTTGGTTATAATTTATTACATATAAGGAAGAGATGATAACAGTATTGCATGCAGAACGATTAAAGTTACATGCTTCTACGACCTACGTCAAGAAAAAAACAAATATTATCTTTCTCTATCATAGATAAATTGGTCCAAGCCTCCAGCGATGTTTACAAATTACTTTCTTATATTATAATACGAAGCCATACAGGCAAATATATCAAAGGAGACAAATTACATGTGGCATCTAATCCAAAAAATTCACGACATACAACTTGATGAGATGGTTTTCAGTTCATCGAATTATATCTCCAGATGCAAGTTCTACCAATTACTCCAGATGCAATAATTGGGGGCCAGAAAACTGACAGATATTAACTAACATGCCATCTCCTCCAGATATGACTGTGACTGCTCTACTTTTGTACTTCCTCTATCACTTTCTGCTTGCTCATAGTCATAGAACATGAGAAGTTGTGCTAATAACCGCATATAAATTAGAAAGTCTTACTTCGGGTAATTAAAGAGGATATTTTGCCACTAAGAGCCCAGAGAATTATAATATGGGCTGCCTAAGCTTTCCCTACAGACAAGAAAACACATAAGAGATCACCATGAAACTAGGGGCAGTCAGGTTTTTGTGGTATAACTCCATATAAGCATGCATGATATTTTTCACGTGTACTGTGTATATAATGCTTTTCAAGTTATTTCTTCGTCGACGATAAAAAGAAATCAACTAGTATGTAACTAGCCTGTTAGTAAAGTGTCGAACATAAGACCAACTGAACAAATAAAGTAAGAATTTCACTTGCTGTTAGCATTCAACTATCACCTGTTTTACTAGTACAGGCAAATCTGAAGCTCTGTGTGGAATCTCATTGTTTGCAACTGCTAAATCAATACCTCTGTATTTGCCAAAAAAAATCTTGTTAAATTAGGGTAGGGAAACGAAATCAAACAAATGTTTCAATCAAGTCCTGCTATGATAAGTTCACGGGAATGAAGACAACAAGAGTTCGGTATAGAAAAAAAACTCAGCTATAGAGTACTGTACAGGATTATAATACAGAAATTCACATTTGTTTGCTTTTTTAGTAAATGGAGCTTAGTTACTCTACAATCATTCATTGTTCTTCTTTATATAATGTCCATTGTTAGTATGTTATTATTATCTTCATTATCCATACATTTGTTTGCTTTTTTAGTTATTAAAAGTATTAAATATCTTCGATTCCGAAATCGTACGGGGTAAGAAAGTAAACTGTTAATTGGGAATCCAGTGACAATCAGTCTAGGACTATACAAACCATTCAAAAAATGTGAATTTGGGTATCCGTCCAGGTGTTTATAATTCCAACCACATCAATTTATAGGCACCCAAAGGAAATTAGGAAGTTACTTATCCAAGGCATGTTTGAAGTTACTAATACAAATCAGTAAAAATTCAAAACCCATGCAGGAAAACCCACTAAAAATAATCTAATCAAAGAGATAAAGAGTATAGTACAAATGAAAACCTAAAATGATGATTCAAGTATGAACAAGTATTTCATTAAATTAATAAGAAAACCAGAAATTCTAAGAAAAACTAATCAATAAAGTAATAATCATAGAAAAAGAAAAAAAAACAAGTATAAGAAACTAATTAGAACTTCCTAATTGAAAAAATTAATAAATGAAGTAGTAATCATAAAAATTATTTAACCTTGCTAATGAGAGACAAAGCGTAGAGAAATCATCAGAATCAGTCCGTGAAGTGGCTCGAATGTGCATATATAACCTATTTATCACCGCTGATATACCAAATGAGTTCATTATTTCCATCTTCCTGGTTGGATTTGATCCAGCCACTCTCTCTGTCTCTCACTAATAAGACTCCCTCTCGCTTTCTCTCACTAAAACTCCCTCTCGCTTTCTCTCTCACTAAAATTCTCTCACTTTCTCTCACTAGAACTCTCGTTTTCTCTCTGGATTGGACTTTGAAAATGACCTATTTTTCTCCTTCTCGGTGGATTATAAGGTTTATAGTTTCCGCCCAGAGTTCGCTGTTTTCCGGTCGATTAGAAAATAAACCGCGCGAACGTTTAGTTTTTAATGGAGTATGATTAAAGTGGGCCTCCATTTTCCAAATTAATTACGAAATTAGGATTTGGTATATGCTGTAAATATTTGGGTGAAGTAAGGTCGAAATATAGTAATAGGACTACTAAAAATACATTCGATGTACACACTTTCATAGGATATACTGATGGTAAGTTTTTAAGTTAACATTTCAACAAAATTTTTTTCTTAAGTTAGACAAGATCCTTCAACAAAAAAAAAAAAAAAAAAGTTAGACAAGATAGTTTGTCAGCTTGCTTCCTCTGTAAGCAAAGTGGAGTCGTTACAAGACATAAATGCATATAGATTTTGGAGATACGCGTTGCCAAAAATATTCACAAAAAAAACTATAATCGGAAGGAGTTATTAAAACGCGGCCCCGAATTTGAAAATTTTACAGGCACCGATTGTTTTCCAAGCATCCTGTCCCTTAACCCCTTAATTAATCTTTCTTAACGTCCTCAATCTACTACTTCCGTCAACCATCTGAACAAACCATCGAGCTTAAATCATCATCTCTCTCTCTCCTCTCTCTAGGGTTTCGTTTTTCATACGATCTGGATTTAAGTTTCATCATATTAGTTTCACTGAAGATTACGAAGAAAAAAAAACAGATATTCATGGAGCCAAATTACTATTTTTTACTTGGAGGCCACTATGAAATGTGAATCATGGGCTCCTTCAGTTTCATCATCGTCTCGTTTTTTCCTCAGTTAACCCTAAATTCTCTACTCCAATTTAAACAGTTGATCCCAGTTTCAACTATGGGTTAAATCAACTTATGGCTTGTCTTGCTTGTTTGGTGGAGCGGATTAACAAACTCAAACTACATAGAGCTTGCTCAGTTTCAGTGATGTTAGACAATGGGTAATCGAACCTAGGACCTCCACAGTTTCAATATACATGCCTTACCAACTAAGCTATGAATAGTTGGATTTTATTTATGTGTTTAGTATCATTGATTCATTTTGAGAAGCCTACATTAAACTAGTTACTTTTTGTGGATAAAGTAAGTTTGTCATTTGATAATCAACAACTTTGTGAATTTTGGTAGAAGTACTTTTGTTTAATAAAGAAATAAATAAATCAACCATGAATTTGGTATAATTATTAGTACCTAAAATTAAAAAGGAAGTATAACTTTTAGGTAAAAGCTTAAAAAAGAAGATGAAATTTTAGTGCAATTGAAATTGAATGAAGTTGCTAGTAAGACTGTGGAAGAAGAATGCTACTAAGACTGGAAGGGTTATCTGACTTATCTCTCTCTCTCTACTTTGTTTTTTATCCAAGTGTAATTAGGATAGTCTATGGTCTAAAGGGAGAAAAATTAATGGGTTTTATATTGAGATTTAATAAGTGCAAATTGCAGTGGTAGTGTTTTAGGTTACAAGCCCCATGAGCATGAACACCAAAGCCATGGTCTATGTAAAACTTAAGCCAATTTCCCTTAATTAGCCTCCAAAGAGTCCAACCACTTTTTACATACACAATGAGAAATCATATACATGCACAGACATATATATGTATATATTACTGTCACAGAGAAGGTGAGCTTTTTCTGACAACGATATCCTGAACAGCTTCAGGATCGCCTCCTGATTCAATCTTCTCGGGTCTCCACTGATATTATACAATGATCTAACCATTCTGGCCGTTAAATAATCTACAACGACCATTAAGATATAGACTTGGTATCAGATACAGTACCTGTCACTCTTTCTTGTTCCTTCCTCGAGCCCAATCAATAAATAATGGCTTCCGCATCTTCTGTTGACTGTTGTTGAAGGGTTTTAGCAGTTTCATCCGACTGGTATTTAACTTCTTTGTATCTGAAACTAAACCCTTTTCTAATCTACTTGATGTAGTAGGATTTGACCATTTCATCGGTGCTTTTCCATTGTTGCTAATTTGAACTATTTCCTTTCTTTCACTGGTGATGGTGAACTTTGGTTTCTTTGATGGTGTACTTCGGTCTAGATTCATGACCTCGTCAGAATGGCCTGTTGTACATTTTGGTGTGATGGGTGTAACTTCAGTTTTCCGCAATGGGGATCTTGATTTTCGAGCTTTCATTGCCTTTTGAGAAAGTTTTTTCGGCCATTTGATTTTTTCACTGCTCTGGTTCTGAATGCTTGAAAACCTGATCTCGTGAAGTATTTCAGCAGCAGCCAATAACCGAGGAGAATGCTCGTCTGTCAGGGATAAAGATAAATTATGGAACAATAATTGGATTGTAAATTCTAACGCCCGGGCAATGTGGAATAATGCTACGCCCGCTCAATGCTAGGGACGGGGTCACCTGGCAGTCCTCATTCACGCATGGTTAGGGTTAAGACATAGGAAGTCCCAACCCATCCTTGAAACTCTAGATGTGGTACCATATTAGAATCAATTGGGCTAACTATCCTTGAAAACCGGCTTGAAAAGGAATTCCGAAATTCCCACAGTTTATCTACCTCAAGTTATAAACTTATAACGCGCAGATAATCTTGGATAACTAACAGATTGTAGAAATAAAGCATGAAAAGCTTATCAGAACAAAAATAAAATGTTACATTACCTTGTTTTGAGTTTTCAGGTTCATGTAACTGCAATTGAGGTTGGCTGCATCCACTAACATAATAACTTCCACTTTTCCTTCTTTTCGACTGGTCTTCCTCGGTGAACTTATCTTTGGTGTCTTGAAGATGTAACTTATTTAGCAGAAAACTCGCTGAAACTGCATCATTTTCTCCGAACTTCAACTTGCCTTTTTCTGTTGGATGGTGACCCAGACTGCCCATGTCAGACCAAGGAAGTCGAACATGTTTGAGAGTTGTATCATTTTTAGAGAGACCCAAGTTTAATTGGCTTAGCGAAACTAGATTATGATCACATGCAAACAAGTCCAAATCTGAAAAACAATCTGCATTTTCCCGTTGAGTGCAACCAGTGCTCCCAATTCTCACCCATCTACTTTGGCTTGTGCTCTTATTCGTCAATTTGCTCATATCCAGGTTACTTTTACAAGAACCAGTATAAGAATGTGACCAAGAAAACGGCGGGATGTTACCTTTATAAGGTAATGACTTGCCTGCCCGTAAATCATGAGTAGTTCGTGCAGATACAGCAGGCTTGGACAAATCCATTAAGAGTGACTCCAAATCCTTTGCTGGTTGAAGTCCTAATTTTTCCAATATGACATTTGGTTGATGAAGAAGGGAGGCATCAGAGTCAGCAGGATTTGCATGCTCATTAGAAGCATCCTCAACCTTTAGGTTAAGAGATTGAGAATGTAATCAATTAGTACAAGTCCAAAACAAACCAAACTTTAAACTGAAGCGACACAATAAAAGATTGCAATTTCAGATTTTCCCAAGTATTTTCTCACCTTGCTTGATGAATTTCTTTCTGCCACGTCATCCCTTTCGTCGGAGTCCGTTTTGTTAGCCACACATGGACCTGATTCCCGTAGGCCGGTCTCCATATTTTTGAAACCACTATCTACCTCAACATTGTTAAGTGAACCAACGATTCTTCGGGGTCGAAGTATAGAACGGACTTTTCGAATTGAATGTAGAAGGTTTTCGTTTGTATTGCCAAATTTCTTCTCTTTATCCTGGGATAAGATAGGAGATTTGTAACTGCCATCGAGGAGTTCTTTCAGTGACAGATCATCTAGATGCTCTGTAACGGCATGGGTATCTGTTTTGAGACCATATATTCCTGAGACAGATTAAGCGAATCGTAATAATGCTTGGTTAGTTGGATAGACAACTTTAAAACTCGTGTGTTTCTTTCACAAGTCACAGCATTAAACTACATAATAAAATGGGCTGTCTTTGATTCTTTTTTACATTATATATCAAGACTAGAGATGAAAACACAACTATGCAAACAACAAAATTTGATACTAACAAAATCAAAATGACTAAATGAGAGTTTCCGGGGTTTCCAAATTTGTCAACAGCTAGTAGTTAGTATCTGGTTATTTTAATATCATGTTAATAGATGAATCACAAATATATCTAACTACTCTTTTTCATTGTCCTATTACTTAAAAACATTAAACATCAATGTCTTAAAACAGATTCAACTTTATGACAGAATCTCCCACGATTTTCTAGAATGGCAAGTAAGAATTGAAGATATCTCATGAATTTAGTTTGGAAGGAGGCACTTGAGATCTAAAATTCAACATAACAGATTATATAGCGAGAAGCACACACAAAATACATACATAAGCTTAAGCAAAAACAGTAAGAAAATAATATATATACATACATATATATGGCGCCCAAAAAAAAATCAACATGACACCCCAATGGATATCTATATTACGTATCTAATGCTTACCAAGAATACCATTTCCCCCTGAAGATGAGTTATTGCTAGACAGCCTATTCTTTGCAAAGAAAGAGTCAAGTTTATTCTTCATAGGAGCTTTAGGGTTCTTTCTATCACCACGTTTTCCGTCTAACCCATGCTTCTGTTTATGGGCTCGAGATTTATCTACAATGAACCATACAAGTTAAAGAGAGAAACTGTAAGAATAAAATGCTAAAAGTCGACAACAATTAGAGCTTAACATGCTAAATCTGTATGAAATACTAGAAGAACATTGGTCATTGGTACCATACAAATATCATGTTGATTTTGATAAACTGTATCAACAACAAATCTAACCTAAAATAGTTCTGTCACTTCTCTAAACACAATAAAACATAGACAGAGACCCAAACTTCAATTTCATGGATGCATGCCCTGATTACCACACAAAAACAACTATAACCAGATAAAAAATGGGAATTGAAAAGCAAATCAATGAAAACTCAGCCCAAAAGATCAAGACACTACTGAAAAAACAGAAAAATAAAAATAAAAATCAACCTTTATTGCTACGAGCATTAACTCCAGATCCAATAGGAACTGACGGAATAGAAGTTGTTGATTCCTGATTCTCGCCTTCCCTGACTAATAATCCTTCCCTACCAAACCCCTTAACCCCAAACATCTTCGAATCAGAGACATCATTTGAAGAAAGACTCAACTGAACAGCATCCATTGCCCAAATATAAACCCTAGCTCGAGAGATCAAGAAAACCACCAGCTACAACTTTGATTCGACACACATCTTAAAAAGTGTATAATTGACAAAAATGACGCCATTTTTAACCCCCAGTGAACTCTATTACTCAAAACAAGCAGAAAAAGTTGATTTTTCAACTAAATTTAGAGAGAGAAAGTGGGGTAAGATGGATACTCTGTTGGTTTATAAGATTGTTTCATAGATTAAAGCTTGTTTTTGGGGATGGAGGCGCTGGAGATGAAAATGGGGTTTCTAGGGCTTCAATTTGGGGAGAAAGAGTACGTATTTATAGTTTTCGGGAAAGGGGAGATACTTCCGTCTTAACAGACGATGTCTCCGTTAAGTTCGAGTATTCCGTGAAGTTTGTCGCTACTTGCTTTTCTCATTGCTGATGTGGGACTTTAACGGTATACGTGGCAACGTATATTGGATAGTGTTGTAAGAATTGGGAAATTAAATTAAGAATTTAATATCACTTATATGACAGCAGGGACCAATCTCTCGGACTGCTAATGATATATAGTCTGTTTTGTTATTTCTGAGTCTCCACGATTTTAAAAGACCTCACTAAAGATATATTGTCTGTTTTGTTAATCACTACACACACCCACCGGAGAAGGGAAGTGTTGCCTTTGTCAGAACCAAACTTCAAGGAGGATATCTAGTGAAAGGATTTCGTGGTTGGTCGCCCACGATCACAAGATGTATAATGTTCATCTCGTAATTGGGCGAGCACGGAGTCAGGCACGGAGTCCAAGGCACAACAAGAGAGAGAGATAGACACATTGTGTGAGAGAGAAAAAGAGCTAGAGAGACAACGAGATAGAGACTGAAAGACAGCGAGAGAGACACACATTGAGATAGAGCAAAAGAGAGAGTGAGGTAGTCGTTGGAAATGGTGGCTAGAAATGGTAGTGATGGTCGAAAGTTGATGGAGGAGAGAGGTAAAGACGAAGATTAAGACACAAAAAAATAGATAACTAAATTTTGGAGCTAAACAATAATTATTCACTCTAAATCCATCTTGATTGACTAAGTCTTTATTTCTCGTCGACAAAAACTTTGGATGCCTCGAAGCAGTTGTTTTTTTTTTGTCGACGTTTCAGGGAAATAAGAAAATATTTTGGGGAAAACTTTTTTGGGTGGAAATTTTTTTTTTTTCATCCAAACACTACCCAGTTTTAATGTTTTTATTTTCTTCCTCCTCCATCTTCCTTCACGCCACCATCAACTCCGACGACCTCCACCATTATCGTCGGGTAACTCCACCGTCGGGGAACTCCACCACCAAACTGGCCATCTCCTCTCTCTCTCTGTTATCTCTCTCCTCTTTCTCTCTCTAAGTTCCGGCGAAGAAGAGAGCCCCTTCGCCGGACTTAGAGAGAAGAGAAAGAGAAGAGGCAAAAAAGTTGCCGCCCGTTACCGATCAACTCCGATCGATGACTTTCTTTCTGCTAATTGAAGAGTGTGTTTGTGATGTAGAAACGCAGCGGAATTAAAGATATGAAATAACTAAATAAGAACAATGAAATTAAAGATCAAATAACTCTAAATAATAAACTTTATTAAAACTTCAATGGGGTTTTTCTCTCAAATCTGAAAATAATAGACAAACTAGATATCCCTCTTATAGGGTTTTGGACTTTCCTAGATAGACTTGAATTAGAATTCCTAAATAATTAAATACTGCAACTTGCCTAAATAACTGGACTAACTCTGGACCTTTCCAATTATTCGAAATATTAAAATAGCATAATTCCTAAACCAAAATTAATTAATAAACATACTAAAATAAGAACTTTCTAAGTCCTCTCTCCTTGGACGGTTGGACCATGACCGGGTCCGGTCATGGAATTAGTCTCCATGCCGGGTGCCCCTGCATCAGCATCCTCTTCCCTCAAGAGGTTCGTCCCGAACCGTTTGTGAAGAGAATGTAATTCCTCCGATCCATCTTCAATTGGTAATAATGTCACAATCTTCTTCTTCCATGGAAATTCATAAACATTCGAACGACCACGGTAAGTGGCATCAACATCAGATTGCCATGGCCGCCCTAATATGATGTGGCATAAATCCATATCTGTAACATCACAATTAACTGTAGACACATAAGAAGAACCAATAGAAAGATTAATAGTACACATATGATCAACTCTTGTAGTAGTACCGGACTGAATCCAATCTGTTTTATATGGTGTTGATTTAATCACTGTAGGAATACCCAAGAAATTGACTAGTTTAGTAGAAATCAAATTCTCTACACAACCATTGTCAATCACAATAGTACAAACTTTATTCAGTACTGTTCCCCGTGTAACGAACAAATTCTTTCGTTGAGATAAATTCCTCTTGAAAGGTGTGAAAAGAACTCGTCGAGTGAGTAACATAACCCTATCACCATTGTCGGGAATAGTGTTAATTCGTTCAAATTGATCCTCATCTGTATCCGAATCAGGTTTCTTTTCTACCAAATTAGCTTTACCGCGAGAGGGGCAAGCATTAGAATAGTGGCCTGTTTCAAAACAACGATAACACTTAACTGGTGGAGGCTTTTTGTAAGGATTTTCTGTTAGTGATTTAGTACCGTCTTCCGCCTGCTTTGATTGATCTAATTCATCTGGTAGAGTTCTGACTGTTTGATTTCTCGTACTATGTCCTCGAAAAATTGAACGTGAATCAGATTCAAAAGACCGAGCTACACTAATACATTCAGAAACCGAATTAAAAGCTCTCAAATTAACCAAATCTTTAATATCATTACGAAGTCCGTCCTTGAATTTTTCTACTTTCATTGACTCTGAATCTGGGAGATTAAGTCTAGTAATAAGTCTTTGGAATTCCGAAGCATATTCCTCAACTGAACGTCTTCCTTGGCGGCAACGTAAATAATCAACACATAGTTGGTTCTCATAATCCGGAGGGAGAAAACGGGAGAACATTAATGGTTTCAATTCTAACCAAGAAGAAATAGGTGGAAGGTTTAATAAACGACGATTCTCAGATTCCTGTTTCCACCAAGTAAGAGCAGTTTTAGATAAATAACCAGTTACACAACGTACCTGTTCAGGGCCTTCAACTTGCATAACATCAAAAAATATCTCAAGTCTAGAGACGTAATCCAAGAAATCTTCAATATTAATCGAACCATCATATGAAGGTACCTCCATTCGAATACGGTATGATGAACTAGGATTTGGAGATTCGATGTCGGTGGGTGGAATGTAGTGATCACGTTCGGTTTGGTTGCTTTGTACTCCCAAAGTTTGTCGTTGTTGTATGTTGGTTGGACGGGTGAGAGTGGTAGTAAGGTCACGGTTTAGAGAATTGGTGGAGAGGTGGTCTCGGTTTCGGTTGACCGGGTGGATTTGATGACGTTGGTTGGTAGTGTTGTCGGGTTGGAAAGGGAGGTTGTGGTGTGGTTCTGTTTCAAGGGGGCGACGGTGTTGTGAAGGTGGTGTGACCGGATCAAAAGGTGTGGTGGTTGATCGTGTTTCGGTATGAGGGTTGTATTGGTAGTGATGTTGATGGTACGGTGGGTTGGTTTCGATTGGGTTTGTTGGGAATGATGGGTATCGGTTATACGGGTAAAGGGTACGTGGGTCTTGTTGGGTCGTAACGGTTCCTAAAGGGCCAATTGGTTGGGTTAGGTTGGTGATGTTTCGGTTGTTGGTTTGTGGAGTGGTGAGGGTATTGTGATCGGCCGAGAGGTGGCTCTCGGGTGGTGGTCGGTGTGGTGTTGTCGTCGGCTCGGGGAAGGAGAATGATGGTGGTGTTGAAGAGTGGGTATAGGGGGGGTAGCTAGGTGTTGGAAAAAATGTGTTTGGTGAATAGGAGGTGGTGAAGGGTGGTGTTATAATCGGTGGAGGGTGGCTAATGGTGTGGCCGAAGAGTGGTGTCGTCGGTTCGGAGGAGAAACCTAGAGGGGGAAACCGAGTGGTTGTGGTGGTGGTGGTGCCCGTTAGTGGTGAGGGTTGATGTGTGATAGTGGTAGGAGGTGGAGTTTGGTTTTTACACATACCTTCAAGTTGTTTGGAGATGATGGTGATTGAGTCATTGAGTTGATCGAATCTTTTATCGATTTTGTCGAATTTTTCTGTTGTTTCCTTCTTGTACTCATTGAACCCTTCTTCCAATTTTCTTCCTGCAGATAGCCCTTCTTTAATGTTGTCCCATTCAGAAGAGAAAGTTGGTGATTTCTCCTTAGTTGGTGTAGTAGTAGTAGTATTAACCATGATGATAAAAGTGATGAAGAAAAGAAAAAAAAAATTATGGCTCTAGATACCACTTGATGTAGAAACGCAGCGGAATTAAAGATATGAAATAACTAAATAAGAACAATGAAATTAAAGATCAAATAACTCTAAATAATAAACTTTATTAAAACTTCAATGGGGTTTTTCTCTCAAATCTGAAAATAATAGACAAACTAGATATCCCTCTTATAGGGTTTTGGACTTTCCTAGATAGACTTGAATTAGAATTCCTAAATAATTAAATACTGCAACTTGCCTAAATAACTGGACTAACTCTGGACCTTTCCAATTATTGGAAATATTAAAATAGCATAATTCCTAAACCAAAATTAATTAATAAACATACTAAAATAAGAACTTTCTAAGTCCTCTCTCCTTGGCCGGTTGGACCATGACCGGGTCCGGTCATGGAATTAGTCTCCATGCCGGGTGCCCCTGCATCAGTTTGGGAAATAGCTTTTGAGTTTTCCACTTTTTCCCAAATTTTTTTGTTGTTTGCCGGTAACACCTACCTTTCTTTTTAAGCAGCTGCCTTTACAATGAGGCAGACCGGCAATGCTTAAATATGTTAAAGGCAATGTGTTTTTCGCACAAGACTTGGTCAAAACAAGTAGACTAGGTATTGTTAAAGGCAATGCCCAAACTTAAGGGTGTTTCTCACCCACTTTTCTTTTTTTTCTTTCCGTCAAAAAGTAGTCGTCCGCCATTTCTGATCGCCCACATGAACATTAATTTTTTCTTCCTTCTTCTCTTTATCTTCTCATCTCTCTCTCTCTCTCTCTAAGTTCACCTTTGCTTGCAAGATCCCCGACGAAGGGAACTCTGGTTGATCAGGAAACCCTTGCTTTCACGAAGAGCTTCCAGATTTGGAAGAAGAAGAGAAAGAGAAGATCAGTGAAGAAGATGAGAACAGAAAGAGAAGATGAAGAAGACCAGTGGAAGAAGATGAGAAGGGTGGTAGCCTCTGAGGTTTTCTGCCCCGCTAGACTCCGTTGACTTCACTACAAGAGATCCCAAGAAGTTGATAACCTAGTCCTCTACATCTACAACCAATGCAATTACATGAAGCAGTCTGATCTTGAAAGCACCAGGTAAAGTTGTTGATGTCAGAACTGTTTGTAGGATGTACAGTGGGAATGCTATAAGGAAGTTGATGTTTAACAAGAGGTACCTCGGTAAGGGAAGCGAGAACGGAAGGCCAGGTCCTGAAGAAGAACATGTCCAAGCACTATTCATTGTTCTATGCATTCAATGCAGTCAATGCAGTCAGACTTCTTCCCAATGTTGAGAAGGTTGGACTTAGATGACCATTATAAGATAATGAGGAAAGCATCCTCCATTGTTAACCACTACCATGATCCTATTATCAATGAAAGAATTAAACAATGAAGACTTCATCCGTTGTGAATGAAGGGTTTCGGACCAGAAACCTTTTATCGGAGTTCCCCTTCGCCGGGGCTCCTACTGGCGATGGAGAACTTAGAGAGAGAGAGAGAGAGATGAGAAGAGAAAAAATGAGAAGGAGAATGAGGTGGAAGAAATTTAATTCTTTTGGTTGAAAGTCGCTAGACGGAGATCTTTTCCAGTCAAATGACCTAGCGGTGTCAATTATGCTGTTACGTCAAACTTAATTGAAGCATTGCCCTCAATTAACTACATTGGCTCTAATCATTAGTGGGATTGTCTTTAGGGAGATTGCCTTTAACAATTTTGGACATTGCCTATAAAATCTCCCCCCCTCCCCCAATAACAAAGTATGTTGGGATGTAATAGTATACAGTGGGGCTGAAATATCAGTTTTTTTTTTGTTTTTTTTTTTTTTTGAAACGGAAATATATTAAACCCAAAGAGATTACAGTGTTAATCCAGACATAAATTCAAGAACATAATAGGGATCAAACTGTAAAAAAAGTTAACATCAGGGACTGATTGAGGAAGTTATATTCTCGGGGGATCGAACCATGAAGCAGCCAAATCATGCGCCAGCCGATTGTGCAAACGTGGGCAGTGCCTAATTTCCACGTGGGCTACAGAGAACGAAACCCTTAATTTCATCACAGCCGTCCACATTCGCCAAGGAATCGTTGGATCTGGGGTGGAGATTAAGTCCACCATAACCCTAGAGTCCGTCTCCACTATAAATTCTTCCAACCTCATCTCGGCTGCTACTTCCAACCCTAGAATGATGGCCTCCATTTCGCTTTCTAGAGCAGTCGATGGTGATATGAGCTTGGATTTTTGCTTGAGTATGTTTCCTGCGCTATCCCTAGCTACTGCTGCGCATGAACCACCATTGAATCGAAAAGATCCATCACAGTTGATCTTTATTTTGTTCTCTGGCGGTGGAATCCATTGCGAATCCTGCAAAACTTGAGTAGGGTTAATTGAATCAGGAGTAAAAGGAACATACCTGAGAGATTCCTTCGTTTGGTTCCAGCATCTTATTATATTAGGGGGGATATCATTAAAGATGACATCATTCCTGGTCTTCCACCATGTCCACAGTAGGTAAGTTGCATCAATCCAAAATTTGTTTTCCTTAGCCTTCAGTAGAAATTTCTTAAGAGTTCCGACTAGATCTTCAGTTAGATTCAATAGATCTGGATTGTTGATTAAACTTATAAGTTCCTTAAATCTGCTGCAGGTACTAAATAAGTGATCCCTGGTCTCTATCTCCTGTCGATCACAGAGTCGACAGTAATTTGGTATGTCTCCTACCCTACTACTAATGTTTGTTAAGTTTGGGAGCCCATCATGTATCAATTTCCATATAAATAGTTGGATATTAGGAGCCATGTTATTTTGTTTCCAGAAAATAGACCAAGGGAAATTATATGCATCTTCTGAGACTATCGGATTCAATTTAACTTGCTGATAGTAAGACTTTGTGGAAAATTTTCCACTCTCAACACAGGTCCATATTAGTTTATCATTTTGTTGATGGTTTGGGATGGTGATAGTTAGTATCGCCTGTACTGTTTCATCCTCGAAATATGTTTTCAGCATATCCTCATCCCATTTATAGATGCTTGAGTTTGTGATGATAAGATCCGCAACCCAAAATATATGAGGAGGTAGCTCCTGAATGCACTTTGGTTTATGGCCTAGGATATTAGGAATCCAAGGGTCCTTCATTATTTTAACCCTTGTACCATCGCCTATAATCCACATAACATTGTTGTACATTACTTCTCTTGTGCTCAAGATACCTTTCCAAAAGTTTGAAGATGATTTTGGGCATTGAGAGTCCCAAAAACTATCTTCTTGTATATATTTTGATTTGACCAATTTTACCCAAGTACTTCCTGGTTTGTTTATAAGAGTCCAAGTCATCTTTGCAAGTAGGGATTCATTTACCTCTTTGAGTGATCTGATACCCAGACCACCCTTCTTCTTTGGACTGCATAATATATCCCATCTAATGAAATGAAGCTTCCTCTCATTTGTGTCATGGCCCCACCAGAAATTCCTTTCGACTTTTTCAAGTCTATTTAACACTGTATGGGGCACAATTTGGAAACTAAAAGGATATGTACAAAAGGAAGAGAGTATAGATTTTATAAGTACCGTTCTTCCTGCTTGAGTGATGAACTTTTGTTTCCAATTAGATAATGAGTTGATATATTTATCTTCTAACCATTGATGACTCTTTATTTTGTTTCCGGACTTGAGTATGAATGATCCAAGATATTTTGACTGATCATTCATTTGAGGTGCCTGGAGCCGAGATGTGTACACATTCCTCACATTTGTGGGCACTCCTTTACTGAAGTGGGTGGAGGATTTACTGAAGTTGACGCTCTGACCCGAAAATTTGGAGTAGGTCTCCATGATATGTAATATAGCTTCCAAATTATCATTATTTGCTTTTCCGAAAATAATCAGGTCATCTGCAAATAAGAGATGTGAAATAGTAGGAGATGCCTGATTAACCTTGTAACCTGTAAATTTACCTTCTGATTCATAATGAGAAATCAAGAGAGAGAGTGATTGTGAGGCTAGGATGAAAAGATACGGGGAGAGAGGGCATCCTTGCCTAAGGCCTCTAGAGGCCGTGATATCCCCAACAAGATTACCATTAAGCTGAATTTTAAACTGAGTGGAAGTAACACACGACAATATTAGAGACAAGATGGTTCCATTGAAGCCTGTAGCTCTAAGGACGGACTCCAGAAAAGTCCAACTAATCCTGTCATAGGCTTTAGCCATATCCATCTTTAGGGAGAAGATACCATTTTTTGTAGTGGATTTATTCATGGAATGGAGCAGTTCCTGGGTAATAATTATATTCTCCATAATTTGTCTTCCAGGAACAAAGGCATTCTGAGTCCATAAAATACACTCTTCTAAATGAGGTCCGATTCTATTGGCAATGATTTTTGTGATGAATTTGTAAACCGAATTACACAGAGAAATCGGTCTATAGTCAGAGGCCATACTCGGGTTCCTAATTTTGGGAATTAAAGCAATAGTAGTAGAATTGGAACTTGTAAGAAACAACCGAAACAAAATTGGAACTTGTAAGAAACAACCGAAACAAAATTGGTCCCGCGTCGTTTTCATTTTCCGCTGATTTTGTTTCATCTCAATTTTGTAAAACTTCCATTTTAGTCTTTTAGAGAGAGAAATAGTTAAGAGAGAGAGAGAGTGAGTAATGGCGGAACATAGAGAAGAGGATTCTGGTGTTAAACCTGAATCACTGATGGAAAAGATAGCAGAGAAACTTCACGGCCATGGTTCCTCTTCACCTTCGTCGCACTCTGATTCTGACAAGCCATCATCAACTTCATCTGTTAAATCTGCCGTTTATCGTTTGTTTGGTAGGGAGAAGCCCGTTCACAAGATCTTCGGTGGAGGAAAACGTAAGTTCAACCTAACATCAGGGTTTATGTCATGCAAAAACCCTAGTTCCTAATTTTTGTGTTTGAATAGTCGGATCATCTAGACTCGGAAATTAGGGTTATTTATTGTGGTTAGTTTGAACTTTTGTTCTTTCATGAATTTGAATGCTTGCATGTGTTATATGATAGATTCGAAATTGGTAGTGTTCATCAACATCCATGAGCTAAATTTTAACCCTAAATGTTATATAATGCCTCTTCCATTTGATCCTTCATGTTCCAAAACCCTAATATTGAGGGTTTATCCCAGTAGAACTTATTTTTTTCTAATTGTTTGATACAGCTGCTGATGTTTTGCTATGGAGAAACAAGAAAATCTCAAGTAGTGTTCTTGGTGTAGCCACTGCTATCTGGGTTTTCTTTGAGTTACTTGAATATCACTTTCTTACCCTAATCTGTCATGGTTTGATTCTCACTCTAGCAATCTTGTTTCTGTGGTCAAATGCTTCAACTTTCATTAACAAGTAAGCTCTGTGTTATTTTTGATTTTTTGCATTCAAATTCTGTTAGTTTTTCCCTTTGTCTTACAGTTTGATTTGCTTGTTGATGTATTTGGGATTTCATCTTTAGGTCTCCACCCCACATCCCTAATGTTCATCTTCCGGAGGAACAAGTGATTCAAGTCGCAAAAGCTCTGAGGATTGAAATTAATCGATCTTTTTCTGTTCTACGAGAAGTTGCATCGGGACGTGATCTTAAGAAGTTTCTTACTGTATGTTGAATTTTCGCAAATTTATTAAACTTGAACGAGTCTTGTCGTATGAATCTAGTCCTTGATTTCACGTATTGTTGGATTTCGGAAACCCGCCCGAGAAAGTAGATTTGATTTTATAACGACTGTTATAATGACATGAATGAATTCTATCACATACTTGTTGGTTTCTCAATATCACTCTCGTCTGCCTATTAATCTCTGAAGTTTGTTCTTTTAATTATATAGGTGATTGCTGGTTTGTGGGTTCTATCAATTGTAGGCAGCTGGTGCAATTCGTTGACCTTGTTCTATATAGGTACAATAATCGTCCCTTTCCCTTTCGCCTTCTGTTTGTCTCTTACTTCTGATGTCTCCAACTCTCTGAATTTTTCATCAAAAAACAGCTTTCGTTTTACTTCATACGGTGCCTGTACTCTACGAGAAATATGAAGATCAGGTCGACTCTTTTGCTGAGAAAGCAACACACGAGATCAAGAAACAATATGCTGTGTTTGATGCAAAAGTTTTAAGTAAGATCCCAAAAAGACAACTCAAAGGTAAGAAGAGCGAGTGAAAAGGAAAAAAATTCAGGTATTTGTAGCTTTAGAGATGGGTGTTACAAGATGTTGTTGTGACTTTTTTGCATTTTGGCTAGAACCCTTGCTACTATATTATGTTCCTTTTTTACATGTTTAGGTTTTCATGCTCAGGTGAACATAGTTTTCCTAGTTTCGAGCCTTTAGTTTCATATATTGTTGTTCGGTTTTCTGGTATGTGAATGTATATGAGTAGCATTTGTACGAGTTTCACTCGAGTATTTTTAGATTCCTACTTACCTGTCCTTTATGGACAATATATAACTAGTGTCTTATATTTCAACGTTATTTTCTTAGAACTGTTTTTTCTTAATATGTCAAATTAGTTTATCGAAAGAACTTGTTGCTCTATCAAGTAGGGTTTTATATGAATATTTATTGGTTATTTCTTGAAACCCTAGATGTGGGTATACATATATAACCTTTGGGCTTTGGCCACCCAAACCTCTAACGACCTGCACATATTGTCCCTGACTAGTCGTGACGAGGCTCAGGGTTTTCTTCCTGGCGCGAGGCATGTCCCACCTATAGCTTAGTCTCCTTCAGATGCTCCCCTTAGTGATACCACCTCTGTCAACCCAACCCTTGGAGACCTGTTGATATTGCCCCGCAGTTCGGTTTAGTTCCTGGTATGTCTTCTCACGAGTCCACGGAAAGACGTTTTACAGTATTGGCTTCCTCAGACGTTCCCCGAGCGAGCTCATTGCCACCTGGGATTTGAGTTCTAACCTCCCATTCCTCTAACCTCGTGTATTGAACAAGATTTTTTCATGATAATCCAAGTTTTAACCAACTAATTCAAGTTTACTTGGTGCTTAGGCTTAGCCCTTATTTATGGATGCAACTGCAAGGCAGGTCCCCGTATGTTCACTATCTTGAAACTAGGGTTTCATATATGAAAAGCCAAGAAATATCAATTGGTTAGAATACACACACACAATGGAATATTCCTTTTTTTGTTCTCTAAAAACTTCAACTTCCTTTCTATTTCCTTTCATGTTAAGCAAAGTACTCCTGTCATGTGGACCAAAATTGTTGACATTTTATCACTTTCCAACAATTGGATTGTTTATTTGACAAATCTCAAAGATGATTTGCTGTTCATCTAAAAGTATGGTTGGTGTCAATTAGGTAGTCAAACATCCAACGGCTAAATTGACAAGAGTTAGGATTTTACAAGTATTTTTAATCTTGTATTTAAATAATCTTTATTTCATCTCAAATTAGAAAATATCTTGTTTGCCTTTTCTAGGAATGAAAAGACATGATGCAGGAATATTTGAAATAACCTTTTCCAAAATTGGGAAGGGAATTTTATTTTAGAGTTAATTCCTATATGGCCCTCTACTTTGTGACCAGCTTCCTTTATGGCCCCCAAATTTCTGTAAATTCAAATATGGCCCCCTATTTTCATGGTCATAACTACCCTTCCCATTAATATATTTTCAAAATAAAATAAAAAACAAAAACCTAAATTCCACCTCACTTCCCTCTCCACCACTCATCTCTCTCCACGTCACCTCTCTCTCCAACTCACCTCTCTCTCTCTCTCCAAGTCAGCACTCTCATGAAGGTCGCCGGCCGGAAAATTTTCCAGCCGGCAACCTTCAAACTTAAAATTTTTTTTTTTTTTTCACTCACCTCTCTCTCTCTAAGTCAGCACTATCATGAAGGTCGCCGGCCGGAAAATTTTCCGGCCGGCGACCTTCAAACTTAAAAAAAAAAAAAAAAAAATTTTTTCACTCATCTCTCTCTCTCTCTCTAAAAATTCCGACGAAGGGGTTTCCCTTCGCCGGAATTTTTAGAGAGAGAGAGAGATGAGTGAAAAAATTTTTTTTTTTTTTTTTTTTAAGTTTAAAGGTCGCCGGCCGGAAAATTATGATAGTGCTGACTTAGAGAGAGAGAGAGAGAGAGGTGAGTGAAAATTTTTTTTTTTTTTAAGTTTGAAGGTTGCCGGCCGGAAAATTTTCCGGCCGGCGACCTTCATGAGAGTGCTGACTTGGAGAGAGAGAGGTATTTTCCGGCCGGCGACCTTCATGATAGTGCTGACTTAGAGAGAGAGAGAGAGGTGAGTGAAAATTTTTTTTTTTAAGTTTGAAGGTTGCCGGCCGGAAAATTTTCCGGCCGGCGACCTTCATGAGAGTGCTGACTTGGAGAGAGAGAGAGGTGAGTTGGAGAGAGAGGTGAGTTGGAGAGAGATGAGTGGTGGAGAGGGAAGTGAGGTGGAATTTAGGTTTTTGTTTTTTTATTTTATTTTGAAAATATATTAATGGGAAGGGTAGTTATGACATTTCCATGAAAATAGGGGGCCATATTTGAATTTACAGAAATTTGGGGGCCATAAAGAAAGCTGGTCACAAAGTAGGGGGCCATATAGGAATTAACTCTTTATTTTATAAGTAACAATATTATGATTTATGATAGGTCTTTAATCAATTCACTAACTAGTTGTGCACCAATCATGTATTCAAACAGAATTTTTTTTCTCAAAATATCTCTCATGTGAAAAGTCTAACCCAACACACACGTAACATCGTTCTCTTCACCCATATGATATATCTTTTGGCATAAGATTTATTTATTGGTGATTTTTGTAAATGATATTCTATTCAACTGTGGGTTTATATTTAGTTTGATAGTTTTAGGGAGGGCTCAAGTAAGAGTAAAAAATAAATAATTCTCTTTTTGATCATGACTTTTTCGACCAGCATAGCGAACAAATTTAGCATCTCTCTCTATCATGGTCCTTGCCGTCGGTGTTTAGACATATATTGACATTTTGTTGTTTCTTATTATCTCACTACCCTTTACGTCTTTTTTTCTGAATCTACCCTTTACGTCATTTATAATAAAAATAAACTTTCATAGTATATGAAACAATAGCAGCAAAAAAGAGAACTGTGATGTTGTGCCCGATCAATATTGCAGTCGAATTCTTACCTAATTACTTGGCTTCTCATTAGATCTGGTCCGTCCAAATATTCGTGACTGGGTTCGGCCAAGATATTAGCCAGACATACCATCATTTTTTAAAAAGAGGAAACGACTGTTTGGGTCAAAATATTTTATATAATGAGTAAAAAATCACTTAAAATTTTCAAATAACTAAAGAGTGTAATTATAATATGTTTAATTGTTCTTAATGCTTGAAATAATATTCATAATTATCTTTTAGGTCATTTTAGAACTTTTTTATTCCAGAACTACCCATGAATTCTCTTCCTCCACTTTTCATTCTCTCTCTAGAAATTTTCAGCGAAGAACAATCACGACAATGGTCTCTGCAACTAACCGAGAATCCACAAAACCCCGAAGGATGATAGCTTTGATCACCTAAATGACAGGTCAAGATGGTTTATATCTAACTGAGTTCTCCCTCGAGAAAGGATATGAAGTTCATGGATCGATTCGAATATCTTCGAATTTCAATACTAAAACGAAACAAATACAAAGTTATGAGAGAAAATTGAGAGAATTATTGATAATATATGATTAAAGTTACGAGAGAAGCCCCTGGTGTTGGTCTTGATGCTCCTCAAATTGGAGTTCCTTTGAAGGTCCTTTCTCATTTTTCTGTTTGGTTCTCTCTTTCTGTTAATAAACATCTCTATTTGATTACATTTCCATGTTATCTGTTTTGTGTTTCTCATTTTTAAGATGGGTTGAACTAAAATTGATGATTTCTGTGGGAGATTTTGAGCTCAATAGTTTAGTATCTTAAGACTAGGTTCAGGTCTAACCTCATTTTGGGTTGGTTGAGGAAAAGCAAACAATGTAGCATAAGGTAGTTGAAGAAATTCCTCAATGAAGTGAATTTTGTGTTCACTAGTTCAAGTCACTAAAATATTTGGAAATTTTGTATTTGAGTAGTGTAGATTGTTGTTTGGAATAAAGTCGTTAACTTTGACCACCTACATTAATCCTTATAATTCTCTCGAAGCTCTACGCTGATTTAACAGACCCTTCTCTTCACCAATGGATCTACATCATCAATCCCGAATAGGTTTACAATCTTGCTGCTCAATCTCATGTTGAGACTCCTGATTTCACCTCAATCTTGCTGAGATATTTAAGTAGTATTTCGATCCCTCTAGCTCGCCGGGATATTTAAGAAGTATTTAGGAAGGAAGTTGAAGAAGTTGATCAAGAGCCGGGATATTTAAGTAGTATTTAGGAAGGAAGTTGAAGAAGTTGATCAAGAGATTAGTCATGGCTAGAGAGACTTCATAAGTGTTAAATGCACTTGATGTTGCAAAAACACAACTATACCATTTCACTACCATAGTTATTGCTGGTATGGGTTTTTTCACCGAACGCTTATGATCTCTTTAGCATTGCAATAGTCACAGACTTACTCGGATGAATCTACTACTACCAAGAAGGATCAAAACCTCCTGGTTCTTTACCACTAAATGTCAACTCTGCTGTTAATGGAGTTGCTCTTTGTGGCACTCTTGCTGGTCAGCTACTTCAGGTGGTTTAGTGCCAAATGGGGAGTAAACGAGTTTACGGGCTAACTCTGATGTTCATGATATTTTGTTCTATCACTTCTGGTTTATCTTCTCATAGTAATACAAAAATAGTTATGACAACTTTTTATTTCTTTAGATTCTGGTTTGGTTTTGGTATTAGTGGTGACTACCCACTTTCAGCAACGATCATGTCTGAATATGCTAACAAGAAAACTCGAGGCGCTTTCATTGCTGCTGTTTTTTGCTATTCAAGGGTTTGGGATTTTGGCTGGTCGAATCGTCTCGATTATAATTTCTTCTGTTTTTAAAGCTGCCTTTCCTTCCCTTGCTTATCAGTTTGACCCGGTTGGTTCGACCGCTCCTCAAGCTGGTTATGTGGAGAATCATTTTAATGTTTAGTGGTATTCCAGCTGCTTTAACGTATTACAAGTACGAACAAGAAAAGTGGTACTGCTCTTGTAGCCAAAAATGCTAAACAGGCAGCTGTCGATATGTCGAAAGTTTTACAAGTACAATTACAAATACGAACAAGAAAAGTTTGATGAGACTATAATGATAATGGATCAAGGAAAGAATTCATTTGGGTTGTTTTCGATTCAATTTCTTAAGACATGGACTTAATTTTCTTGGAACAACTAGTACTTGGTTCTTACTTGACATAGCTTTTTATAGTCAAGGTTTGTTTCAAAAGACTATATTTCAGAATATAGGATGGTCTCAAAATACAAATGTATGAGAAATGTAAGTTTATTCAAGGTGGACAAAAGGTGTTTGATGAATTTCCTATTAGAGATGCGATTTCGTGGACTTTAATTTTGGCTTGTTATATTAACTGTGGCTATCCAAGAGAAGCTTTTATGATTTTTTGTCAAATGTGTTTGAAGGATCACACTCAATCCGCTGAAGGTGGTGGCAGTGGTGGTGGTGGAGTACCACTACTCCAGATTGAGGAAGAAATAATGAAATTGTTGTCTAGATATGTAGCATTACCATAGTCTTTATTTTTTAGTTAAGGGTGGGGTTAGTTGGTATGGTGCTGGAGATGATTGTAATGGTGCAGAACTACGATTGTGCATTGATGATGGACCCAACAAACCAACTGTAATAAATTGTTGGTTATAAATTGGAGTTTGAATTTTCTTCACGAAATCGAGTTTGCAAGATCTCCAACCCGAAACCACATATGCAATGTTTGCAAATCATGTTTGCAGTCTACATTTTGCAAACACAGTTTGCAGTTTATATTATGCAAACACATGTTTGCAGTTTACATTATGCAAACACATGTTTGCAGATCAGATTTTTGCAAACACGTTTGCATAACAGATTTTTGCAAACACGTTTGCATAACAGATTTTTGCAAACACGTTTGCAGAACAGATTTTTGCAAACACGTTTGCATAACTGATTGTTACAAACACGTTTGCAGAAAAACGTAAAGGAAAAAACGGCGTTTTTTCTGAATTTTTTTTTTTGAAAAAAAGTATTGAAAGTGGATCTTGTTAGAAAGCTAATGAAAAATCATTTCTAAATATATAATTTTTATAGAAATCCGACATCTCAAACAAAAGTTATATCGATCTAAAGTTTAAGGAAAAATAAAAAAAATTAGTTACACAAAATGACAAAAAGGGGTATTTTAGTATTTGCACACTTTTTGACCTGAATAATAATTTTCAAATATTTTGTGCTTTTTACTCATTTTCAATATTATTTTGACCTTTGTAGAAATTACCCCTTTTAAAAATAAAATAAAATGGTACTCAGTATGGAGCTCTTTTGAGGTGCCTCGCTGGGATCCATCCCTTAACAAGGACCTCTTCCACCTGTTGTTTATAACGCGTCATAAATTCACTTTAAATAAAGCTAAACCCACCGAATACAAAAAAATATCAACAGGAGGAAGAGTAGTCAGTCCTCTCATAAATACCCTAACCTTTCTTATCTTCAAACTGAAGTTTTCTGAATCAAACACATTTTTAATCTCTTTCCTTCTTCGAAAATAAAAAGATCGAGATATAAAAACATACCCACTTCCATTTTTGTTACTTATTTCAGATCTCTCTCATTTAGTATTGACTTTGTGTGGGTTTTTTGTTTGGATCTACTACTACTTTTAATGGAAGAAAAGAGAAACTACATTTCATCTGAAGAACTTTCAAAACATAATGAAAAAGGAGATCTATGGATTTCAATACAAGGGAAAGTTTATAATGTAACAGAATGGATTAAAGATCACCCAGGTGGTGATTCTCCTTTACTTAATCTAGCTGGTCAAGATGTTACAGATGCATTTGTTGCATTTCATCCTGGTTCAGCTTGGAAACATTTAGATCAATTCTTCATTGGGTATTTAAAAGATTATACTGTTTCTGAAGTTTCTAAAGATTATAGAAGACTTGTTTCTGAGTTTTCAAAATCTGGGTTATTTGAGAAAAAGGGTCATTGGATCTTTATCTCAGTTTCTTATATCTTAACTTTGTTTACTATCTGTGTTTTGGGTATTACATGTTCTAACAGTTTCTGGGTTCATTTCTTTTGTGCTGGATTATTAGGGTTACTTTGGATGCAGTGTGGGTTTATTGGTCATGATTCAGGTCATTATCAAGTTATGTTAACTCCATGGTTGAATCAAATAGCTCAAATTATTACTGGTAATTGTTTTACTGGTATTAGTATTGGTTGGTGGAAATGGACTCATACTGCTCATCATATTTCTGTTAATAGTCTTGATTTTGATCCAGATCTTCAACATGTACCTTTTCTTGCTGTTTCTTCAACTATTTTCAATTCTCTAACATCTAAATTTTATGGAAGGAAGATGATATTTGATTCTGCTGCTAGGTTTCTAATAAGTTATCAACATTGGTCATTTTATCCTGTCATGGCTGTTGCAAGAGTCAATCTTTTTGCTCAATCTTTCATATTATTGTCATCTAAGAGGAAAGTTCAACATAGAAGGAAAGAATTATTAGGGCTTTTAGTGTTTTGGACATGGTATTCTAGTTTGATTTATTGTTTACCAAATTGGGGAGAAAGAGTGATGTTTGTTTTGGTAAGTTTTGCTGTTAGTGGAATTCAACATGTTCAATTTTGTTTGAATCATTTCTCAGCTCATGTTTATGTTGGTCCACCTAGGGCAAATGATTGGTTTGAGAAACAAACTAAAGGGTCTATTGATATAGCTTGTTCTATTTGGATGGATTGGTTTCATGGAGGTTTACAATTTCAAGTTGAACATCATTTATTCCCTAGGTTACCTAGATGCCATTTGAGGAAGATATCACCATTTGTTAGAGAACTCTGTAAGAAACATAATTTACCATATGTTAGTGTTTCGTTTTGGGAAGCTAATAAGTTAACAATTGGGACTCTTAGAAGTGCAGCTTTACAAGCTCGAGATTTCGCTAATCCTATTCCGAAGAACTTGTTGTGGGAAGCTGTGAATACCCATGGTTGAGATCAAATGCCCATCCGAAAACGTTTCTACCCATCTCCGGGCGGTGGGTGGGTTTATCTGTGTTGGGCAGGCGTCAATTACTCGCTCTTTAATCTTCAGTCTCCGAATCCATATGTATCTGATATCGGCTGGTTGTGGTTCTTACTTCTCTTCGTTTGCCTTGAGTACTGCGAATAAGGATGCATTGGCAGGTAAGTGCTTGCGTGAATCGTTTAAGTACTTTTTTGAGTTAAGTTGAAGCTTTATCTTTATATGTTTCATGCAAGTTTATCGACAACGAATATTGCATTCTTATTTGGATCAATGAATGTAATATGTTAAAAGTTTTGTTTCTCTTTCAATGTCAAGGATAATTCGAAGAAGATGTACTATTAAATTGACATTTTTAATATCAAGTTCTTGCTTCATTATTTGTCTAACATGAGAACTAGTCTTTGCTTAAAAGGGAAATTGACTTATAATAACATTCAAGCACATCTTCTGAAGATTAGTTAGATTATAGATATTTAGTTGCAACTAGTTTATTTTATTTTTTCGACAGCATGACCTCAAGTTGTACTATATATATGGGGAAAATAGAAGTACAAGTGAAGGTCCAATAATCGTTGAATTATTATTTGAATCACCGTTCTACGTGTTCATATCAGTTTTCAATTGCTATACGACTTCTTTTTAACATTATAATAATTGTTATTATTCAATTTAGAAACCATACTAAAATACTTTAATGGGTATTACCTATTTATTTCTTTTACTTTTTTTGGGGACTTCCTTTAGACTTTTTGGGCAAACATTTTTAGGGATTGACCAAAATCTTCTGGCTTTTTTTTTAGCTCTAAATCTATACCAAATAATAAGTTACCAAGAATGATGCAACCAAAGGGTTTGCTCAAAAAAGTGCGTGAAACTAGTTGGTTTGCATAAGATTTGAGTTTGGACCGAATACGATCATCGCGCCCTAGCTGATTTGGGAGTAGTCTTTCAGTTTGGGGTTTAAGTTCTCAGTCATAGCTTTGAAATGTTTTAATGAAAAAACTATAGCCAGTAAGGTCATCATTATACTTAGACTAAAGAATAACAGGGGACAATCATATTAGATCCTTTTGTTGCCGGAAGAACAGTCAAGTAAAATCGTTCGAAGTTATAAACCTAGTCAAAGTAAAATCGTTCGAAGTTCGAAGTTTATAAACCTATTCTACCCGCTCGAGGAGAGGCGAGTAATCCTAGAAATATTTGCAGGAATTGCTGAAGTCCATCCATGTTTTCCACGAGTCCTCAAGATTACTAATATTACCAGAATTGTATTGACACGGAGATTATTGTAGAACTGAACCCAGACATATTCAAACGGACCTGTGTTTATTACTTCTTCAATAGTTTCTCATTTGCCATGGATCACTTCTCCTGACAGAGGTGAATCAGAATGTCGGCCAGGCACCAAACGAGTCTTCTCCTTCTCGCTCTCTCCATTATCTTCTTCTTGGGTTGATCTTTAGTTAAAGATCAAAGATCGAAACTCAACAAAACCTCTCCAAACCTTGTCTAAGAATCTGGAAGGATTCATTTTGAACTAGAACCAGATGAATTCGACTAGGTGGGAAGCGTTGGTACATTAAAGCTAACCCACCCCATTCTGGGTATTTTAGAATCTTGCAAGCTTACTTCGAATAATTTCAATCAAATGCATACCCAATTAATCATCCTGCCAGGGACCTTCCAACACTCTTTCACATCTGGTAGAGCTATTAAAAAGCTTTGCTCATCTCCATCTTTAATTCAACATGTTGTTTGTCTGTCCACTCACATTGACTAACCCGGTGGTTTTCTCTGTAACACCATCATTACATCATTGGTAAGGTGTAATAACCCAGATACAACTCTCCATTTTTATTACAGACTAATGGTTTCGAATGGGTCTTACCCAATTACTACACTTTCCCTCTCTTGTGTAAGATTTGTTCAAAATTGGGATGGATGCAAGAAGCGTAGAGAACCCATGCCCCAATTGTGAAATTTGGATTTAAATTGGATGTATTTTTCTCGAATTAGTTGATTCAAATGTGTTCTCTATTTTGTAAAATTGGGGTTGCTCATTTGTTGTTTGATGGAAGTCCTGATTCAGACTTGGTATTTTTTATGTGTTCATAAAAAAAGCTATTACCTTTTTTCCAAAGTTCTTTTTATTTATAAACATAAAAATAATAAATTTTATACCCTTAAATAATTTTCTTAGACTTCGATTTTTTTAATGATCTTTTTCACTAAGTATCAACTAAATTTTTAATTCTTTTTTCTTACTTATAAATATAACTCAATGAATATTATACCTTTCAATATTTTGTCAAGACCTTGATGTATTTAATAGTTAGAGTCGTTAGCTTAACATCCTTACATACTCTATTGGCTATATATAAACAAAAAATGTAAGTCATCGGGTTAAAATTTTCTCTCTATTTTAGCGTGATTCTCTCTCGTTTCGCGTTTCTCTTGTCTCGCCGCTTAATTATCTCGTTAGAATTCGCTTCTAGCTAAACTTGAGGGGTCAATTGTCGTCTCCTCAATAATAACTTAGAGTTTGAGGATCGGTTAAACCTAAAGAACATGATATCAAATTGGTTAAACAAACTAACGAATTTGAATTGTTGAAACTAAATTACCTGGTTTTTAGGGTTAAGCAACAAAAACCGTAAAACCATATATCAGTTGATGACAGACAATTTCGTAGACAAATTTAAACCATTATTGAAAGGCCTAATTCTGTTTTAGCCCCGAGAGGCGACTAACGCATCTCCTCCTCCTCCTCCTCCTTTTTCTTCTATTCTTTTTTCTCTCTCTACTTTCTCCGACGAACGGGAGGGATCCTCTTCGTCGCGGTCTGGTTTACCAAACCTTCGTCTAGATATAGAACCTCTGTTCCAGACCTCCAACAAAGGAGACTCCTTCCCTTCGTCGGAGAGAGAAGAAACGAAACAATAATATATTAAGAAGAAGGATAAAATTAAGTTTGAAGGTCGCCGAAAAAGAATGTTGGTTGACAATATTCGTTGGAGAAGATGGTGAGGTGGAGAAATGGAGAGATGAAATGGAGGAGAGAAGTGGTGAAATTGAGATGAGAAAGGGGTTGGGGTGGATTTAAATGTTTAGAGATTTTTCAGAATTGATTCCATTTTGGCCCCTAAGGGTATTTTCGGTAACAATTAAAAACTTCTTGTAGCCCTTGGGGCTAAATCGATCTGTCTGACAGTTAAAGGAGACAAAATGATGAGCCATAAAAATGTCTCATCTGAATATCTTAATTTGGGTTAGTTAGTCCATTTCAAGCAGTTATTATGCTGAATTGTTTATTCTCTTACTTAGGTGTCTTCTAAGGAATTGAGCGTGAAAAACGGATAAAAGCAGGAGAAAGACACACATGAGGGGTACTTTGGAGATAAGGGTGGTCTGATAATTACAACCGATGTTGACTCTTGGATGAAAAGTAAAGTCAAAGACGAACCCAATGACGAAAACATAAGTCAAATTGGAGTCCAGATGAGAAAATTATAGCAGGTCAATTAATTACAAGACACCTAAGTAAGAGAAACAAACAATTCATCAGAGTAACTGCTCGAAATGGACTAACTAGCGTACGTTAAGGGATTCAGGTGAGACATTTTCATGGCTCATCACAAAACAATGGGTTGGTTACAAATTAGGAGCTAAAAGGAAATTAACCCTATGCGAAACTCGGTTGATGACAAACGATGCATTCAACTTCTTTTATAAAGGTCGATGTTTTGGGGAAACAAAAAAATTTCCGTGGTACAAGGTAGAATTTTTTTTGAGCCAAACACACCCTTTCTCACTTCGCCGACAGAGGGTCTCTGACCGGTCTCGGACGATGACTACCAGAGACCACTATCTCTTTCCCTCTCGCTCTCCATCAACCCCCCTTCTGTTCTCTCTCGTAAGTTCTGACGAAGGGGAGAGAGAGAGACAGAGACAGAGGTAAAGGAAGAGGAGACGACCATACTTGGTGGTGGAGGGCGTCAGAATTGATGGTGGAGGTGCATTGGGTAGGTGATGTTTGGAAGAAACAAAAAAATCCACCCCGACCGTAGCGTACACTAGCTATATGCTTTGAGCATCTCGAAAGCAAAACTCGAAAGAAACTCTAATTAGCTTATGTACGAGCTCTCAATTAAGATTCTCTTTCTTATGAGGCTAACTTGAGTATCTCTAATTCAAGTCCTCCAATGCAACACTCTAAGAAACTCTAATAGTTACACATGTTACACATACATATTAATAGGAAAAAGTAGTTGAGATAGAAACAATTTCTATTGGTCCTAAAATTAAATTGATGACTTGAACACTTAAGACTTGCAAAAGAGATCTCAAAAATAGAGTTTCTAATTAAGACATCTTAATTAAATGCTTCCACATCATCTTAAGATCTCAATTCAGTTTTGCATTGGAGAAGTTTTTTCTTAAGAAAAACTCTAACGTCCGAAGTGTCACTTAAGATTTTAAGATTGAGTCTTGCATTGGAGATTCTAATACAAAACTAAAAAAAAAAATAAAAAAAAATAAAAAAATACTCTAACTGACTTATGTGTCACGTCTCAATTGAGATTTTTTTTCCTATATTTTTAAATTGAGTGTCTCTAATTTAAGTCCTTCTCCAATGCAACACTCAAAAAAACTCTAATAATTACACATGTCACACATATATACATGTAATAGGAAAAAGTGGTTGAGAAACAAAGATTTTCTATTGGTCCGAAAATTAAATTTGATGACTAGGACACTTAGGACTCTCAAAGATATCTCAAAAATAAAGTTTGTAATTGAGACATCTCAAAATTAAAATCTAAAACCAATAAATATTATATCTTTTAATATATTTCTTAGACTTCAATATTTTTTATGATACGTTTTATAGGTATCGACTGGTTTTTATTTTTTTTCTTACTTATAAACTTAAGTTAATGATACTAATACTCTTTACCTTTTCTAAAATTTAATATTTATTTATTGTAGGTATCGGTATTTAGTATTCTAGGTAATTTTTTTCTTAAACTTTTTAATGTTTAGTTCTTTTAAATAATTCTTTTAGCTACTATCTTTTTTTTACAAGTTTTATTTTTATTTATAAAAATAAACTAATAAATATTAACTTAACTTTATAAGTAAGAAAAAATTAAAAATTAGTTGATACCTATAGAACATTTCATAAAATATATTAAAATGTAAAACATTTAATATTTATTTTAGGTATTGGTATTTAATATTCTAGGTAATTTTTTTTAAAACTTTACCAGTACTTTCCTATTACTCCAAATAAAAGAACCTAAAACTAATCTATTATATTTCACTTTTGAAGTTCTATATCAGCACACATCATCGCAACACTCGAAGAATTAGGTTTCAACAAAAAAAAAACACTCTAAGAATTAGAACTATGATTTCTTATATATAAATAAATGATTTTCCGATCAAATTCCTTTAAGCGACATAATAGCAAGTCTAACGGTTTACACGTGTCTCATAGACCAAAAAGGATCCCAAATTTTATAAAAAAAATTTAAAACCAATAAATATTATATCTTTTAATATATTTTTAAGACTTTAAAATTTTTATGATATGCTTTATAAGTATCGACTAGTTTTTATTTTTTTCTTACTTATAGACTTAAGTTAATGATACAAATACTCTTTAACTTTTCTAAAATTTAATATTTATTTATTGTAGGTATCAGTATTTAATATTCTAGGTAGTTTTTTTTCTTAAACTTCTTAATATTTGGTTCTTTTAAAAACTCTTTTTTAGCTACTATGTTTTTTTCTAACTTTTATTTTTATTTTTATTTATAAACATAAAGTAATAAATATTAACTTAACTTCATAAGTAAGAAAAAAATAAAAAACTAGTTGATACCTATAAAACATATCGTAAAATATTAAAATCTAAAAACTTTAATATTTATTTATTTTAGGTATTGGTATTTAATATTCTAGGTAATTTTTTTAAAACTTTTTAGTGTTTAGTTCTTTTAAATTTTATTTTTATTTAGCTACCATGTTTTTTTCTATGTTTTATTTTTATTTATAAACATAAACTAATAAATATTATACCCTTTAATATTTCTTTTCGACTATGTTTGATTTGTTTTATTAAGTATCAACTAATTTTTTTTTTATTTACAAACATAAGTTAATGAATATATACACTTGAGTTTTCTAAAAATTTAACATTTATTTATTTTAGGTAGGAGATAGTTTATTATTTATAAACATAAGTTAATGAATGTCATAACATTCAAAATTTAGTTTTTTTTTTTACTTATTTTAGGTATAAGTTTGTCTTCCCAACTCTATGCTTTTGTAAATCTTCTTATTCATAATGTATTTAGCAGCGAGATTAATTAGTTTATCAGTCGACGTACTAAGAGTAGCAGTGTCTTTAAAAAAGTTAGGAGCAATGCCTAAAGAAACTGGGTACTCACTAAGAAACTGACCAGTTCCGATTTTTCTTGCTAATTTACAAATCCACAAACAAACTCATAAAAATCAAGTAGCACAAAATAAACTTAGCTGAAATTTAAAATGGAAATTAAAATGTGAAAATAATCTTAAACTTAAAAATTCAAACATCTAAACGTTCCAAAATAAGAATATTGAACTCTTCCAGATCTCGTTTGCACTTCCACTTTGGAAATTTTTTTTCCTTGATAAATATAATACTTAATTTTCACGTGACAAACCTTCCCTGATTCTTTCCACAACCATGGTTGTACGATTTTCATCATTGTAAATGTATTTGTGAAGATATTAAAATGTTGAACTTTCCTGAGATGGACTCCGAAACCAACGAGTACTTTTTCAGGAAGTTATTTCTTCAACACATTCATTCAATAATGTTCGAATAAACACTAAGTTGAGCTGATGAGTAAGAGAGCCTAATCACAAATGCAAGATTCCATAATCGATCAAAAACACAAGATTTAGTAAGTTTAAAATTTGTTTGGACAAACCTCAAACTTAAGATTTGTTAAAAAAAAAAACGAAAGCTTAGGGCTTGTTCAAACAAAGCCTATCATAAGAAAGAAAACTTACGATTTAGTAAGCTTAATCTAATGAGCAAGATGAACAACAACAACACAACAAATTTTAAGCAAGACTGCAACAAAACAATAACAACAATAAAAAGTATTAAGAAAAAAATATGAATGAAGAAAGATACAGAGGGAGGATATCTGGTTCTTTAGGGTTTAAGCAACAATAAACTTTGTAAACAAGAACTTAAGGTTTCAGGGTTGGTTAGATCAACCTAAAGAACATGAAATCGGAATGCTTAAACAACCCAATAAGATCAGAACATAAACATCAATAACAACTTCGAAAGTAGAGTACCTAGTTTTTTTACGGGGTTGGTTTGCAGAACCTGAAGAACATGATGTCAAAATGCTTAAACAAATTAGTAAATTTAAACAGCTAAAGGTAGAGTACCTAGTTTCTTAGGGTTTAAGCAACAAAAAGACATAAAACCATATATCAGTTGATGGCACTCGATTTCACATACCAATACAAACCATTAATTGAAAGGTTAATTCCGTTTTGCCCCCATATGGGTAATGGGTCTGACCGTTGGATTTGACCTCCAAAGGCAAAAAAAATCATTTTTCTCCGGAAATACCTTTATGCGCCAAAATTAGAATTAAATCTAAAAATATCTCCAAACATTATAATACACCTCATCTACCCTTCTCTCCTCCATTTAATCAGTTCTTTCCTCCACTCTATTTATTCCTTTGCTAGATCGTCATCTCCGACCACCTATTTCATTCGACGTTCCGGGGCAGGGGCCGCCAGATGCGCCCGACCAATTGGGCGAGTTGATTTGCATTGATCCAGAAAAAGCCCTGTCAGCCACCTTAGTGGTGCATGTCACCTGACCTACAACTCGACCTTCGTTTTTTGAGGCTTCCTCTACCCAAATCTCTATGTGCCTGCATCGCTTTCGTATGGAGAAAGATGGGCTTACAATGTTCCATCAATAACAGCCAACCTATGTCGATTTTGGCGGACCGTGAACGAATTCGCCTCCTCTGGGCACGTCGGAATCGCATGAGTTCACCGTGCGAATGTCACCGACCGACATCATTTTCTTACAACCTTTAAACTTAATTTTTTTAATTTCCTCTCCGTCTCCCTTCTTCTTCTTCTCTCCGAGGAAGGGAGGAGTCCCCTTCATCGGCGGTTTGGTAAACCAGACCGTGAACGTTGATTCTAGACCTTCTAGTTTGGAACTAAAACCCTAATTCCAGACTGCCTGCGAAGGGGTGTCGCTCCTCCTGGCGGTAGAAAGTAAAGAGAGAAAAGATAAAAGAAAAGGAGAAACGAAGACAAAAACATTTAAAATCTGGAGGTCGCCGGAAAAAAATGTCAGTCGAAGACCTTCATGAGATAAGATAGTGAGTCGGCAAAAGAGAGGGATGAAGTGGAGGAGAAAAGTTATGAAATTGACGAGATAATGGGAGATGAGGTGGATTTAAATGTATAGCGATTTTTTACAATTAATTTCATTTTGTGTGGCCCTCGAAGGCCAAACCGAACTGTCAGACACTTATGGAGTCAAAAGGTGAGTTGGACACAAATTAGAGGCTAAAACATAATTAACTATTATTATTCATTTATGACAAACAAAGCATTCAATTTCTTTTGTAAATGGTAGGAGCTTTGGGGCATAAAGAAAAACCTCCGGGGGTATAAAAACTTAGTCAATGAACATTGACTTAGGGGACATATTTGCCTTTTAGGCCAAACATTTACTTATTAAAATTTTCCCTCAATCTTCATCTCCCTTTCTCACTCATTCCCCCCATCTCTCTCTCTTGCTGCTCTCACTAACTTTCCTTTTCTCTCTTGCACTCTCATTGACTACCTATCTCACGATCTTTCTCTCTTATCTCACTCTCTCTTGCTGTAGCTTTCTTTTCTTGTCTTGTCCATCTCTTCCTCTCTCGATCTTATACACACGGTTCCGACGAAGCAAATAATTTGGTTTGCCAGAACCAGACCTCGAGAAGGGCTTCTGGCAAAACCCTCCTCAAGAGTTTTGTGGTTGGTCGTCCACAAAATGTTTTGTGGCCGACCAAGACTGACCACAAACCATTTCGTGACCGGCCGACAAAGAGACAACTAGAGAGAAATTTACAGAGCGAGTGAAAGAAATCTATATACAAAGAAAGATCTACAATGAGAGAAAAATAGATCTACCGTGAGAGAGAGATAGATTTAAAGATAGAGTAAGAAAGAGAGAAAGTAAAAGTGAGATAGAGCGAAAGAGAGATAGTGAGGAGAGAGAGAAAAAGAGTGTGTGAAGTGGTCGGTGATCGAAAATGGTGGTGGTGGTGGAATTCGCGGAAGTGGAGAGAGAAGATGAAGATTAGGGGACAATTTTCTATCGAGTAAATTTTTGGGCTGAAAGACCATAAGTAAATATTGATTTGAATCCCTACCGATCACCAAACATAAAGGGTAAAAGAGTATATTCAATTCTATTTTTTTTTAGTTTAAGGGGGAATTACTGAAACCCCCGCCTTTTGATAATGCGTTTTACTGAAACCCCCACCTTTCGTTAGATTTAGCGGAAAATTTGGGTTAGTGCTTGTGTATTTACTTAATTGCCCCATGTGCTAATTCCCACAGTTTGTTTGTTGTTTAGAAAATGGGGCGCCTTCCTTCGAAATGAGCGGGGCTTATATCACAAACACTCTTCTCCCTTACTCAAATCCCACGATCAAACCAAGAAGCAAAAAATCCCAAAGGGAACGAAGGGAAGAAGGAAAGCTCTCTCTCTCTCTCTAACGATTCAAACTACCAGGTACTACCTCTCTCTCTCTCTCTCTCTCTCTCTCTCTCCCTCCCTCTCTTTCTATCCTACTGATCGAACTACCCTAATTTGATTTGGTCTGGGAAATCTGAAAAGTATACAAAAATCCCATCTTTTGATGATTTAGAACAAACCGTAGATGCTAAGTATTTGCATATTTGTGCCAATAAGACAATCCATGGTGTTGAATTCAAAAATCATCCAGTACCCAAGAACAAATATGGGATTTTGATTGCAGACATGTCCGAAAATTTCTGTTCTAAACCGGTTGATGTTTCAAAATTTGGAATAATTTATGCTGAGTTCAGAAAAATGTTAGTCCTTCAGGAGTTACAATTGTGATTATCAGGAAAGATCTTCTTGGAAGTGCACAGAAAATCACACCAGTAATGCTTGATTGTAAAGAAGAAGGTGGCGTTGATGTGGTCATGGCTATTTTGAAGGAACATGCTAAGATCTTCAAACTAATTTGTCACTGTTTTTGAAGAATTCAAGCTTCCTAAATATTATCTTCATCAATCTCATTTCCATGAAATATTATCAATGTATTACTATATTTTAATGCTTTTCTTCTTCTTAATTTTAGGTATTTATGTATTTTTTTTTTTGAAACGTATTTATGTATTATGTTTGTGTAAGAGTAATAAAAAAGGAAAGACTACAGTTTTTTTTTTTTTTTAAATTAGTTAACAACCGATTGCATAATTGACGCCTAACTATTTATTTGTTTATTTTAAGTTGATCGTCAACAACGGTCTTTGTTAATTTTACGTCAAAAACAACCTATCATATCAATAAATTAAAAGAACTAGAGTAAAAAATAATTTCTTGTTGTGATCTTGCATTTTGATACACATTCGATGAACTTGAAGAAGTCATTAAATAAATGTCAAGTAGTGGTTGTTTTTTTTTTTTTTTTTTTTTTTGAAAGCAAGGGAACAAATTCCATTAATAAGTGATTGAATTACAATGTTTACATGGATGAATTCTTATTTCTCTCCTCTGAAAACTTCATGAGAGTTACATACCTTTAAATGCAAAGTGTCTCATGAAGAGAAAGAAATTGGACTAGACACAGACACTGTTGGGATCCTAAAGATCCGAGAAAAAAGACCCTAAAGGTCTGACAAAAGGATCCTAAAGATCCGTGAAAGGAGACCCTAAAGGTCTGACTAAAAGCAAATTACAACAATAATAATTGAAAATACAAATTAAGAAAATACTAAATTTACATCCCTTTCGTTTTCGCCGGAAAACTGCCATTGTCGCCCGAAAACCGCCGCCGGAAAACCACCGTAGGAAAACCGCCGTCATCACCGGAAGAAATAATCAACTCAGTTCCCTGTGATTCTGTTAAGATCTTCTCCATAAAATCTTCATTTTTTCTTTGCTAGAGAGAGAAATTAACAACTTCGGCCACATCCTTTACCGACTCCAACAAATCTATTATTATTTCCTCCATCAGTTAAGATCTTCCCATCAGACATGGAAACCCTAACACAAACAGTATCATTGATGGAAGGCAAAGACTATTTCACTTCAATTGATACCTAGGAAACCATAATGCAAAGAATAAAACTAATGGGAGAGTTGTTGCTAAGCAAATCAATAACGATTTCACTTTAATTCATACCCTGAAAACTCTAACACGAAGGGTATAACTGATCGGAAGGTTGTTTCTAAGCAAATGAAAACCGATTTCACTCCAATTCCTACCTTGGCACCCCTCTCTTCACTGCTATTAAAGTTTTTTTTTTTTTTTTGAGAAGAAGTGATTTCTGCTTGATTGCCTTGGATTACAAAAAGAGAAATTGATGGAGAAAGTAGTGGTGATGGTGTTGGAGGAAATAGGAATAGTGCTTACAGTGAAGAGAGTAAACAATAAACAAACTAAAAAGAGGAAAAAACAATGGTATGGGTGGAGTTTGTAGGGTGGTTTCATTGGTTTAAATAGAAAAAACAAGGCCGAAAAAAGAGCAAACAATGGTAAAAAAACGATCATAATTTGTTGTCATCTTGACCCTCCATTTTGATCTTGTCCATTCATTTCAAATACCAGGTGTAAAACGTAAATCAATTAGTAAAGGTAGGGGATTTGGTAAGGGGGTAAGTCTGTTAGAAAAGGTGAGGGTTTTAGTAATCAGATTATCAAAGGTGGGGGTTTCAGTAATTACTAATAAAAGGTGGGGGTTTAAGTAAAACACATTATCAAAAGGGTGTTTTCATTAATCCTCCCTTAGTTTAACTGACAAAATGAAGATAGGAACGAACTTCATTTGTTCGATACTAACGAAGCATTCAACTTCTTTTATAAATTTCGCCATTTTTATCGGCGATTACTTTACAGTCTTAGACCAATCTAGAGAGAGAGAGAAAGAAGAAAGTTTCATCTTCTTTGGAGTGAAGTGACCTCATTAAAGATCTCTCTGCTTCACAGTTTCCTTTTGATTTCTTCACTCACCAATGGCACAAGTAGTAGCTAGTACTAGATATCTTCATACTTCATTTTTGTGCCCTAATTCTGGATCTATTCAGAATAATCCATTGGAGAAGCTCAAACATGTTGATTTTCCAGCAAAACTGTTCTCTTCTCTAGAAGAAAAGCAAAGTGACCGAGCTATCAGAAGTTTTTCTGTAATGGCGAAAAGATCTGTTAAAACAGCTACAGAAGTTCTTCCGGTCACACCTGAAGATGTGCCTAAGGTTTTAAGCCCTAACTCTTTTACTCCTGAACTGCATTTCATTTCAAGCTTCAAAATTTCATTTTTATGCTTATGTTAAAGAATAAAGATCTAATCATGCTTAGTTAGTTTTGTTTCTTGAGTTTGTATGATGTAAAGATTGAATTGTTGCAGGATTAAGCTCTGATTTGTGTTTAAATAGACACTTTTTGAATGGATTAGATGTTATATTTGATATGCATTTGAATTTCTTTCACAATAAACAGCTACATGGGTTATGTAATTACTGTCTAATTGGTTTGTCCAGAAGTAATTGCTTTCTTGCAAGTATGATTCGGAGTCAAATTTCAGAATGTTTGTTTCTTAGCTGAATGACTACTGACTCAGGCTGATATGATTTTGGACTTAAAATAAGTCTAAATTAAGAGTCGATTGTCTGAAATCAGCTGAAATGACTACTGCACCCCTAGGGAAAACAAGTCAGGCTCGGACAACTAGGTTTCGAACAAGTTTTACTTAGAAGAGTCAAACGAAACCCAAAAGAAAAATGCCACCTTCCTCTCCTTTTTTGTGTTTTAATTTGAAGCGTTGAGGTGACGGCGGTGGCTGTAGTGTTGTCCAACCATGAATATCTAGAGGAGAGTTGTTATCCAATCTTTATTTATTTGGTACAATAAAATGCTTGCTTATATTATCTGACTGGTACTCTGTTGTTAATCAGAGAGTCCAGGAGTTTCAACAGCTACAGGAGTTCCACCAACTTGGGGACACGGCAGTAGGCATATGGTCACAACCTACAATTAGGCGTAAGACAAAGATTGTCTGCACTATTGGTCCTTCAACTAATACTCGAGAAATGATATGGAAGTTAGCTGAGGCTGGTATGAACGTTGCTCGTATGAATATGTCCCATGGAGACCACGCATCTCATCAGAAAGTTATAGATTTAGTCAAAGAATACAACGCTCAATCGAAAGACAATGCCATCGCAATCATGCTAGATACAAAGGCAGGTTTTTCTTCGTACTTTTCTCTCGATGTTATTACTCCGCATCTGAAATTTGGTAAACCGAATTATATCTCTCAATCTGGTTTAGAATCTAAACCAAACTAAATCATGCAAAGTGCGTCGGTGCTAGTGTGATCACGGAATATCTTGGAACTTTCATCTTCTATTCATAATTTGGGGTTTCCCACTTTCTTTGTAGAATCCTCCATATACTTTGGGTCCTTAACCAAGATAATTGAACACATGGAAGTTTTTGTGATCTTTATAAGGGAGCCTATTTGGGCCTATTTGCTGAAAGGAAACGCCCTGATTCCAAATTTTTGAAATGCATTTATCAGGCGCATCATGTTTTTAGCGACTGCTGTTTATCTTTTTTGACTATTCTACTCCTATGCTTTGTGAATTTGAATCCTATTTTACAGGGCCCTGAGGTTAGGAGTGGTGACTTACCACAGCCAGTTACGCTGAGCAGTGGACAGGAGTTTACCTTCACAATTCAAAGAGGGGTTGGCACAGATACTTGCGTCAGTGTTAATTATGACGATTTTGTTAATGACGTTGAAGTTGGCGATATGCTTCTTGTTGATGGTATGTAGCATTACCGATTTCTTATCACTACATGATCATCGATAGGGTTGGGTCGACCATCAATTGAATTGGGCACTCTTGTGCTGGCTACTTTTTGTTTGTACTGTGTTTGCTTGTAGAGTAGTTTGCTTCTAACTTAAGTTGACAACTATATTTAATCTTTAGGTGGTATGATGTCATTTATGGTGAAGTCCAAGATAGCAGATTCTGTGAAATGTGAAGTTGTTGACGGCGGAGAGCTCAAGTCTAGACGGCATCTGAATGTTCGAGGAAAGAGTGCTACACTGCCATCTATCACTGGTGAGGGTTTTGAAAAAGTAAATCACACTGTCATAGTATTAAGAAAACACATCTGCCCAATAATAATAACAATCTAAAACTCTTACTATTTTAAAAATATTGATATCTAATTTACCCTTCGCTGCAGAAAAGGATTGGGATGACATAAAGTTTGGAGTGGACAACAAAGTCGATTTCTATGCTGTTTCCTTTGTTAAAGATGCAAAAGTAGTCCATGAACTGAAGGATTATCTAAAAAGTAAATATCCCAAGGAGACCAAAGAACCACTTTTATTATGACATTTTGAAGCATCGACTACGTTACATTTATAGTTCCTCCCTCAATATTTGTGCAGGATGTAATGCAGATATACATGTCATTGTAAAAATTGAAAGTGCAGACTCTATCCCAAACCTCCACTCGATCATCACTGCCTCTGATGGGGTGAGTCAATGATTAGTATACCAAATACTATTAATTATGCTTCATTGTTAAATATGTAATGGTTTTCCGGACCTAAGAAGTATTTTATTATAGGCTATGGTAGCTAGAGGAGATCTTGGGGCTGAGCTACCAGTAGAGGAGGTTCCGCTGTTGCAGGTAATTTTGTTTTTGAAAATAGACATACAGCTTGGAAAAGAGTTGACATAATAAAGGTACCAAATGGTGCATAAATTGGCTGGAAATTCATTTTTTTCCTTTTTGCAGGAAGAGATTATTAGGCTGTGCCGAAGCATGGGGAAAGCTGTTATTGTGGCAACGAATATGCTGGAGAGCATGATCGTTCATCCTACACCTACTCGAGCAGAGGTCTCAGACATTGCAATAGCAGTTCGTGAAGGCGCTGATGCAGTTATGCTGTCTGGAGAAACTGCACATGGGAAGTAGGTTTCTTATCCCCAAATTTTTCATCCAAAACTTTTGGTAGTTTGGAGTTGGAAACTCATAAACTTGATCTAGGATCAGATCCAGGCTTACTTATATAAGCCTAGTGGCGGCATGTGCTCCAAGACAGCCAAGTAAAGAAAGACGGCTTACGCTCAAGTGTGCCCATGCTTAAGATCAAGAGTACTTTTGCATGGACCAAAGCTACACTAAGAACCAAGTATTTAAGATCCCAAGGCCAATCTACTTGTAACCAAACGGCTTGAGTTGGAAGTTCATAAACTTAATATTAGAAAGTTACCGCGGTATGCCTAAATTGCATTCCTAAAGGCTAAATGTAAAGATAAACACATAGAAAGTATGAGTAGAAGTACAAATTCTTATTATTTAAACTTCACAAAGAAATGTGCAAGTCTCAATATGGAATGGACGGCACCTGCTGCTGCTAACATGATTAGATCCAGCCAATCCAAGGTGGATAGGTTATTTCGGTTGACCACCGTCTAGGGGGAACAATTTCTGGTGGTCAAGTTCTGGATCTTATATACTATAATTCCAATCTGTAACACAGTTTCCAAAATGTAACATCTAAACTTTTACAGTATCACCCTTACACAGGTTTCCGTTAAAAGCAGTGAAGGTTATGCATACAGTATCTTTGACAACTGAGGCAACAATGGTTGCAGGTGAAACCCCAGCTAATCTCGGCCGGGCATTCAAGGTTACCTTCAAAGGATCATTTTTAATTTGTAGTATGTACCTAACATGAGGTTCTATATGTGATTTACCAGTTTTTCAATTAACTCCCATTTTCTGTTCTTTAGAACCACATGAGTGAAATGTTCGCGTTTCATGCAACAATGATGTCCAACACACTTGGCACCTCTATTGTGGTCTTCACGAGAAGTGGTTTCATGGCTATCCTACTCAGCCACTACCGTCCTTCTGGCACCATATTTGCATTTACAAACGAGTAAAATCTTCATGCTTCTACTCTTATCTAATTGTGATGTTTTAAAATTGAATTAATGTACAATATGAGATTTGACTCCATGCATGAATTTTCATGAACTTCCCTTTGATGCTCAAACAGGGAAAGAGTAAGACAAAGACTAGCCTTATACCAAGGGATTTGCCCGATATACATGGAGTTCTCACATGATGCTGAGGAAACCTTCGAAGACGCCTTATTTTTGTTACAGGTAACTCGAATTATTATGTTTTCTTCTTAAGGACGGACACTAAGATGGAAGAGTCCTGCTAATATGCTCAATGTCCCTGCTGCAATATGATGAGAGGCTATTCCTCCCGTAACAAAAGGATCAAAACCCTCTACACCCCACGCTGGATTTACAGATTGTACTTTTCCAGTTAGTCCATAAGGATTGGACACTTTGGTGGAATATTCACATTATGTATAATATCCTGACTCTCAATAGTTACATACAGGTCTATATAACATAGAAAAGCAGGATGTCCATGACGTGTACGTCTCGGATGAACCAAATCCTCATTGAATTTTATTTTTCCATTAGAGGGAGCTCGTACATGTTCTGTGACATTGGATCTGTCCATTCTTTGAACGTCATAAATTTTCGATCTAGTCAAATAATAACTGAATCAGATATTGCAGACACCAGACGAATCAATGATTAAAGGCTAGTATCTCAGATTAATCCTCGGACTTCAACTTGAAATGCTTTAGTATTTGATATATCCGATTATCAGAGTTTCTGTTATAACAATTTTTTTAAAAACAGTATTGAGCTTACATGGCCTATAATCAACATTTCAGATACTCCATTGAATTGGGTCTAAGAATCATCATCTGTTGTTTCTTGTGTTCAGAAGCAAGGGATGGTAAAGGAAGGGGAAGAGGTAGCTCTTGTACAGAGCGGCAAACAACCAATCTGGCGGTTCCAGTCGACACATAACATTCAGGTCAGGAAAGTCTAAATCGGAAAGGAAGTTAGTCGATTGCGGCAAAGATTACCTCTACACCATCTCTTCATTTTGCAACTTTTTGATGCCAGTTTTCCTAGTGTGATGCTTATAAAGTTATTTTAGGGAGTTTCTTGTAGTTTTAGGGTTGTTAGTGGAACTCACATTGCAGTTATTTTAAATAGTTAGGTTGATTAGACTGAAAATTCATAATCTTTTCTAATTAGTGTCAACAAAAAAAATATCATCTTTTCTAATTCTCTCTACCGTAATCTGAAAGATTCTTCTCTGTACATTTCCAACCAGCAAGCTATCCTCTCATATCAAATAGTTAGCACGAAATATAAAATAAGTATCGAATTCTTCTTTTGCTTCTCTCTAAACTGTGACTCTCCCAATCGCACTCGCTTCTAAGAGTCTCTTTGGTAATTCCATCTATATCTTGGGAAATTCTACATATGAGTGACAGGTAGGTTTAACTAGTTGGGACTTGTAATCTATGATAGATAGCGACCGAGTTATAGGTTGTCTAACCAGTGCAAAATTCATCCGACCCATACTCACATGTATGGGTTGTCTAACCAGTGCAAAATTCATCCGACCCATACTCACATGTATGGGTGGTGAAGATATAGGTACCATACGAAGTGATATAACCCTAGCTTATCCGAAACTCACATCCGAAATAAATTGTTTTATTCGTAATTGTGTAATTATTATAAATAATATATAATGCAAGTAGTTCAACAAAAATAAATAAATAATTTCAGTGGTCTCTAAGCAATTAAGTTATATATTTTTGTAAAACAATTTTATGACTCATATTTGTGGTAGAAATACCTTTAGGAGAATGTTATTTAAGTATGTAATCCTACTGTATTAATCAAACGGTCCAAGAAAAGCCACCGGAAATACCGACCGGTGGAACTAGGATAAGCTGGCCTCAGGAGTTTCAAACCCTAATGATCAAGAAAACAAATTGACCCTTTCCACAAAAGAAAAGAAAATAAATTGACCCTTAAAAAACATAGAAATAAGAAGTCCAAAATAAATGAGAGAGAGCCAAGAAAGAAATAGAAACTCTTCTTCCAAGATCTCATCAAAAAAAAAAAAAAAACTCTTCTTCCAAGTTTTACTATGCTCCTTTAAATTCAAATCCGACGGTTAAAACATAGCTGAGTAAAATTGCACGGGAGATGAACGGCTGATAAGAACAGAAGCAAGCTGGCAGTAGGTGTTTTAAACCCACACGATCAAGAAACAAAATAGACCGACCGTTAGAAGAAGTTGAAGTCCCATAAGATTAAAAATAACAGATATCTACGAGGCCAGCTTATCCTAGTTCCACCGGTCGGTATTTCCGGTGGCTTTTCTTGGATTAACATCCCATTGCATATTCTAATTTTTAGAAACAACAAAAATTAGAGGTTGTCCAAATAGTTTTCAAGCTGAATTATTAGGGTTTCTACAGGTTCTATATATATATAAACAAAATGAATGAGTTGAAGAGGCATCACAATAGTAAAAGAACTATCTCTATTCTTTTGCTTTGCTTTGCTTTGCTCTATCAAGAAGAAGATTAACCAAAAGTTCAGAAGAAGAAGAAGAAGTTTTTGAAGCATTGGTTCTGATTCGATTATGGGTTCTGATTCAATTATGGGTTCTGATTCGATTAAGGGTTCTAAGGTTTCTAATGCAATGAAGGGTTCAAAGGTTTCTGATGCACTGAAGGAGGGTTCAGATTATCTAAATGCTGAAATTGTTGCTTCAAAGGTTTATCATGAACAAGTAAGAATTGCAAAGTTGATGTATGTGTTATAACTAAACGTCGCGGAAGCTATCGAACCTATCATAGAAATTGATCCGATTATGAAGATTAATCGAAAAAGCTAAGCCAAAATCAATATGCGAACAGAATTTAACGAGGTTCGGCTTTAAAGCCTACGTCCTCGGGCGAACAAGAAATCTTTATTGAAGGATAGATGAAGACGACTAACACAACCCGCAAGTTCGTCCCAAGATGGTACCGTATAGAATTAACCTTCTATACTAAATCTTCGACGACCGAGAAATTTAACACCGCTCAAAAACTATGAAAAATTTCTCTCACTCTTGCTCTCTCTCTCTAGCTCTCTAAAGAAGAGTTGTTGTTGCTTGTGTTGGTGTGAATTACAAGCACTCAAACCCCCTATTTATATATGGTATCCACCGTCATAACAAGCCCAATAATAGAAACTTAGTTTCTAAATATTAGTGCCAATTACAAATTGGAACCGCCTATAGCCATGCTTCCAATTGATTTAGAAACTGCCTCTTCAATCCACCGACATGCCTACCATTTGAATTTTGAGCAACTTCCAATTTTGGATTCTCCCACCGACTATCACAATTCTCCACCTCGTACACAATTTGATATACTTCAAATTTTGGACGAACACCAGGATACTCCTTGTAAGATATATCTGCTTCTTGTAACTTCATCCGACTGCACCATATGACCATGGTTGCCTACGTACCCTTTTACAGGATCAAGCCTACCGTAGTTCTACCAACCCTTCACATAAAGATTATCTTGTCGCCATTACGTCCTTTCGGGCAACTTAACACGAGCCGATTTGTAGCAATTCCAGGCAATGCTGAAACTTGCTACATGTCACCACTTTAGTCAACATGTCCGCGGGATTCTCATCTGTGTGTACCTTCATGAGAGAAACATCACCTTCCTCTATGACATCTCGTACAAAGTGATACTTGACATCGATATGCTTAGTACGAGCATGATGGACCTGATTCTTCGCCAAGTGGATCGCACTTTGACTATCACACCATACATCCACGCACTCCTGCTTAATCCCTAGATCATCCAGAAGACCCCACAACCACAATGCTTCCTTCACTCCCTCGGCCATAGCCATATACTCGGCCTCCGTAGTAGATAACGCAACTGTAGATTGTAACATCGATCGCCAACTAACTGGAGCACCATGTACCTTAAATACATAACCAGTAGTAGATCGTCTTCTATCTAGATCGCCAGCATAATCCGAGTCAACATAACCGCTTACCTGACATGTGTCTCCACCAAAGCACAAACCCGTATCAACGGTACCCTTTAAGTACCTCAAGACCCACTTCACAGCTTCCCAATGTGTCTTCCCTGGGTTTGCCATAAACCTGCTAACCACACTGACCGCCTGTGAAATATCTGGACGAGTACACACCATAGCGTACATCAAACTGCCAACTGCACTAGCATACGGTACACGATCCATATGATCCTTCTCCACCGTAGTAGTGGGAGATTGTTTTCCTGAGAGCCTGAAGTGTGGTGCCAAAGGTGTTGACACCGCCTTCGCATTCTGCATCCCGAACCGAGAAACTACTCGTTCGATGTAACCTTTCTGATTCAAGTACAGTTTCTTACTTGACCGCTCTCTCTTAATCTCCATTCCCAGTATCTTCTTTGCAGCGCCCATGTCTTTCATCTCAAACTCTTGACTGAGTTGAGATTTCAACTTATCTATCTCCACCATGCTTCGAGAAGCAATAAGCATGTCATCCACATACAAAAGGAGATAAATAAAGTCACCTTCGCGAAGCTTTTTGATGTATACACAACAATCATAGTCACTTCTGCGAAAACCATGCTTTAGCATGAAAAAATCAAATCGTTTGTACCATTGGCGAGGGGATTGTTTCAATCCGTAAAGAGACTTCCTCAAACGACATACTTGATTTTCTTTACCCTCAACCTTGTATCCCTCAGGTTGAGCCATATAAATTTCTTCTTCCAAATCTCCGTGCAAGAAGGCGGTTTTAACATCGAGTTGTTCCAGCTCAAGATCACTATGAGCAACAATACTCAATAGCACCCGAATAGAAGTATGTTTCACGACTGGTGAGAAAATCTCATTGTAGTCGACCCTTTCTTTCTGTGCATAACCCTTGGCCACTAGTCTTGCCTTATACCTTGTACCCTTGATCTGGGAAGAATCCTCTTTCTTCTTGTACACCCATTTACAACCAATAACAGACTTACCTTCGGGCAATGGGACAACCTCCCATGTCTGGTTCTTGTGAAGAGACTCCATCTCTTCTTGCATAGCAACCAACCAACTCTCTCTTTCCGCCGCGGTAATAGCTTGTTTGAAGGTGACCGGCTCGTCGTCTTCCACCGAGAGTGCATATTCAACCACATTTGCCTGCCCGTAATGCCTAAGAGGTTTGTCTGACCCTAACTTCTGTACCGGCTTATATAACCGTTTCGGCCTAGTGTGTACCGAAACATCCTGCTGTTGTTGTTGTAAAACTTGTGTACCTTCCCCTTGAACCTCCTCATGACCGGGTTCATCAATTTTCTCATCCTGAGTATTATCCTGATGCTCCACCTGATCATGATTCCTAGAAACCCGTTGGTCTTCGGCTTCTACTTCCACTACTTGAGCTTTAGTAGACCCAACATCACCACAACTAGGCACCGTAGCTTTCGCCATAGCTACAATAGATGACTCATCAAACACCACATCTCTGCTGATTACAAACTTCTTGTCTTCCGTACACCATAGCCGGTAACCCTTGACTCCTGTAGCATATCCTAAGAAAATTGCCTTCTTTGCTCTATTGTCAAGTTTGTTACCTTTAACATGGTAATAGGCCGTACAACCGAAAACCTTAAGTCTCCCGTAATCTGCATGTTCACCTGACCACACCTCGTAAGGTATGCCTCCATCTAAAGAAGAATGTGGAGACCTGTTCACAATATAACAAGCTGTAGCAACAGATTCTGCCCACCATTCTACGCCTAATCCCGAATTGGAGCGCATACATCTAGCTTTCTCAAGTAGTGTACGGTTCAATCTCTCTGCGACTCCATTCTGTTGAGGTGTGTTTACTACTGTCCAGTGCCTCACAATGCCTTCCTGATTACAAAACTCCTTGAATGCCCCATCCGTGTATTCGGTCCCATTATCCGACCTTAACGTCTTCAGCTTTCGACCAGTTTTGTTCTCAACCATTGCTTTCCACACCAGGAATGTGTTGAATACCTCATTCTTATGCTTCAGAAAATAAAGCCAGACAAATCTCGAATGATCATCAACGAATGTAACAAAATACCTGGAACCACCCTTGGAAGGTAACTTTGCCGGTCCCCAGACATCGGTGTGTACGTAGTCTAACACCTCTTTGCTCCTGTGCTTGCTTGTAGAGAACGTCACCCTGTGTGCCTTCCCGAACACACAATGCTCACAAAACTCCATGCAAGGCTTCTTCATGTCCTTCAACAAGCCTTTCCCGCACATCAGAGATAGACCCTTTTCTGACATATGCCCAAGGCGCATATGCCAAAGCCTCGTACTAGCCGTTGGATCCCTTCCACTGATTCCTACTGCTACATCTCCAGTAATTGTTGTCCCCAAAAGTTTGTATAAATTACCGTAACGAGTACCTCTCATTACCACCAAAGAACCCTTAACGACTTTTATGGAGCCATTCTCTATAATTATCTTACAGCCGTTCCGCTCCAACACACCAAGGGAAATTAGATTTTTCCGCAAATCGGGTATGTGTCTTACGTCCGTCAATGTTCTCACCACTCCATCGTGCATCTTGATCCGTATTGTTCCGAGTCCCACAGTTTTACATATACTATCATCACCCAGTATAACTGTACCACCATCTATACTCCTATAGGTAGTAAACATCTCCCTATTTGGGCACATATGGTGTGACGCCCCTGAATCAAGCATCCACTTATCGAAGATCTTCTCAGACACCTCTGTCACCGAGAAACATTCGTCCGCCTCTTCTGACACATATCCCGCCTCTTGCATCTCTTGTTTCTCCTTGTAGCCTTCGTTCTTTTGCTTCAACTTTCTCTTTGGACAAGCCGCTTTAAAGTGGCCAAGCTCACCACAACTAAAGCACGTTTTCTTGAAAGAGCCTCTAGATTTGGATCTAGATTTCCCGCCCTTTCCCTTTCCCCTTTCATTACTCCTCCCCCTTGTTACAAACAACCCTTGTGCTTGTTCCTTGTCTACTCCACCCGACGCCATACTGCTAGTAGCAACTTACGAAGGTCATCCGCTAATAGCGAATTTCTCGTCTCTTCCATGCTTAGACTATCACCAACAAGCATCAAAGTTTGAACAAGGTTCTCATAGGATTTAGGTAATGAAAGTAACAATATGAGGGCTTGGTCCTCATCCTCAACCTTAACATCAATATCCTTCAAATCTGAGATAATCCTGTCAAACCTATTCACATATTCCTGAATAGAAGAACCCTCTTTCATTCTACATGTGAATAATTTGGATTTTAAGTAGACCCGATTCGTTAAAGTTTTCGTCATGAAACTGCTTTCTAGCTTTAACCACACACCTGCCGCCGTTGTTTCTTCGTCTACTAGGAACGCCACGTCCCTCTCAAGACACAACATAATGGTAGCCCGTGCTTCGAGATCTAACTCTTCCCAATCCTCATCTGACATATCTCCTGGTTTCTTTCCCGTCAACGTCTTGTGTAATTTCTGCGAGATTAGCAGATTCTTCATCTGCATCCGCCAATAAGAAAAATCGTTTTTCCCATTGAACTTCTCTATCTCATATTTCCCTGTTTTGACCAAACCACCTCTCGATCCCATCTTCTCCTTCGTTCAATCTCAACAAGGCTCTGATACCAATTGTTATAACTAAACGTCGCGGAAGCTATCGAACCTATCCTAGAAATTGATCCGATTATGAAGATTAATCGAAAAAGCTAAGCCAAAATCAATATGCGAACAGAATTTAACGAGGTTCGGCTTTAAAGCCTACGTCCTCGGGCGAACAAGAAATCTTTATTGAAGGATAGATGAAGACGACTAACACAACCCGCAAGTTCGTCCCAAGATGGTACCGTATAGAATTAACCTTCTATACTAAATCTTCGACGACCGAGAAATTTAACACCGCTCAAAAACTATGAAAAATTTCTCTCACTCTTGCTCTCTCTCTCTAGCTCTCTAAAGAAGAGTTGTTGTTGCTTGTGTTGGTGTGAATTACAAGCACTCAAACCCCCTATTTATATATGGTATCCACCGTCATAACAAGCCCAATAATAGAAACTTAGTTTCTAAATATTAGTGCCAATTACAAATTGGAACCGCCTATAGCCATGCTTCCAATTGATTTAGAAACTGCCTCTTCAATCCACCGACATGCCTACCATTTGAATTTTGAGCAACTTCCAATTTTGGATTCTCCCACCGACTATCACAGTATGGATATATGAGTATTGCAGAATTGGAAATAAGAAGACCCGAAATCGAAAAAATTCCTCTTGATGTTAACTTCCTTAACAGCATTAACGTTGAAGAAATAAAAAAACGTACTACTATCATCTCTGAAATTACAGAGTGGGAAGAACTTGGAACGGTTAGAGGTATTAAAAAAAGACATAGACCTCATGTTTCCATTCACTATACTCAAGTCGGCCAACCTGCAAGCAAGAAAACCACTCAACAGAATAAAAGAAGTAGGTCTAATTACGACCATGATGATTATTTCGACCGTATTCGCGTGATTCCTCAAAGACCAAGATCCAAGCTGAGAAGAACTACACCACCACCCCCACCACTACTAGCACCAAAATCTGCTGCACTACCACTACAAGTAGCAGCAGTACCACTACAACTAGCAGCGGCTCCACCACCACCACCACCACAACCACAGCCACAAAAGACGCGTACTATAGCAGCACCCCCACAGCCACGAAAGAAGCGTACTATAGCAGCAGATGCGCGCAGACAACCACGACGAATTCGAATAGCAGCACCGCGACAACCACCACCACGGGAAGTGCCTGCTGTAACCCAACAGTTAATCGCTAAAAGCAACGGCACCAACCTAATGTGGGTGACAGAGAAGATACTTGAGAATAGCGACACAAAAGCACAACAAGGGAGATTCTTTTTCCCAACTTATGAAGCATGGAAAGATTACTTAACCGATACAGAGCAGCAAAAAATGTATGATGGAGACAAGGAAGGACTGGATGTAATGGTGGTTGATTCAGAAGGAGGAACATATCATCTTCAATTTAAATTTTGGAAATCTCTGAACAAACATGTATTTACTAGTAACTGGAATTCTTTTGTTAAGAGATTGGGATTGAGAGGGCAAACCCATAAAGTACATATATGGTGCTTCCGATTACCTCCTGAGAAGGGCTCCAAACTTTGCTTCGCCGTTGAGAAGTTAGAAATCGTACAATAGCTCTAATTTTTTGGTGTCTAACTGTCATAACTTTGTGTAATTAGAACTTTTTTGATTAAAACATTCAAGCTTACAAATAAAAAGCTTGGTGTTTGGATTGCTGATAGAATTCTTTTAACCAAATCTTAGAGAAATATCAACTCAAAGTTCATTCTTTTTGTCCTTGATTGTTTGGTTCATTTGAATAGTTGTTGCCCACTCTGTTTTTCCTTTGAGAGAGAGATAGAAAGAAAAGCCTTTCGAGTGAAAAAAGGAGGATCTATCTTCTTTTTTTTAGAGAAATCGATTGATATACGTTAGTCGTTACAAGGCATCGATACATCATCAAGATGTGATAAACACGATAAATGCGTAAGTTAAACCAATCATTAAATTGAACTAAAACCAAATAACAAAGAACCTAAAGGCCGACAAATTTATTTTATTATTTTTTATTTTTGACTAAAATTTTACTTTCTCAGATAAACAATATAAGATAGCCATTAAGTACATAGCCGAATATTTAGAAGGGAAGAAATCAAAGACTAAACGTAACGTACATCAACCGAAATGACTGAATCAATCATGGTAGACTAAAGCGCCATGCGCTAAGTTATGTGGCTCCACATTACATTGTCGGGGAAGTTTGGGATCTCTGCCCGATGGAAGCAGTCGACGTATGTACAATATAGCATTTACATATTGGCAGATGTTTTTTGTTACTATTTGATTTACTTTGTGCACCAGACTCTGCTAAATTTCATTTTTGTTAACATAAAACGTGAAAAATCGTACATAAAAATCCTTATAGAGGTTTATCGCTTCTACTTCACGAATGTCGTGATCCTATATATTACTTTCTACTAGCAGCATATATATAAAGCAACTGCAGAGCCTAAACTGCTGAACCAAGTAACAATGAAGATTAAGTTTTATCTACTTATTATATAAAATACCAAATATACATTGAAATAAAATGTCAAAAAAGATGGGCAAAAAATTTATGGGAAAAGGGTAAAATATCCACTGTTCAGAAAATGGGGGATCATTTAAACATTTGGCAAAGAATTGGGGCTGGAAAAAAAAATTGGAACTACAAACTTCCAACAACTTTTGGCAGAGCCACTTCAAAACATACATGAAACATATTGGAGAAACAATAGGATTAACTAGCTCATGAAGAACCAAGAATACAACAGCAACCATCCCTATTCATTTTAGGGTTTGCAAAAGAAATATCCTCGTGTAAAATGTCAAATCTTCCTACACCCCTGATTTTTCTCATCACATACGATTATAGGCCTTCACACTTGGCCAACTAGTCTTCTCAACATTAAAATGTCAAATCTTCCTCGTCGTACTCCTTATTGTCGACTTTGATATGCATTAATGGAGTTGGCAATTTGGCATGGCTACAATCTCATTTCCCGGATAATTTATTTGCGCAGAAGTTGAAAAAGGGGGTAACGTGGTACATGTGTTTATGCAACTACCCATAACATGGCTCTGGCATTCAAACAAAGATGCATATGATAGACAGTTATATTTATTTGGTGCTTCATTTATAGATTTTACTTCACTAATATAAAAACAAAATAAGAGGTGATACTTACTTTTCTCTTAGTGTCAGGATCAACTGAAGGCACTGGAGCCTTGGACAGTGGTAGATCCTTGAGAGTACTCAAGAAGAACTCCTCCCAAGGTGCTAGCAACAATATTCCCTGCCCTTCTTTACCTTTCCGACCTGTTCTACAAAGTCGGTGAATGTATTGTGCTCGATCAGAAGATAATCCTATCACTAACTCAATTATCTCATGGATTAGAGGGTCAGCATCAACATTTTAAAATACGTTTTTACGCCCCAAGACAATCTGCTCTCACAAGGCGAGGCAGCGCCTCAAGGTACATCTCGATGCATAAAACGCTTAAACTATTTCTTTTGAAGGAAAATGACATCAATTATGTAAAAACATCACGTAACATAACATAGTTTTCTACTATACTACCACAATATATAGACAAGTGTAATAAACAACTTTTTTTTTTTGTGTGTTTTCCAACAACTCACACTACAGATGCACATATTTTACTGTAGTACTTCTCAAAGACAAACCATGGCCATTAAAGAGGCTGAAATAAGGATTAACTATCCGTAGTAGATGTTCTGACAACATTCAGATGAAGTACTGGTCCTTTGAAGTTATAACACTGACACATAGTAACTTACCTTATAGTCCGCGTCATCAGATACATGGTCTTTTAGAAGAGCATATATAAGTGGAAAATGCTGGTCGAGTGGTGCAACTAGATGCATCTGTTTAACCTGAACAATCGAAATTGAAAATTCCCCAATTGAAAACAATGGTAAATTCGGAATAAAAAAATATTCCGTAATTATAACTTAATAACTGCCATAGTAATCTACGGTTTTACCCGTGAGTGAGTCTCGTGACTACCTTCTTCAACAGTGTTGATGTACTCATGGTCTCTTTTTAGAGCAATGTGACAGATGATCTGACGGACCTGCAAAACCCAACAATCACAATAAGAACTGGCAATATAATGAGACATTACAAAGTGATGTGGAGATAAATGAACCGCTTGTGGAACAGTAGCTGAAACAACAAAGTTTGTCGCTCTTTCGGAACGGAAGCAATGATTCTCTGTGTCTCTCCTAAACCCCATAACTAATAAATGGTCGGCTTCATCAAGAACAAGTACTTTCACACCCCTCAATCGACTTGCAAAGCCTGGGGTATTCTTGGTGTGGTCTTTAAGTCTTCCAGGTGTGGTAATAAGAATCTGTATGGGTATAAGCTGAGTAATATGCCCACAATCTTTCAATAGAGTTTTAGCTTCTATTCAAATGGCTTAATCGAGGTGTAAGAGTTATCACCTGACAAGGATTAGCTTGTAGACGTTTCTGCTCCATACCTAGTTTTGTACCTCCAATTACAACTTTTTTTTGGAAAGTTTGAATTAATATTGAAAGGGGGAAAGAATGTACAAAAGAATTGGTTGCATCACAGGCGAAGATGTTACTTCATGACAATTAGCCCAACTAATGTTCCTACTCCAATGACAAAAGGAGGCCAAGGACATCCTCCACTTCGACCACAAGACTCCTAGGAGAGTCATTAAAAATACCTAAGTACCTAGCCTTCCAAATAGACCAACAGATTGCTAGGGGGATCATCACCCACATCTCCCTCCTAGGCTTCTTGTGAAAGATTTTTCTCCATTGAACAAGCACGTTAGGCAGCGACGAAGGAAAGCACCACTGCACCCCTACTGCCTGGATAAAGAAGACCCAAATCCTTCGAGCCTCCTCACAATGGATGAACAGGTCACTAATAGACTCCCCATTCGATTTACATCTCGCGCACCAGTTGGTGAGATTCATACCACGCCTTTGTAGGTTATCCAAGTTCGGCAATTTCCCCAAGGCTGCTGCCCATAGGAAGAAGCTCACTCTCGGGGGAATAGATTTTGACCATAGACCTTTGAAGTTTACCAAGTCCTTGTCGCTCGAGCCCTTTACTTTGATCCTACGATAACAATTCTTCACCGACAGGTCGTCCTTGTCCTCTGTGATCCAAATCTTAGTGTCAACAGCGGCATTATTCGGCCTATACTGCTCGTGTGATCCAAATCTTAGTGTCAACAGTGGCATTATTCGGCCTATACTGCTCGAGCGTATCCAACAAGTTGGCAAACACCTCTATTTCCCAGTCGTTGAGGTTCCTTCTTGGCTTGATAACCCAAGTATCAAGGTCCCAATCGAACACATCATGAACTGTGGACTCCTTGCATTCAGCAATATAGTATATAGCTTGGTATCCTTCTTTCAGGGGTACTTGGGTACACCAAATGTCGTGCCAAAATCTAATGTTACACCCATCACCAAGCTTCCATTTTGTGTTCTTCTCGAAGTCCTTCGCATTCCCCACAATGCCTTTCCATACTCCACCTCCAATTACAACTAGGACACCAAATATAAGCTTAATAGGAAAAACAAATCAGACATTTGACCACTAAATAGCGCTCTGTACTTTCAGAGCAAAGAGAAAGTACAGATCAAACTTCGACCATTAAAGAATTCTCCCAACTCTCATAAGCCAGCCAAAACATAAGAAATGGAAACAAACATTATTTTTACCAAAAATGCTACATAAATGATCAAGAAGATAAATTCTAATTGCATTTCATTTGATAGTAAAGTAAATCCACAATATAAATCACAATATAGAGGTACTTAAAAATAACATAGGTTCCAAACTAAAGAAACCACTATCATGATATTAATGAACATCAAATATTTATAAACTCTAACCATACATACTACTCTCTCTTATTAAAGAGTCTCAGTCTCTCTTAGTAATAAGGATAGGAGAGATGAGAAGGGAGGTAAACTTTGCCAAACCTAGTGATGATGTGTGGGTCTTGTACTAGGTCAGATCCTCTCTTGTGGCCTTGTTCCACATACTTATCCAACAATACCTTCCGAGTTGTTTCCATTAAATTGAATTTCATATACATTGTATCACGACTAACAAAACCCTCTTCAAGAAGAAGACCAATTGGATCATCTTTTTTTTGTATCGTCTCCTTATCAGTCGTCGTCTCCACAGTTGTTATCATCATCTGTCTCACATGTTCTGTTGTCGCAACCGATTCATTAATCTCACTCACCATCTCACTACACTTGTTTTTGTGTTCTTCTGTGTAAATCTCTTCTTCATTCTCTATCATAAATCTAGTAAATTCTGTTAATCTATCTATTTTTTCTGAAGTTTTTAAAGCCGATTGTATGTACCTTTTAATCATGAACTCCGCCGAGTATCCTCCTCCTCCTCCGACCCCTCCTCCGACTCCTGATTCGCCCATTATTATTTTGCTCCCAAATTGGTTGTTCAGATACAGACCGATGAGACTCTCAATTGGGTTTATTAGGGCTATCTATCTATCTATCTATCTTCTCTTCTTTTAGGAAAGAAACCCCTTTCTTGATCGACACGGAAGTACTTCTTCACCGACACGGATATATCTAGGCGGGCACCTATATACAAAACGATTGTCTGTTCCCCCAAGGCCCCAAATCCACTTTGACATTGAGAAATTTTATATACACTCACTTTTTACGATTTTAATTACTGTTGCATAAAATTTATCTCTCAACACTTGATTGCCGGAGTGGTTAAAGTGTTGACATATACTCCAAAGGTCCTTCGAGGTCCCGTGTCCAATTCCCAGGCAAGGTGGAATTTCTAAATTATTGAACTTGGGGTTATTAGGGCATAAATTTTTAACGGGCGGACGCAAACGAAAAAGCATATACGTTGGACTGCCCGTACCCGTCTGTTTACCGGTCCAGAATATATGGACCATTAAATGTTTTCTCGTATTCTTTAATGAGATTAAACTATGCTACTAGTGGAACCCACATTGTAGTTATTCTAAATATTGGTACATCATCAAATGTGATAAGTACGATATCCGCTCAGGTTAAACCAATTACTAAAGGAGTCTAAACCCCAATAACAACCAACCTAAAGTCCCACAAGCTTTTTTTTTTATTTTTTATTAAAATTTTACTTTCACAGATAAACGATACAATACGGTCCTAGAGTATATAGAGATAGAGTACATAGCCGAAGATATAGAAGGGAAGAAATCAAAGACTAAACGTAAGGTACACCAACTCAAATGACTGAATCATAAAGAATCAATCACGATGGACTAAAGCAAACACTGGATGTTTGGAGATCAAAAGTATAAGAACATTAGTACATGACTCTATGTATATCAGACAAGAGCAGTGCTAAATGGCCCGATTTTTCAACCGACCACGGGCAGAAAGGTAATGTAGCCGGCCCCAATTGGTCAGGCCGTTTCTCTCTCCTTACGACTTGACTAATTGGGGTCAGCCATGTAACCGTACGGCTTGACAAATTGGGGTTGGCCACGTAATGCCAATGTGCATTTCCTCAAAAAAAGCACAGTATAGAGGTGCTCAAAAATAGGTTCAAAACTAACTATAAAGAAACCACTATCATGACATAAGTGAACATCAAGTATTTCTGTTATAACGACTATTTTGTTAACATGAAAGTTAAATTTATTTGAAGTAGGCTTACTCTACTAAGACGCGGAGCAAATCAACATCAAAGAACTTAACTAGACAACCACATACATGAAAAACAATTAAAACCATCAGAAACTTAGAACTCTTGCAACGAGAAGAGTCGATACCTATAGAATGGGATTGTTCACTCTGACTCAGGAACTTGAGTAAAAGCAGATATATCGGTAGGTGATCGAGTAGAATATTGGTGCACAACCAAAACCGACGCCGTTGTTGACATATCAGGATGTTAACAAACCTCCTATTGAGCCAAGTTTGGGGCAGTCACTACTTCGATTTAGAACTGGATCTACAATGCCCATTGGTGTTCGACCAACTAGAAATAGATTTGCACCTACTAAACTCTTGAACTACAGCAACAATTTCTACATGATATCTTACGCTTTTCTCCTCGTATTGAATTGGAGCAACTACTGCACTCTTCTGGCGGGCCTCAACGAGAACTTTTTCATCTAGTGATCGGAACCCCAACGGTCATGTGAGGAAGTCCCTTAGAGAGTCGACTGAGGGCTATCTTGGGGCTGAGCCTCATGTCACGTCCATAAGTAATGAGCCGGTGCCATAAGTGACACCCTTTTCTTGGTGGGAGCTCTTAAAATTGGCTAGAGAACTCAAAAGTATAGCATATTGGCCCAAACTATGAACCTAGGCCGTTTTTGGACATTTATGGGTTGCCAAAGAGGAATTCTCTAGAGATATATGGAGCATCAAAGAGTACTCACACTTCTTAAACATGTGTTTTAATCTTGACCGTCCATTGTAAGAGTTTTGTAGTATAAACAAAATCCCGTGTTTATTATGTACTGTACAATTTGTTATGTATAATACATAATGACTTTTCTTATACATTCATTTCACAACTTAAACTATTTTACTGAAAAACTATAGGACATCTTGTTATGTCTAATACTTAATAAAATTTCTTGTACATTCCTTACAAAATGTAAACTATTTTAAATTTTAGTGAAATTTATAAGACATTTTGTTATGTATAATACATAATAAAAATTTTTATACATTCCTTCCAAAATTTATTCTATTTTAGTGAAAAGTTACATGGAATTTTGTTATGTACATTACATTATAAAATTTTCTATACATTCCTTCCAAAATTTAAACTATTTTACTGCAAAATTATAAGAAATTTTGTTAAGTATAATACATATTAAAATTTTCTATACATTCATTCCAAAACTTAAACTATTTTATTGAAATTTATGATAGAATCTGATACAAAACCTCTAAATATTTTCAAGAAAACAAACCCAAACTTGTTTAAAAAAATCCAGATTTGTTTAAGAAATACTTCATGTAATTTTGATGGTGAATCTTTCAGATTTCTTCTTAAAACCCTATTAAGCTTTGCTTCATTGATTTGTAGATAAAATTTTAGAAAGAAAAGGAATAAGATTTCTGTAAATTTTAGAGAACGAAACGATGAAGAAACTATAAAGTGAAATAAGGAAAAACAAATGTTTGGTTGTCAATCGACGGTGCAAGGATAAAAGGATGAGATAAAAGTAAATGTACAACTAGAAAGAAAAAAAAAAATGTCAGAAAACAGTACACAAACTGACGCTCTGGACCTGCGCCTAATTTTCTGTATACGCTAGGGCGGAATCTCATTGACCTGTGACTTTTTTGGGCTCCAACCAATTTTTTTTCAAACATGAAATTAACTCATTCTCATCTCATAACATCAACTCGATTTTTTCATATCTTGGGTTTCCTCTTCACTCGACTTATTCACTTGGGTTATGTTTGTTGTGCGGGAATCGCGTGGGAATGGATTGTGATTCCCGGGAATCACAATCTTGATTGTTGTTTGGCTCGTGGGAGTGAAGGAGGAATCTTATTCTGAGAGGAATCCGGGAATCGGATTCCTCCTAAATAGGGTACTCAGGTAGGGGGTGGGTTTGTTATTCTCATTCCCAATAATGCTTTGTTTTAATATTTATAGACCAAATTATCTTTAATAAACAATTAGTGTGACTAGTATTCAAATCGTCATCCAAGTAATATCAAAACTAAAAAAATTATCAACCCAAGTTAGCCACCATCATAGGAACTCTCTCTCTCTCAAATGTAACTCTATAGGTTTTCCCTCTCTTGTTCTTTTTTTCCATTCCAAACGATTTATATTGTTTAAAACGAAAAGTTTTTAGTAAAGACATTCGTTTATTTTAAATAAATTTGTGAATACTACTTAAATTGGCGTATCTAATTCATACCTACAAATTTAAATAGATAATACTAAATAAAATATAGTATATAACATACTTTGACATATAACTTATGTAGTTTCAGTAAAAGGATATAACAGAAGTTTTATAGAAATTTACATTCCTATCATGTACGAACCAAACACCAAGTTAGGAATCTAGCAGGAATAAAATTTCTATTTTCTGGTCGAACCAAACATTATACTAAAATAATCTGATTCCCTGGAATGTGATTCAAAGGAATCACATTCCATTCCGGCGAGTCAAACATGACCTTAGGATTTTCCTCTTCACTCCAGTTCGTCATAGATCGACTTTCTCTTCTCATCTCATCATCCCCTTTCTTCACAATCTAAGAGGGCTTCCATTTTTATTTGCAACCGTGGTGAGTCTTCGTCATTTATCTTCTTCAATTATGTAAAAACAACTCGACTTTCTCTCATACATTACTTGGTACTGTCTCATGAGAGCATCATTTCCAGTAGTTGATTGTATCTTTTCTTATTGGCCTAACATTTCTAGAAACTCCATACCTAGCTAAACTTAAAATTTGCTCTCTCATTTGTAATTCACAGAAGAAAGGAACAATATCTATCTTACCAACTAAAAATTCAACTCAAAATCTTTAAGTTTGAGATTTTATAAAGACATTGGTGACAAAAAACTTCATCTTTTCCCCTTCTTCATAGTTACTAAGAATTAACATTTACGCTTTTAAACGGTGAAGAATGAATTACCTTCTTTCAAGTATACAACTCCCATTAATTGCTTAGTAGTAGGAGCAACCACATCAAAACATTACAAGAGAGGCTTGGATCCATTGGTACCACCAATCCTGGATAGGATTCTATCAATGACATGGGACTATGGGAGTTTTCTCACGTCTGAATCCAACCAATCCAAGGAGGATAAATTATTTGGATTAACGACGCTACCAACTTGAGGGACTAATTTGCAGTCTAATTTCCAACATGTAACATCTGAAGTTTTATAGTATCACCCCCATTAAAGGTCCCGTTAAAAGCAGTGAAGGTTATGCATACAGTTTCATTGACAACTGAGGCAACAATGGTTGCAGGTGAAACCCCAGCTAATCTAGGCCGCGCAGTCAAGGTTACCTTACGTTTGTTTTTCAATAACTCCCATTTTCTGCTCTTTAGAACCACACAAGTGAAATGTTCGCATTTTATGCAACAATGATGTCACCAGAAGTGGTTTCATGGCTATCCTACTGAGCCCCTACCGTCCTGGCACCATATTTGCTTTTACAAACCGAGTAAAGTCTTAATGCTTCTACTCATATCTTAATGTACCATATGAGCTTCGACTTCGTACATGAACTTCTCTTTGATGCCCGAACAGGGAAAGGGTGAGACAAAGACTAGCTTTATAACAAGGGATTTACCCGATATACATGGAGTTCTCATCTCACATGATGCTGACGAAACCTTCGCAAACGCCCTATCTTTGTTACATGTAACTCAACTTCTTATGTGCTCTTCTCAAGAAAGGTTAGGCTGTCGGGTAAAGTCCGGTAAACCGTCAGACTTCAACTTCAACGTGGATTGGGACCTATGAGTGAACCTTGATGTATACGTCATGGACATAATGTGCCTCCTGGGGGTAGACCCAGATGAAGAGGTCATTGTCTTGTTAACATTATTACTATTATATAGTTTTATAGAGTAAACCCTTGAGGTATCTTGCTCAGAACGACTAGACCTCCAATATATTGCACAAAAGGCGTAACCTAGAGTCATATTCTAGGCTCCTAATACGATCATCTGCAAGTTCATACAAATTCTCACAATATATGAAATGCTTTATCATCTAACACATCCAAGTCTCATAGTTTCCATCATAAATCTTTTTTTTCAGAACAGTATTACATGGCGTATAATCAACATTTCACATACTCCATTGAATTGGGTGTAAGAATCATCATCTGTTGTTTCTTGTGTTCAGAAGCAAGGGTTGGCCAAGGAATGGGAAGAGGTAGCTCCTGTACAGAGCGACAGACAACCAATCTGGTGGTTCCAATCGACATAACCTTCAGGTCAGGAAAATCTAAACCATCTTTTCATTTTGCAACCTTTTCTATGGCAGTTTTCCTAGTGTGATGCTTATGAAGTTATTTCAGGTAGTTTCTTGTGGTTTTAGAGTTTGTAGTGAAACTCACATTGTAGTTATTCTAAATTGTTAGTTTGAGGTATAAAACAATGACCTAGACGTCATGTTTCCAATCACTAGCCTCAAGCCTGGCGTCCTGCAAGCAAGGGAAACTCACATTGTAGTTATTCTAAATTGTTAGTCTCATTACCACTATGATGATGATTACAACCCTATTGGCCTCATTTCTAGACGACCAAGAACTAAGAGGAAAACAATTACACTATGCTTTAAAAAGCGGCGCCTAGCCGCGGAATCCTAGTCGATTTCAGCAGCCGAGTTAGCCGGCGCCTAGAAGCCGACTAGGGCCGAGTCGGCTAGTCGGCTAGGCGCCGACTAACTCGGCCAGAACAGCAGGTCGACTTTTTTTTTTTTTTTTTTTTGTAAAAAAACCAACTTAAACCTAAGTTTTTCACTTGGGGTTTTAATTTCTTACCTAAACCAGCCGCCCCCCTCTCTCTCTCTACTACTTCTTGCTAAATCTTTGAACTTTTACAAAGATTTGAAGCTCCACAACCTCCATCTAAGTAAGTTTCTCTCTCTAGAACTAGTTTTTTCTTCTTTTTCTCTCTCTAAACAACTTAATACTTGTTTTTCATCTTTTTTTTTGCTCTCTAACATATATAATTAGTTGTGTTGTGTATCTAATGGTTGAATCATGTTTATAAATGATATAATATAGGTTTATAGGTTGATTTTGCTCTCTAACTTTTATAGTTAGTTGATATTCTTGATAGGGTTTAGGGTTTATGGACTAATTTCTGTATTTACATTACAATATTACACATGTAGAAGTCTCTTTATGTATGTATAATATCATATAATTTTATATGTAACTATATATATATATATATATATATATATATATATATATATATTAAGTTAACCGATTAAATCCGACTGGTCCCGTTGTAGTCCCGACTAGTAGCTAGGCCCGGGTCTGCCGACTAGTCCCGATTTCCGATTTTTCAAGTTTAGCAATTACACCACCACTTCCACCACCATCGCTAGCAGTAGAAGCAGCTGCACCACCATCAATAGTAGTACTACCACCACCAGTATAAACGACATCACCACTACAAGTAGCAGAACCACCAGTTCGAGTAGTAGCATGACGACAACCACAACAACGACCATCGCCTCCTATCCACCAACAATTAATCGCTCGACACAAGGACACCAACAGAGAAGAAACTTGAGCATAGCGATACAAAAGGACAATAGGGGGGCTTATTTATCCCATCATCTATTCTACTGAAGCATGGGAAGACTACTTAACCAATACAGAGAAGAAGGATATAGTGGTTACAGAGACAAACAAGAAAGGAGTGAACATCATTGTGGTTGATTCAGAAGGAGAAACAACAAATTTAAATTTTGACCAAGTGGTGTTTCAGATTACCTCCTGAGAATGGCTCCAAACTTCGCTTCGCCGTCGAGAAATCAGAAATCGCATAATTCTGATTGCTCTATATTTTTTGCTTTCTTTATCGTCATAACTTCGTGCAAGATAATTAGTTACTTCATATTTCTTTTGATTAAAAGTTAAAACATTCAAGATAATTACAAAACATAAAAGTAGAATCAATCAAAGACTGTTAATGACATTCCCTAATTCTAAGGAGCCCTGAAAGCTAACACACAGCTAACACACTGGATGTTTTAATGAAGATAGAATGCCAAAAATATTGCAAAACCCATCATACCAAAGAGGTATAGTATAACTGTCTGGGTTTTCTTCTCTAGTTGTTTTGCTTCTATCTTCCGAAACTTATCGGAAAGTATATTGCGAGTATTTTGCAATATTTCTAATTTCTTTCTCATAGTTTCACTACTTGCAAAACCCTCTTCAAGAAGAAGACCGATTGGATTACCTTTTTCTTCGATCTTGGTGATGTCCGTCGTCATCTCCACAGTTGTTATCATCATCTGTCTAACATGTTCAGTCATGTCAATTGAAGTATTAATGTCACGTTGCAATTGACCAGACTTGGCTTTGTGTTTATCTGTGTAAATCTCGTCTTCATTCTCTATGAAGAATCTAGTAAATTCTGTTAATCTATCTATTAATTCTGAAGCTTTTAAAGTCGATTGTATATACCTTCTAATCATGAACTCCGCCGAGTATCCTCCTCCTCCGACCCCTCCTCCGACTCCTGATTCGCCCATTATTATTCTTGCTCCCAAATTGGTTGTTCAGATACAGACCGATGGGACTCAATTGGGTTTATTAGGGTTCTCTTCTTTTAGGAAAGAAACCCCTTTCTTGATCGACACGGAAGTACTTCTTCACCGACACGGATATATCTAGGCGGGCGCCTATATACAAAACGATTGTCTGTTCCCCCAAGGCCCCAAATCCACTTTGACATTGAGAAATTTTATATACACTCACTTTTTACGATTTTAATTACTGTTGCATAAAATTTATCTCTCAACCCTTGATTGCCGGAGTGGTTAAAGAGTTGACATATACTCCAAAGGTCCCTCAAGGTCCCATGTCCGATACCCAGGTAAGGTGGAATTTCTGAATTATTGAACTTGGAGTTATTAGGGCATAAATTTTTAGTGGGCGAACGCAAACGAAGAGGCATATACGTTGGACTGCCCGTACACGTATGTTTACCGGTCCAGAACACCGCCCATAATAAATATGGACCATTAAATGTTTTCTCGTATTCTTTAATGAGATTAAACTATGCTACTAGTGGAACCCACATTGTAGTTATTCTAAATATTGGTACATCATCAAATGTGATAAGTACGATATCCGCTCAGGTTAAACCGATCACTAAAGGAGTCTAAACCCCAATAACAAACAACCTAAATTCCCACAAGCTTATTTTTGTATTTTTGATTAAAATTTTACTTTCACAGATAAACGATACAATACGGTCCTAGAGTACATAGAGATAGAGTACATAGCCGAAGATATAGAAGGGAAGAAATCAAAGACTAAACGTAAGGTACACCAACTCAAATGACTGAATCATAAAGAATCAATCACAATGGACTAAAGCAAACACTGGATGTTTGGAGATCAAAAGTATAAGAACATGAGTACATGACTCTATGTATATCAGACAAGAGTAGTGCTAAATGGCCCGATTTTTCAACCGACCACGGGCAGAAAGGTAATGTAGCCGACCCCAATTGGTCAGGCAGTTTCTCTCTCCTTACGACTTGACTAATTGGGGTCGGCCATGTAACCGTACGGCTTGACAAATTGGGGTTGGCCACGTAATGCCAATGTGCATTTCCTCAAAAAAGTCACAGTATAGAGGTGCTCAAAAATAGGTTCAAAACTAACTATAAAGAAACCACTATCATGACATTAGTGAACATCAAGTATTTCTGTTATAACGACTATTTTGTTAACATGAAAGTTAAATTTATTTGAAGTAGGCTTACTCTACTAAGACGCGGAGCAAATCAACATCAAAGAACTTAACTAGACAACCACATACATGAAAAACAATTAAAACCATCAGACACTTGGAACTCTTGCAACGAGAAGAGTCGATACCTATAGAATGGGATTGTTCACTCTGACTCAGGAACTTGAGTAAAAGCAGATATATCGATAGGTGATCGAGTAGAATATTGGTGCACAACCAAAACCGACGCCGTTGTTGACGTATCAGGATGTTAACAAACCTCCTATTGAGCCAAGTTCGGGGCAGTCACTACTTCGATTTAGAACTGGATCTACAATGCCCATCGGTGTTCGACCAACTAGAAACAGATTTGTACCTACTAAACTCTTGAACTACAGCAACAATTTCTACATGATATCTGACGCTTTTCTCCTCGTATTGAATTGGAGCAACTGCTGCACTCTTCTGGCGGGCCTCAACGAGAACTTTTTCATCTAGTGATCGGAATCCCAACGGTCATGTGAGGAAGTCCCTTAGAGAGTCGACTGAGGGCTATCTTGAGGCTGAGCCCCATGTCACGTCCATAAGTAATGAGCCGGTCTACAGCCATAAGTGATACCCCTTTCTTGGTGGGAGCTCTTAAAATTGGCTAGAGAACTCAAAAGTATAGCATATTGGCCCAAACTATGAACCTAGGCCGTGTTTGGACATTTATGGGTTGCCAAAGAGGAATTCTCTAGAGATATATGGAGCATCAAAGAGACTCACACTTCTTAAACATGTGTTTTAATCTTGACCGTCCATTGTAAGAGTCTTGTAGTATAAATAGGACTATAGGAGTTGACCCCCTCATTTGTAAACCATCCTAGAAGTGATCCAAGCAAGAGAATCCAAAACGTGAGTGATTTGGGAAGCGTTCTTGTATACATTTGCACTTGAGAGTTCTTTGACAATAGAAGAGTTATTTCCACCAAAATACTAGAATGGTTTAAGTTTAGCTTTCTTGTTAGTCTCTTGAGTACTTTAATAAGCTTAGATCTCTTGTGTGATTCCGCCACCATGAGATATTGTTTGCCTATAGTCAAGGTTACTCGGCAACAAACGTCCCTTAAGTACTTTAGTAAGGTTAGTTCTTTGACACACAACTCAGTCCCAAACGTCCCAGATTGGACCGTCCCCTATGGAATGGATTTGCTGTCGTAGTTGGTCCCGTAGTCTTATTAAACAAAACATCAACCTATTTTTATGTGCAAAAAAAAAATGTCGACCTAGATTCACTAGTGTCATGTTTACGTGTGGTTGATTTGCTACTGGTCTTCCACACAGGGCTCAGATTGAATTAATATTATTTTAGTGAAAATTAGGGCTGATTTTGGATTGCATTCTTATTGAGAACTAGGGTTACATTTTCTTTTAAGCAATTTAATAAGAATTAGGGCTAATTTCGGAGTGACATTACAAGTTTCTTTATTGGAACCACTTGATTGAAATTGAATTACCCTTTCTTAATTTAGATAGAATAGAGAGCTAATTTGGATGATAATTATTGTTACCCAACCCTTGAAATCAATTTCTAGTTTTGGCCTAATTTTGATTATTTTTTGTCTAATGTTCAAGTGTGATTAGTTGCCATTAAAGGGCTGACTTCCGATCTTTGTGTGGCATAATAGTGGTTCCTGAGTTGTTTCAACACTCATTTAAGCGACCCAAAGGTGAACAAATACCAAATTTAGATCATATATTCTCTGTGGAGCCTATCAAAATTACCAGTCCGTCAACGGATACAGAAATCGCGCTTGCCCTCCGAGTTTTAGAAGTGTTATAACTAAAAGTCGCGGAAGCTATCGAACCTACCAAGAAATTGATCCGATTATGAAGATTAATCGAAAAGCTAAGTCAAAATCAAATATGCGAACAGAATTTAACGAGGTTCGGCTTTAAAGCCTACGTCCTCGGGCGAACAAGAAATCTTTATTGAAGGATAGATGAAGACGACTAACACAATCCGCAAGTTCGTCCCAAGATGGTACCGTATAGTAATAACCCTCTATACTAAATCTTCGACGACCGAGAAATTTAACACTGCTCAAAACTATGAAAAATTTCTCTCACTCTTGCTCTCTCTCTAGCTCTCTAAAGAAGAGTTGTTGTTTGTGTTGGTGTGTTTTCAATAGGCTCTCAAACCCCATATATATACATCCAAAGGTTTCCCAAAAATTGGAGTCGGTGGAACCGACCTCACCAATTGATGCCAATTGAGAGGAAACTGCTTATTTTTTAGAAACCATCAATTGATGCCAATTTGAGAGGAAACCGCCTATACAAACCGCCTCTCCTATTTTAAACTGCCTCTCACAATTCTCCACCTCGTACACAATTTGATATACTTCAAATTTTGGACGAACACCAGGATACTCCTTGTAAGATATATCTACTTCTTGTAACTTCATCCGACTGCACCATTTGACCATGGTTGCCTACGTACCCTTTTACAGGATCAAGCCTACCGTAGTTCTACCAACCCTTCACATAAAGATTACCTTGTCGCCATTACGCCCTTTCGGGCAACTTAACACGAGCCGATTTGTAGCAATTCCAGACAATGCTGAAACTTGCTACATGTCACCACTTTAGTCAACATGTCCGCGGGATTCTCATCTGTGTGTACCTTCATGAGAGAAACATCACCTTCCTCTATGACATCTCGTACAAAGTGATACCTGACATCGATATGCTTAGTACGAGCATGATGGACCTGATTCTTCGCCAAGTGGATCGCACTTTGACTATCACACCATACATCCACGCACTCCTGCTTAATCCCTAGATCATCCAGAAGACCCCACAACCACAATGCTTCCTTCACACCCTCGGCCATAGCCATATACTCGGCCTCCGTAGTAGATAACGCAACTGTAGATTGTAACATCGATCGCCAACTAACTGGAGCACCATGTACCTTAAACACATAACCAGTAGTAGATCGTCTTCTATCTAGATCGCCAGCATAATCCGAGTCAACATAACCGCTTACCTGACATGTGTCTCCACCAAAGCACAAACCCGTATCAACAGTACCCTTCAAGTACCTCAAGACCCACTTCACAGCTTCCCAATGTGTCTTCCCCGGGTTTGCCATAAACCTACTAACCACACTGACCGCCTGTGAAATGTCCGGACGAGTACACACCATAGCGTACATCAAACTGCCAACTGCACTAGCATACGGTACACGATCCATATGATCCTTCTCCACCGTAGTAGTGGGAGATTGTTTTCCCGAGAGCCTGAAGTGTGGTGCCAAAGGTGTTGACACCGCCTTCGCATTCTGCATCCCAAATCGAGAAACTACTCGTTCGATGTAACCTTTCTGATTCAAGTACAGTTTCTTACTTGACCGCTCTCTCTTAATCTCCATTCCCAGTATTTTCTTTGCAGCGCCCATGTCTTTCATCTCAAACTCTTGACTGAGTTGAGATTTCAACTTATCTATCTCCACCATGCTTCGAGAAGCAATAAGCATGTCATCCACATACAAAAGGAGATAAATAAAGTCACCTTCGCGAAGTTTCTTGATGTATACACAACAATCATAGTCACTTCTGCAAAAACCATGCTTTAGCATGAAAAAATCAAATCGTTTGTACCATTGGCGAGGGGATTGTTTCAATCCGTAAAGAGATTTCCTCTAACGACATACTTGATTTTCTTTGCCCTCAACCTTGTATCCCTCAGGTTGAGCCATATAAATTTCTTCTTCCAAATCACCGTGCAAGAAGGCGGTTTTAACATCGAGTTGTTCCAGCTCAAGATCCCTGTGAGCAACAATACTCAATAGCACCCGAATAGAAGTATGTTTCACGACCGGTGAGAAAATCTCATTGTAGTCGACCCCTTCTTTCTGTGCATAACCCTTGGCCACTAGTCTTGCCTTATACCTTGTACCATTGATCTGGGAAGAATCCTCTTTCTTCTTGTACACCCATTTACAACCAATAACAGACTTACCTTCGGGCAATGGGACAACCTCCCATGTCTTGTTCTTGTGAAGAGACTCTATCTCTTCTTGCATAGCAACCAACCAACTCTCTCTATCCTCCGCGGTAATAGCTTGTTTGAAGGTGACCGGTTCGTCGTCTTCCACCGAGAGTGCATATTCAACAAGATTTGCCTGCCCATAATGCCTAAGAGGTTTGTCTGACCCTAACCTCTGTACCGGCTTATATAACCGTTTCGGCCTAGTGTGTACCGAAACATCCTGCTGTTGTTGTTGTAAAACTTGTGTACCTTCCCCTTGAACCTCCTCATGATCGGGTTCATCAATTTTCTCATCCTGAGTATTATCCTGATGCTCCACCTGATCATGATTCCTAGAAACCCGTTGGTCTTCGATTTCTACTTCCACTACTTGAGCTTTAGTAGACCCAACATCACCACAACTAGGCACCGTAGCTTTCGCCATAGCTACAATAGATGACTCATCAAACACCACATCTCTGCTGATTACAAACTTTTTGTCTTCCGTACACCATAGCCGATAACCCTTGACTCCTGTAGCATATCCTAAGAAAATTGCCTTCTTTGCTCTATTGTCAAGTTTGTTACCTTTAACATGGTAATAGGCCGTACAACCGAAAACCTTAAGTCTCCCGTAATCTGCATGTTCACCTGACCACACCTCGTAAGGTATGCCGCCATCTAAAGAAGAATGTGGAGACCTGTTCACAATATAACAAGCTGTAGCAACAGATTCTGCCCACCATTCTACGCCTAATCCCGAATTGGAGCGCATACATCTAGCCTTCTCAAGTAGTGTACGGTTCAATCTCTCTGCGACTCCATTCTGCTGAGGTGTGTTTACTACTGTCCAGTGCCTCACAATGCCTTCCTGATTACAAAACTCCTTGAATGCCCCATCCGTGTACTCGGTCCCATTATCCGACCTTAACGTCTTCAGCTTTCGACCAGTTTTGTTCTCAACCATTGCTTTCCACACCAGGAATGTGTTGAATACCTCATTCTTATGCTTCAGAAAATAAAGCCAGACAAATCTCGAATGATCATCAACGAATGTAACAAAATACCTGGAACCACCCTTGGAAGGTAACTTTGCCGGTCCCCAGACATCGGTGTGTACGTAGTCTAATACCTCTTTGCTCCTGTGCTTGCTTGTAGAGAACGTCACCCTGTGTGCCTTCCCGAACACACAATGCTCACAAAACTCCATGCAAGGCTTCTTCATGTCCTTCAACAAGCCTTTCCCGCACATCAAAGATAAACCCTTTTCTGACATATGCCCAAGGCGCATATGCCAAAGCCTCGTACTAGCCGTTGGATCCCTTCCACTGATTCCTACTGCTACATCTCCCGTAATTGTTGTCCCCAAAAGTTTGTATAAATTACCGTAACGAGTACCTCTCATTACCACCAAAGAACCCTTAACGACTCTTATGGAGCCATTCTCTATAATTATCTTACAGCCGTTCCGCTCCAACACACCAAGGGAAATTAGATTTTTCCGCAAATCGGGTATGTGTCTTACGTCCGTCAATGTTCTCACCACTCCATCGTGCATCTTGATCCGTATTGTTCCGAGTCCCACAGTTTTACATATACTATCATCACCCAGTATAACTGTACCACCATCTATACTCCTATAGGTAGTAAACATCTCCCTATTTGGGCACATATGGTGTGACGCCCCTGAATCAAGCATCCACTTATCGAAGATCTTCTCAGACACCTCTGTCACCGAGAAACATTCGTCCGCCTCTTCTGACACATATCCCGCCTCTTGCATCTCTTGTTTCTCCTTGTAGCCTTCGTTCTTTTGCTTCAACTTTCTCTTTGGACAAGCCGCTTTAAAGTGGCCAAGCTCACCACAACTAAAGCACGTTTTCTTGAAAGAGCCTCTAGATTTGGATCTAGATTTCCCGCCCTTTCCCTTTCCCCTTTCATTACTCCTCCCCCTCGTTACAAACAACCCTTGTGCTTGTTCTTTGTCTACTCCACCCGACGCCATACTGCTAGTAGCAACCTTACGAAGGTCATCCGCTAATAGCGAATTTCTCGTCTCTTCCATGGTTAGACTATCACCAACAAGCATCAAAGTTTGAACAAGGTTCTCATAGGATTTAGGTAATGAAAGTAACAATATGAGGGCTTGGTCCTCATCCTCAACCTTAACATCAATATCCTTCAAATCTGAGATAATCCTGTCAAACCTATTCACATATTCCTGAATAGAAGAACCCTCTTCCATTCTACATGTGAACAATTTGGATTTTAAGTAGACCCGATTCGTTAAAGTTTTCGTCATGAAACTGCTTTCTAGCTTTAACCACACACCCGCCGCCGTTGTTTCTCCGTCTACTAGGAACGCCACGTCCCTCTCAAGACACAACATAATGGTAGCCCGTGCTTCGAGATCTAACTCTTCCCAATCCTCATCTGACATATCTCCTGGTTTCTTTCCCGTCAACGTCTTGTGTAATTTCTGCGAGATTAGCAAATTCTTCATCTGCATCCGCCAATAAGAAAAATCGTTTTTCCCATTGAACTTCTCTATCTCATATTTCCCTGCTTTGACCGTACCACTTCTCGATCCCATCTTCTCTTCGTTCAATCTCAACAAGGCTCTGGTACCAATTGTTATAACTAAAAGTCGCGGAAGCTATCGAACCTACCAAGAAATTGATCCGATTATGAAGATTAATCGAAAAGCTAAGTCAAAATCAAATATGCGAACAGAATTTAACGAGGTTCGGCTTTAAAGCCTACGTCCTCGGGCGAACAAGAAATCTTTATTGAAGGATAGATGAAGACGACTAACACAATCCGCAAGTTCGTCCCAAGATGGTACCGTATAGTAATAACCCTCTATACTAAATCTTCGACGACCGAGAAATTTAACACTGCTCAAAACTATCAAAAATTTCTCTCACTCTTGCTCTCTCTCTAGCTCTCTAAAGAAGAGTTGTTGTTTGTGTTGGTGTGTTTTCAATAGGCTCTCAAACCCCATATATATACATCCAAAGGTTTCCCAAAAATTGGAGTCGGTGGAACCGACCTCACCAATTGATGCCAATTGAGAGGAAACTGCTTATTTTTTAGAAACCATCAATTGATGCCAATTTGAGAGGAAACCGCCTATACAAACCGCCTCTCCTATTTTAAACTGCCTCTCACAAGAAGGATGTTGTCTTCTACATGTTGGAAGTACAGCTCTGGCTCATCAGTTCAATGCAATCAAGGTGAGATGAGTTCTTGTTCGTGTACTCTACTTCTCAAATTTATCTTGTTCTTGAGGATATTACTTGTTTCTTGATTAAAGTTATTTTGATCAAAATGCAGGTATTGACAAATATACTGTCTATTAGAGGAGTTCTTGAGCGAGGACCATGCTTAGATGCATTTATCTCTATAATGTTAGATTCATCAGCTAATCAGATGGTGAGTATGTTCTCCATTTAGACAGTTTGGAACATATGTTTATTACTGCCTTGTTTTATCAATTAATACTCAATACTCTATTAGAAATAGTTTGGAGTGGGAAATTTAAGCACAATATTAATTAGTTGCGTTTGAGCTCATCTAGTCTAGTGGGTTATTTCAAGTAATTATTAATGAAAAAATTTAATAGAATTCTAGCTAAAATGTTGATCTAAAAGATTTATCATGTTTACAATGCTTCCACATTTATAACTTTGTTGTATCAGAAGATATTGTTATTGATACGAGTAAGAAGTTGTGATGGAAGATATGATGCTAAACGAAACGATGTAACCAAATAAGTGGGAAAACATTATGTTGTTAAGTTGATCGTATATTCATATTTGGTCTTTGAACAATTATGAGCTTCTTAGTCCAGGAATATCAGTAATCTTCACTTAGGTGTGAATGGAACTCCTTTTTGTTTGTTCCATAAACTACAAACCAGTCACTTTTCCTTTTGTTCTAGACTTTATGCAGAAAGAAATGGATATGGGACCTCATTTTTGGAAAAAATGAAAGGAAAGTGTGTAGGTCCAAACTGGTCGTTATTGTTAAAGTAATAAAGATGGATGCGAGAAAACTATTTTCATTATTTGCAGTACAGAGAATAGCTTATTCTCAATACAAAAATGATACAACCACCTAAAAAAGCAAGCCTAGCCCAGACCTAAATGGGAACCAAATGCCTCGATTTAAAGTGAGAAAGTCCATCAAGAGAGAGAGAGAGAGAGTTCGCCCGAAAATGAGCTTGTTGATTCCTTTTAGGTCTGCGGAAGGCTTTTGACTTTTAGTTACTGTATCATTGTTGTTCTCGATAAGTGTTTTCACTTTATTTTAATTTTTATGAAATGCATTCATTCTCTTCTACAGGAATTTGAGGCATGCCGTGGTTTTACAAAGTAGCAAGGCTCATTAAAGACAAACAAGTGGATGAGAACATAAGGTTAGCTATCTTAGCTATTAGTCTTATATTTGTTGTGTTTATTACTCGTGACTCTTGCTAGATCTTATACCTTTTTTGTGTCTGCGAGAAACGGAAATTATGTTATACCAATGAAAACCTTATTGACTAGGTCCTCACGTTGGTATCATTTAAACCGAGTGAAATTGTTTCTTCGTGATTTACTTATTTACTTCAAACAGTTACGCAACAATGACTCTATTACAAAGTCTAAATATTTCCTAAAATATAAACAAACATTAACATAACATTCAGTGTTTTGTTGCTAATATTCTAAAATTTTAATATATGGACTAACTGCTTAACTCAATAAAAAAGGAGAAGAAAGAAAATGATATCTGCCTCCATCTACTTGTTACCCACTATTCGCTATAAAAATTAATGATCACATTAATTTGAATTCAATAATTCGAACTTCAAAAAGACTGAAGTCCTCGGGCCCAATATTATTGTCTGATGTTTCTCACTGTAAAGAAATAATCATATTCTGATCAAAAACCATCTTCGATGGCACTGAATATATCTAGACACTCTATTGAACAGTAGTTAGATTTCCAACTCCTGCACTCAAATATATTGTGAGAGGAAAGAATATCTGCATGTTTCTATGAACGATTTGGTTCACACAAATAACGATAAGTTGCTGACATGTTTTTTTTTGAAAGCTTTGAATTAATATTAGAAAAAGATGAGAATGTACAAGAGATTAAGTTCGTAAAAAATGAAAGTATGTTACATCATTAAGTGAAGTCTTCCCACTTAAGCACAAAATCACAATAAGACTTATCCTTTGCACAAAGAATTTGCCTACTCCGATGATATAGTAGTGCTGGAATATCTTCCACCTCGAGGGCGCTATTGTTGTTTGAGTCTTTGAATTTTTTTCCATTCCTGTCCTTCCAAATAGCCCATATGATTGCTGGTGGAACAAGGTTCCACATAACCTTCTTCGCCTTTTTGGCTTTTATATCGCCACTGCTCAAATGTATGTGTTACACCAAAGATTCCCTGATGTAGCTATGAAGAAATCCCATAGGGTGCCAGCCTTATTGCAGTGAAGAAATAAATTTTCAGCTGTCTCTTCCGCATTATTGCATCTGATGCATTCATTCAGAATAGGCATCCCTGGTCTTTTAAGGATATCCACCGTTGGAACCTTGTTTTTTGTGGCAGCCCATATCACGAAACTAACTCTTGGAGGGATTTTCGCTTTCCAAATGATCTAATGAATATCCTGGAGGTTGTCTCTACATGGTTAACTCGACGAGTACTTAGCTTAAGTTTTGTGGTATGACATGATAGAACCACATCACGGCTCTGTCTTCTTTCCTCCATTTTGTTTTAGGGTAATTCAAAATTATGTGTTTTTGGTAATGCCCGGATTTAATATCTGTTTCTACTACACAAATAACTGAAAACTCATTTTTTTATCCAGATTAAAGTGTGGGGGAGTTCTTGCTGCTATTCATTGGGCATCTAAACAGCAGGGAAAGGCCTCCGAAGATACGTGTACACGACGATATAAGGCGACTTTTGGGCGAGAGATCTGCATCGCTTATATGGGCAGCAAGTCGGTCCAGGTTGACCCTAGATCTAGAGCAACGACAAACAGCTTCACATATCCAAGCTCGTCGTGTACTTGAATATTTGGAGATCAACTGAGTTTTTAATGACAGAAATATTGTACTCCTTTCGATTTAACCAACTGTAACATCAGAATCTGAAAAGCATTTGAGGTGAAAACCCTAGAAAAAGTTGTATAGAGAGGTTGTATGTAAAGCAATCTATTATATCATGTTGCAGGGGTTAGATATCAACAATGTAACTTCTGTCATAATGCTCAAATTTTCTTTGGTTGTGAAAAATCTACCATATCAGTATTTTGAAATTCTTAGATATATAGGTAAGTGCATCTCGACCCGATAGTTTTCAGCTCTCTTTGCACAAAATAACACATCTAGAAGATCAAGATAGGTTAATCTTACGGGAGGAAAAAGTTGTAGACAACACTTTTCAACAAAAAAAAAAAAAAAAGTTGTAGACCTAAGCAATAAAATGTTAATTGGAAGCATTGGAAGCGACACCCGACTAGTAATAAAACTATAAAAGAATATAAATATAAACACTGGTTAAATCACATGTTAATTTCACAAAAAATACCTAAAAACATTGTAAACAGAAACAACAAATCATACACGTAATAAAACATGTCTTTCGTATGTGTTTGATAAACAATTTTTACAATTACTTTGCGACTACAAGTTGTGGAGATCCAAATTATGCATTAAGTTTATGAAATATGTTGAAAAAAGTTACTTAATTTTTCTTAACATTATATAAAGTTGATTGGAACTTAAATATTTTTACTTTCAAAAGCTAGGGTATATTTTTCTAATTTCTTAAGCATAAAATAGAAATTCTTCTTCTAGTAAGTACATGTTCAGTCTCACTCGGATTCCAACTAACAAGTTTTAGAGAGAGTGAAATACTCATTTAAATTCTAATCCAACGGTTGAAGTAAAGCCGATGAGAGATGAAGGGCTGATATGAACTGAAGCAAGCTGGTTGTGGGTGTTTCAAACCCACGCGATCAAGAAAATAAAACTGACCGTTAGAAGTTGAACTCCATAAGATTAGAAACTACAGATCGATATAAACAGAGAGAAAATAGAAAGAAAGAGGAAAAATTAGAAACAACAAATCCTGGAAAAGTAAGAAAGAGGGAAAAATTAGAAGTTGTCCAATTAGGTTTTCAACCTGAATTTGGATTTTTAGAGGTTCTATATAAACAAAATGAGTAAGTGAAGACATCACAATAAAATCTGTCTATTCTTTTGCTTTCCTCTATCAAGAACAGTTAAGCCAAAAGAAAAGAAGAAGAAGAAGTTTTTGAAGCATGGGTTCTGATGTAAGTAAGGGTTCTAAGGTTTCTGATGCAATGAAGGGTTCTAAGGTTTCTGATGCACTGAAGGAGGGTTCAGATTATCTAAATGCTGAAATTGTTGCTTCAAAGGTTTATCATGAACAAGTAAGAATTGCGAAGTTGATGTATGGATATATGAGTATTGCAGAATTGGAAATAAGAAGACCCGAAATCGAAAAAATTCCTGTTGATGTTAACTTCATTAACAGCATTAAAGTTGAAGAAATAAAAAAACGTACTACTATCATCTCTGAAATTACAGAGTGGGAAGAACTTGGAACGGTTAGAGGTATTAAAAAAAGACATAGACCTCATGTTTCCATTCACTATACTCAAGTCGGCCAACCTGCAAGCAAGGGAACCATGATGATTATTTCGACCGTATTCGCGTGATTCCTCAAAGACCAAGATCCAAGCGAAGAAGAACTACACCACCACCACCACCACTACTAGCACCAAAATCTGCTGCACTACCACTACAAGTAGCAGCCGCTCCACCACCACCACAACCACAGCCACAAAAGACGCCTACTATAGCAGCAACACCAATTCGAATAGATGCACGCAGACAGCAGCGACAAATTCGAATAGCAGCCCCGCAACAACCACCACCACAGGAAGTGCCTGCTGTAATCCAAAAGTTAATCGCTACAAACAACGGCACCAACCTAATGTGGGTGACAGAGAAGATACTTGAGAATAGCGATACAAAAGCACAACAAGGGAGATTCTTTTTCCCATCTTGTAAAGCATGGAAATATTACTTATCTGATAGAGAGAAGAAGAAAATGTATGACGGAGACAAGGAAGGACTGGATGTGATGGTGGTTGATTCAGAAGAAGTAACATCTCATCTTCAATTTAAATTTTGGAAATCTCTGAACAAACATGTATTTACTAGTACCTGGAATTCTTTTGTTAAGAGATTGGGACTGAAAGGGCAAACCCATAAAGTACATATATGGTGCTTCAGATTACCTCCTGAGAAGGGCTCCAAACTTTGCTTCGCCATTGAGAAATCAGAAATCGTACAATAGCTCTAATTTTCATAATTCTTTTGATTTTAACATCCAATCTTACGAATAAAAAGCTTGGTGTTTGGATTGTTGATCATATTCATGTAATTAATCTCTCATACTTAATCAAAGTTCTTTAGTCAATGCAATTATTTCAACTCAAAGTTCATTCCATTCATCCTTGATTGCTTGGCTCATATTGAATACTAGTTGCTACCCTGTTTACTCTGTTTTCCCATTGAGAGATAGATAATTAATCAAAGACTTTTTACACATGGTTTTACAAAACATAGAAATAGTAATTAATCAAAGACTGTTATGACATGCCCAAATTCTATTTCTAGGGAGGTTCTCAAAGCAAATACTGGATGTTTTTAGCAGCTTCCTAACAAAGTTATGATATTAGAATTTAAAGATCAAAAGTATAAGAACATGACTCTATGTATATCAGACAAGAGTAGTGCTAAATGGCCCGATTTTTCGGCCGACCACGGGCCGAAAAGTAATGTAGCCGGTCCCAATTGGTCAGGCCGTTTGTCTCTCCTTACGGCCTGACCAATTGGGGTCGGCCACGCCACCATACGGCCCGTGGTCGGTCCTAAAAATTGGGCCATTTAGCATTTTTCATCTGATAATCCAAAACCAATTTCACCTCATGATTCCAGCAAGCTTATTAGGGGTGAGATTTTAGCTCGTCAGCCGGCAACCTTATCCATTTATCCAGTTTAGTCACCGAGGACAGGAACCTGAGGCCCGATATGGGAAGGCCAGCCTAGCAATTAAAATTGATCGAGTTCAGCTATATAAACTCAACCTGAGAGGTCGGCCAGATTGGCCCGACAAATCTAACCCAGCTTGCTTATTATTTGTTACTGGGCTAGGACTGCCTTTGAAGTATCCATAGCACCCAGCACGGCGGAATCCAACCCCTAAGGTCGTGTATAAACGCGAATATGCATATCCTCAAATAAAATTCTAATTCCATTTCATTTCATAGTAAATCCACCATAAGAATCACAATATATAGGTTACTCAAAGAACTTAAACTTCTACACATCCACATACATGAAAAATGATTAAAACCATCAGACACTTGGAACTCTTGCAACCAGAAGAGTCGATACCTATAGAATGGGATTGTTCACCCTGACTCCGGAACTTCAGTAAAAGCAGATATATCGGTAGGTGATCGAGTAGAATATTGTTGCACAACTAAAACGGACGCCGTTGTTGACATATCAGGTGATGTTAACAAACCTCCTAATGGGCCAAGTTCGGGGCAGTCACTACTTCGATTTAGAACTGGATCTACAAGGCCCATTGGCGTTCGACCAACTAGAAATAGATTGCACCTACTAAACTCTTGAACTACAGCAACAATTTCTGCATGATTTCTTACGCATCTCTCCTCGTATTGGATTGGAGCAACTGTTGCACTCTTCTGGCGGGCCTCAACGAGAACTTTTTGATCTAGTGATCGGCTTTCACCATCTGATTCGGTGTTCATATTGACTACAGATATATCTTGAATTGGTTCAAGCAGAACAGAAATGCTGATAACCGCCAATTTGACACCGGGATGTTCAGCCATTCGGGCAGCATATGCAAGTGCCTCACGGTCATCAGGCCCGCCGAAGAACAAGACAACAATAGAAGAGGAAACCTCACTTGGAGATAGTTGAGATGTCCCACCAAGCCCACGATCGACAAGGATCCCGACCGAGCAAGGTGCGTGTTGGAGTACCTTTTGGTTCACCCACCGAAAGTCTGTCCGTGTTGTTTCTAGTGCACCGTCTATTCTTTGTTGCTTGTGAAATGGAAGAATGATCATAGCAACCTTTTTTCTTGCAGCACTTGCGCAGATATCCTCGTGCATATTGGACATAGCAGAGATGGATGTCATTGGTCTTATTGATACATTGCTTAAATGTTGGAAAGCCTCAAACGCCACGATAATATGGTCCGATTCTTTCCGCCCTTTATTCCAAAAGGGTAATCCATTTTTACGGGCCTTGTGAACCATGAGAATAGCCGAAGGTCTTTCAGATAGCTCTGTTAAGTGCAACGTGTAAACACATAGACCTTCTTGTCTTCCACTCCCACGAGAGGCTTCAATGAGATTTATCATTGTTGGAATGTTCTTTAAACTATGAAAACAAGTTAAAATTCTAAGTTGGGTATTGACATTATTCCTCTCTATTGTTTTGTCCTTGTAGTCAGCTTCGAGCTCCTTCTTCAATGGCTTGTATAATACCATAACAACAGGTGTTGTTATGAAGGTTGTGAAGAGAGCCATCAAAACCATGATAGCGAAAGTTTGATCATTTAAAACCTGCAACAAAAACGTTTCACTATAAGAATTCTCATTGACCCATAGTCAACTTTTTCCTCACACAGATAATATGGATTTGGGTAATATTTTTACACAAGTGAAAAAGAAAATGCGGGCACTTACCTTTCTATCTTTACCGATGTTGAGGACGATGAGTTCTACCAGACCTTTGCTGTTCATAAGGAACCCCAAAATCAAAGAATCACGCCAAGGCACTTTACAAGCACGAGAGACGACAACAGTACCAACAATCTTCCCCAAACAAGCTGTAAATATAACCAGGACTAGGAGACCCCAAGATTGAAGGCCATGAATTGTTGCTACATTAGTTTTTAAGCCACTTGACACAAAGTACAATGGGAGAAACAAACCAGAAACCAAATCTTCGACCTTTTCAACAAGAGCACCAGCAAAAGGCCCTTCTTTTGGGATAATTACTCCAAGAATAAAAGCACCAAAAAGAGCGTGAATCCCAATAGAGTCGGTCACAAATCCAGCAGCAAGAACTGCAGCTAAGGTTACGCAGATATAGGTTTCACCGACTGGTTCACCTTCATGACAACGACGAGCCATCCATGAGAAGATTGGACGAAAGATGAGAAAGGCTCCAGCAACAAACCCACATCCACAAAACATAACCCAAAGGGCAACCAAAGGCGAATGACCCGTGCCAGAAAGAGCAACAGCAAGAGCAAGTAGGATCCAAGCAGCTACATCATTGACAGCGGCAGCAGACATAGCCATCTTACCAATATCTGTTGTGAGCAGCTTAAGTTCTGCTAGAATACGAGCTAAGACGGGGAAAGCAGTAATAGAGAAGGCAACACCCATGAATATAAGAAATGGAGGCCCATCTACACCTTTGGAGATTGTATTCCGAAGGACAAGTGAAGATCCAATTCCTAAAGCAAACGGTACAGTTATTCCGGCAAGAGCAATACTAACGATCTTTTTCCCAGTACGGGAGAGAGATTTTAGGTCCATTTCTAAGCCCACAAGGAAAAGAAAAAAGAGGAGACCAATATTAGCTAAGGTGTCAAGCACAGTGAGACTTCGGGCTGGGAAAACTGCATCCAAGTACGCCTTGCTACGACCTAAAGCTGATGGGCCGAGCAATATTCCACCCTGCCCAGATAACAGTAAGAAATCACCCATGTAAGCAAACTAAAAAGAACGAGGAAATCGATACTGGCGAAGAATTCTTTCTTTAGCTTAAAACAGAATACTTCAGTAAGATTAAGATTTGACCATGTTTCTTCTACAAATCGTTTGTTTGGTATTTAGCTAAACATTTCTCTTTTTCCCCCCTTATAGTGGTATGATATATATAAGTGTGTATAAGTTGTACGCAAGAGTCAAGAAGACATAGAAAGGATATAGACCACTACAAACTTATGTGAAAGTAGATAAACAAATGTTATTGATCAAACTAAAAATTCAAATAAATCTAAAGTATATATGAACTTACAATGACTTCGGCAATCACACGAGGTTGTTTAAATGGCTTCAGAAGAAAAGCAAGACTTCGAGTGAGGACAAGCACTAAGCATATTTGCAAGATGATAAGAGGGAGAGCAAAATTTAAAGGATGATCTCCTTGAAAGACTCCATTTGATGTTGCTTTCATCGGAGCCGGACAAGTATGTTGCGTATATGATGCCATTCCACCAAAACATGCACTTCAAAATCCAAACTTTGTGTAAGGAAGTCACCTCTAGATCATAAAAACAGAAACACCATAAAATTAGATCATGTTCATCCACTATATTGACATGTAGAAAGAAGTGGAGAACTGAAATCTACTACACATCTAAGCTACTTTGGGGTAGAAGCAACCTTCCGAAAACTCAAAACTTACATAATATAACAAAATCAATGCACATTCGTGAATCATGAATTCGTAAGGTGGGTTTCAATGAATATCACAAACAATACAACCAAAACATGATAAATAATGAAAAAGTTAATCACAGTGAACCTTAACCATCTAAAATGTGAGTAATGATCAAAAGGAGGTTAAAGACTTCTTTTATGCTTTCTTGCCTTTTGATCTCTTCTTGTCTGTGAAGTGCTCTTAACCGTTCAAATTTTCAGAGGTTTTCTAAATGAGAATATCAAATAGTTGTCGTAGAATTAGTTACCTGATTTGATTTAGTTTGATAAGAATTGAACTTGTATTACTGATTATTATTATTATAACTCCAACTTGTATTATTGCTTATGCTTGATAAGACTTGAACTTGTATCATTGATTACTATTACTCCTACTTGAACTTGAATTAGTTTTTGAGTATTATAATAGTTGATATAAGCAGAAGCAATATGAGGCATCAAAGTCAATAACTTTAGTCTATAATTTAAGTACATGTACCCGGACATCTTTAGCTTTAGATTCTTTTTTTTTGTTTTTGTTGAGAGCTTTAGATTTTTAATTGTTATTTTATCTATAAGGAGTAGTTTATTTGTTTATTTTTCCAACTTGTAAGATTTAAAAACAATATGTTAGATCTAAAGTCAGCCGAAGCAAACAAACCTACCAATCAAAAATACTAAACAAAATAACAAGCATATTGGAATTGGGGAAGCTTTCTTTCTAGAGTAAAGCCTAAGCTCACCCCAAGCCTTAGTTCGTAAATGTGAGAATAGTCCCACATGGGAGAATGGGTAACTAGCAACCAAGAATATAAAGTATAGGTCCTCTCCATTCATGGTCAATTGGTTTTGAGTTGGATGGCCACAAACTTAAAATGGTATCACGGTTAGACCCACAAACTTAACATGGTTTTGAGTTAGATGGCCACAAACTTAACTGTAAATAATGTATTATTCATTTTATATAAACTAGTACTAGTAGTAAAATAATTAGGGCTTTTCTAAACATATTTATATAGCTAAAACATGAATGGGTATTGAATTGACTTATTTTTTATGCCCCCATTCATAATTGAAGTTGATGAGACCCAAATAGAGAAATGATGAATGATTAGGGATGATGATTTTATGAAAACAAAACACCCCCATTTACTTTAAGTTTAAAAGTTGTTTCATTGCCAAATAGACAACCACCACCCAACAAACTCTTTGAGTGTGAGAGTAGAATTAGTGAGGTTTTACCAACAAGGTGTTTGTTTGTTTGTAGTATCCCTGATTTAAGCAAAACCTCAATAAGCTACAAGAAAACTAATAGTACGAATCAAGCTTAACCAAATTCGAGAAAATCTTAAACAAATAAAAATTAACATCACAACTTCAATCACCCAAACAAACAAACAAACAACCCTTTATATACATATAGAGAGAGAGGGGAAGGGAGGAATTGGAACCTGTTCTGATGGAAAACAGAGTGATGACTTGGAGAAGATACGATTATATGGGAATTTGGGTTTCGGAGATTCTTCTACTTATATAAACAACCAAACGAGAGAGAGAGAGAGAGAGAGAGAGAGAGAGAGAGAAGGGGAAATGAGCTTGTCTTGTTATTAACTGACTGATAAAGTCAAAAGTAAATTTAGATCGTGGCTGTTGTATGAGAGACTCAGAGACCTATAGTTGTGACTTGTGAGTGTCAAATGCTGGGCGCCGCTATGGGGCATTCTTAAACAATCGTGGGCACATCAAAAAGTTTTGGGTTAAAAAATGTTTTGGATGCTACCCTGGACTTTAACCATCTCTTCTGTGTTAGCCATGGAATGTTATGGTCGATGACCCATTAGAAACTCTTTTCTCACTACTTCCGTCGTCCGCGCCTTTCTTTTTTCTTCATTCTATCTCACTGTTGGGAAAAATGCCCTTCACCGAAATCTAAATCGTCTCTGAGACGAAAGTGGGAAATTTAAAATAAAATTTTCATAGAATATTTCTAAAACCCTAAAATCTTTGAGAAGACAAAACCCTAAAATTCTCGAGAAGGCGTAACTTTAAAATCCTCGATCGAAGTTTTTGTAACCTTTGATTTAGGGTTTTGATTGTCGGTTGACCACGAGACTGGTGAGAGTCTTGTGGTTGACCCACAAGGAATATACCTTTTTCAAATTCCTCTTTATCTTAGGCGAACGTGACGTAAGCAAAGGAAACCCTTTCCTTCACCCGAGACGTGAGAGGAAGAGAGAAAGAAAACAAGAACACAGGTAGAGAAATGGTGGTCCGTCAGAAACCCTTGCCCACTTAAAAAGAAAAAAAGTGGTGGAGAAATCCAAGATTTTTCCACCCAATTTAGATGCCCTAAAGTCTTTTTGGATATCCGACCCAAATGTATTAGTGGTGATTATAATGGCAATACAGCCCATTTTGACACTTCACTTTCTCAATATTACTTTTCTTTAATCATCCACTGTTATTATTATTACTTATTCTTGTGATTATTTTTTTTTTACAAAAAGATTCTTATGAATATTATTGAAGGAGACCATTTCTTATTTACCACTTCTCCATGGCATCATGACATTAGGATTAAAAACTATTATAACAAATCATTTTTCTCTATAACAATACCAAGAGGCATCTTTCAACAAAAATAAACCAAGAGGCAGCATCCCCTTTTACACAGACATGGAGAGCATTGGTAAGCAGAAGTTATTTTGGTTTCAACAAAAAAAAAAAAGTTATTTTGGTACCAAAAGAGTTCATTTTAAGCTGCAACACTTGCAACTTTATATCAGTTCGCTATTAAGTTTCTGGCCGAAGATGCTAATTCCCCGTATTATCATTTTTCATCTTGCCATATGAATATACAGACATACACATTTCTAATAAATACCCATCTTATATGGTACGATTAGAACAAAATACTCGGCCCACCCTGGCTGACAAAGTCGATACCCGCATGATTTATGTTGAGATTTTTTGTTGGGTTGATGTATTCTTCGTACAGTTTTTAATGGTGGTAGGTTTTCCTTCATTAAATAACATCTATAAGAATTCCAAAACAAATTCAAACAATATGGCCACAACTGAAAGAAGCATCTCTGAGGAAGCACGACTGTAATAAGTCTCAGAGAGCCAACAACCTTTGGTTGGAGTGGTAAGAACTAAGAGGTTTAGTCTTCCACTTTAGAGATCAAAAGTTCGAGGCACGCTGACAATTCAAAAAAGAAAAATAAGCCTCACACAACTCAAAAAATAGTGCCACACGACTCAAACTGAAATGAAACCCATTGATCAAAATCAGACAACACATATGACCCACATAAGGATTTAGAAATTCACTCAATTCATTAGTCACTCTGCCATGCCAGTCCAGTACAACAATGAAGAGCTCAACCCCCCTGATACTGAGTTATCTGAATCATCCTACCAACTGGCTTGGAGGTAAGATTCAAGGAGAGACTAACTTATAATCGAACTTACTCAAAGTTTTTCCTTTTCGATCTTCCAATGCAAAACATACGAGGTGTAACGACCCAAGCCAAGTGCCTCACCACTTACTACTACAGTCAGGCCCAAGTCTAATGAGTACAGGGTTTTGTTTTTGGCGTAGGCTGCACGAGCTTACTCAGAGGGCTTCAACGCTTACTAAGCTTGAACTTGCACCTATAACCAGACTCCAGACGATCACCCAAGCGATGTGGGACTGTTACACGCTAGGGCATATCTCAATCCGCCATTTCCCATAACCACCAGCGACTTTTGTTACTTAAACTACTCGGGATTCCAAATCAACTAAAACTCCACGATTCGTCATCGTCGTACCAAGATCACTCATAAGCATCTTCTTCCAATCTTGAACGATGAAGTTCTTCAATGAAGATAGACTACTTATCCTTATTTATCATATACATTTCTTCTTGAACATCTCCATTGAAGTTCAAATTTCCTCGCTCCAATTACCCTTATTGAGGAATCCATAACCAACACATTACACATTAGGAAGGATACCTTTCTCCTCCATATCAATGTGCAACCTCCTTGCCTCTTCCAACTCTCCTCTCTCTGTCATACCTGCAATAAGCGTATTATACATCAAAACACTTGGAACCGAAACCTTTTCATACTCATCAAACAAGTTCTTAGCATCCCAAGTCTTCCCTTTCTTCAATAACCAATATAAAAGTGTACACGAAATCGCATTATCCGGTTTACAATTCTTCACCAATAACTTCTTCCAAATACTAAAAGCTTCTTCAACTTTTCCATCTTCACATAAAACATCAATAACTCTACAACAAAGTGATGAACTTGGTATAAAGTTTCTCCCAAGCATATCGTCGAACAAGTTATGTGCTTCTCCAGACTTTCTCTCTTTACAATAAGATTCAATCATAACTCCATATGTTACTTCATTAGGTTCAACTCCATTCTCTTCCATATCATCCATAATCTTTATAGCTTCCATTAATCTTCCTTGTTTACAAAACCCATTGATCAAAATTGTGTAAGTAGTTGAATCTAAAGTCCACCCATGATCCAAAATCTCATTAAAAATCTTTCTTGCTCTAATCAAATCCCCAATTAAACAATACCCACCTAAAATTGTAGTATAAGTAACTAAATTAGGAACCAAACCCATTGATGGCATTTCATCTAAAAGCCTAGTTGCAGAATCCAAATCAAACTTCTTAATCAAAGCTTTAATCAAAATATTACAAGTGATAACATTAGGGTTTACCCCAAATTTTCTCTTACAATTCTTAAACAACAAATGAACTAAATCAAATCTTCTATTTTGAACCAAAGCATTCAACAATGTATTAAATAACTTAACAGAAGGATGGAACCCTGATTCTTTAACCCTAATAAACATCAATAGAGCTGATTTGGGTTTACTAGCAATACCATAATTTCGAATAACTGTCACGAAAATTTTCTCTTCAAAATTGATTTGGGAATTTCTCAATTGTGAAATTAGGGTTTCCATTTGTTGAAAAGCTCGAGCTTTACATAATTTTTTGATCATGACATGGTAAGTATCGGAATTGTGGGAAAACCCAGGGTGGAATTTACCAGCGTAATTGAAGATTTGAAGTGAAAGATCGAAGCTTTGTTGTTTTTTAATCATGGAGATGAGTCGTTTAGGGTAGAGACATTGAGGCCAGAATTCGATTGGGGGTTTAACAGTTGGGGGTTTTAGGTCGGAATTAATGGTGGAGTGATCGTCGGTTTGCGATGGGTGGGTAGGGAACGGGTGGATAGGTGAGACAGAGTTAGTTGAGTAGGTGATTGAACGGAGGGTTGGGATCGAGCGAATTGTTCTGTTGACATGATTGAGACCCTGCATTTTTTGTGCTTCTCTCTCCGGCGACAGGAGGTGGTGGCGGTTGAAAGCTAAAGTAAGAGAGGGGCCATGATTTTAATCCATTCGGGTGATAATGGATTGGGATTTTCATGGACATTTCAGGCAATGGTCTAACGTATTCATAATTCATTCGCACATATTTCAAAATATGTGATCACTGAGGCGTTCAATCGCAGACATTGCAAAGTCTGTGAATGTTTTGATGTCGCTAAGATACGCGATGCACATGTTCACTTAGACGCCTTGTTGATATGCCGACAGAATTCAGTAAGCCCAAATTACACCATTATTGTAAACAATAAAACGTATACAACGACCAAAAGTCGTTCAAGAGACCCCTGTATGCAAGTATTAAATGAACATGAAATACTAAGACGGTACTTTAGGGAGGGGTGGAATCATGGACCTTTACTACATATACCAAGTTCTTAACCACTTTGTTGTATCACGAATCTTGTTAATATTCTAGCTTTTGTTATGTGTATTGAAACTGCACTGGTCTATATAACTCCAAAGAAGAGGGCGTCAAGTAGGATGGGGTTCAAAGCAGCCGCTTTGTTTGCTTTGTGCATGGACCGTCCTTGTTTCCAATAGTTATTGTCGCATCATTTTATTACAAAGCGAGCAACTGTTTTGGGTATGGGCGGCCCCTGCTTTCAATCGCTATTGTCGCATCCATTTTATTACGAAGCGAGAAGTTGCTTTGGGTCTGGTTGCCCCAGTTTGCAATAGCTCTTATCGCATCGATTTTATCACGAAGCGGTTGCTTTGTGCCTGGGTCGTCCATGTTTCCAATATCTATTGTTGCATCGATGTTTATCACGAACGAATGATCTTTTAACTAAATTAACCGACCAATCCAATTAAATCGAGTCAAGCTAAACTAGACAAAATTAAATCGACCAAGACCTCAATTGATTCAGCTATGGACAACAAACTGATTGTCCCCCACCGTCAACGTTTGGTTGCCCAAGTAGTCAATAGTGTTGACATAAACTTCAAAAACTTGGAAGTCTCAGATTCGATTCTTAGAGAAGGTGAAATCAATGGTTATTGAATTTAAGTTATAAAAGGTATAAATAATAATATTTTTGTCGAACTTTAAGTTCTATTTTGTCGGACTTTAGATCTTTTTAGTTATTTGTTAATTTAGGCGGTTATCATGTTTACCGCATCGTGATGATGTATGAATGTAAGAAGGTCGTATCCTATTTGTGAAAAAAACACATGTTCACCTAAGAGCAACTCCAATGTTTAGGGGGCTGGGGCTCCCAATTTGAATTTGGGAGCCCCAGCCCCCAGCCCCTTGCCTCCAACCCGAGAGCCCCGGGGCTGGGCTCCCGGTGGGGCTGGGTGCCCCATGCTCCTGGGCTCCCAAATGGGAGCCCGGGCTGGGGGCTCCCAGCCCCTAAAATATGGCCGTTGGGAGCTCCAACGGCCATATTTGGGGTGGATCCCCTAAAAAGGGGATCCACCCCACTTCATTTTAATTTTTTTAAATTTTTTTTTAAACTAATTTTTTTTCTAATCTTCTTATTATTTTAAATACTTCATTTTTAAGTATTTTTCTCTAATTTTTTATTTTTTTGTTTTTTTGTGTTTATCTTTTTGAAATTATCTTTCTTGAATAATATCACATTTTAATTCATAGTCGAAATCTAATAATTTATAGTCGAAATTTAAAATCAAAATTTCGCACACGTGCTTCGCACACGTATATTATTTTGATTTGGGAGCCCCGGTTGGGAGCCCGACGTTGGAATCGAGAAAAACCCCGGGGCTCCCAAAGTTCAAGGGCTCCCAAAATTGGGAGCCCGAGCCCCACATTGGAGTTGCCCTAACTACCCAAGCATACGGGATTCAACCGGTACATATAACCGGGACCAGCAGCTCCTTTAGTGGATCAACTTCTCGACCAGCTTTGCCATTTAGCCGTCAATCGTCAAAAGGTTACCACCGGTTTCTCTCTCTCTCTCTCTAGATCGATCGGCGATGGAGTACGATTTCAGAACCAGAGCCGGACAACCATACGATTCACACAATCCGATGTACAGACCTACAACTTCATCAACATCTTCAACTCATGGCTCTTCCTTATACCCTAGAGTTGGTCCTTCCGGTAATCATGGCGTCCCTCCGGCTTCCTTCCACCAGAACTCATCTCCTTCCTCCTCTGCTTGTACCTCTCTCTACCCTGATTTCCAATTTACCTTTCTTTGAGTTCTTCGATTGTTTGTTACTGATTTGTTTAAATCATTTGAGATTTTGTATGAAGAAAATAGAATGTTTAAATTAGAAACCCTAATTACGATTTATCGGTTTTACCCAATTTTGATTCTAGGGTTTTACGGAAAGGAAAATGAAATTTAAATATTGGGTTTGATTTTGCAGCAGGATTGGGCATTAGGGTTACAATAAAACCAAAGTACCGGATAACTCCACCTGTAAGTTTAATTGGATATTTCTTTTGTTTCCATGCTAATTAGGATGAACTCAAGGTTGATTGTTGAAAATCTAAAATGTAATTGATTCTTAAAAGGTTGGATTTTTGGGATTGTTTGATCTGTTTAATAGTATTATGTATATTTGATTATGGTTTTCCACTACAAAACTTTGAAATTTGCAGCCTCAATTGTCCCAAAATGTGGGTGAAATTCCGCGGAGCAATTTTCAGTTTGATTTTGAATTTGAGAGGAAAATACTCGCTGAAGGAGAAAAGGATACTCCGAATTGGAGTCGACTTGGGCTCGAAAATCTTCCTCTGAGAACAGCAGAATCAACTTCGCCTTTGGTATAAATTAATAACTCGTTAATTTTCTGTTTCAATTCTTAGGAATTCGGACATTTTCATTTAGCTTCGTTGATCTTCTGTGTTCTTACTCTTTCGAGTCACTATTACTACTTTATAGTAGTGTGGCGAACTTCAGAAAATTCTGATGGTAAAAGCTTAAATATTCTAATCAATGAAATTTAGTAGGGGAAATTTTGGATTTTTGTAGAGGTTCTTAAGTTGAATATGATCATTAATTCTAAATCACAAACGAATTAAAATTTATCATCTTATGGTAGTCGGAGTTAGCCGCAAACAGATCTGTTTGTGTTGAATGAAACTCTTTATTGTGCTATGATGTAATCACCATTAAGAGGTTTAAGAATTTTGCTGTTTGTTCTTGTGGTATGATATGGCATGGAACCTATTAACTTACTTCAGTAAAATATACTTTGAAATTTAAATCAGTTAATGTGGGTACGGAATTTTTGTTGATTGTCGGAGAGGCTTGCCCCACAAAAATGTTTTTGATTTTGCACTATTGATATTAGTTATATCGGTCCACACATGACTACTTGGCTGGCCTTAATAAACGAGAATCTCCTTACATATTTCATTTTAGATGGTAATGGTTCTTCTTGCCAAACACAGCGAAATGATAGTTTTTACGAGTTTGAGTAGTACATGAAAAACTTGGCATTCGTTAAGATCAAAACTGAGTATGTTATATTGCAGAACTCTAACACGGATTCAGTCGTGGCCAAATACATCTCTTTAGGTCTGAACCGAGAAGCCGTGCCTCTTGCAGTTGCAAAATTTGGAGATAATCCAACTAAGGTATATTTTGGAATTCTCATGTTCATATCCAACAATACATGTTAAACTCCTCCTAAGTGCATGTGGTTTGAGACTGATGTTTTCTAAGTGAGACTACTCCCAAGGTCCCCATGTAGTAGACATTCTCACTCCACAACCCACATATTTATATAACTTTTTCCGAAGAAACCAATCGCCTTGATGGTTAAAACTAACAAGTCCGGTTTTATCTTCTTCGGTTTTGTTGCTCTCAGCCTTATCTAGGGCTTGTGTTTAGGGTTCATGGGTGAAGAACCTCTAAAACCAGAGTGGTTTTGTTTGTCTATGGCCTTCACCACCTTCAATCTGGATGAAGGAAAAATGGTAACCGTGTAACTTTGTGCATATTAAACCGATTGTGCACAATTTCCATGTAGACCGAGCTCGTATTTTCTTTCCATTCAACTTGACGAAGCTGAAAAGAATGTGATTTGTGCAGGTTAGGGAGTTTGTCAATGGCTACAAAATTCTCCGAGATATGGGATTCCCATCAAATAGTGTTGCTGAAGCCTTAGCCATGTTCGATAACGATATAGACAAAGCAATAGGTTATTTTCTCAAAAGTTCATCATAGTTGATTGCTTGTTTACAGAGAGTTATTCTATATTATAGCATAGCTTTTTGGCTCTTCCTCAAGTAGTGTGATGTTAATATGATTATGAACATAACAGTGAACTCGGTATTTGATTGTGCAACAATCCCATTCATACTTGGTGTGTAATTTTTCGTATATAATTCAAAATGTGATTGATCATCAAGTTTGTTTTTTTGGAGTACTTAATGATTTGTTTTTTTACTTTAATAACTCCGGAAGAATGCTGCAAAGTTGACTCACCAGCGTGACTCTGTTTCAACATATTTGGCTGTACGATTTAGAATCAGAGTCGTCCTATTTTGACAATGAGAGAAAAGCAAATATCAACATAAGTTTTTCCTCTATCCCTCTGTTCTATAATAATAAAACCATTATTGAATTGTAGAGAACACCAAGTATTATGTAAATAGTGTACTACTTGCTCATGGTTTTGATGTTGTTGTTGCTGCAGCAGCATATATAGTATATATAGAGAGACTACTTAGTATCATTAGAGAGAAGATCCAAAGTCGAAGGTGGTATTCCATTGATTCGAACGGACCTTCCAATTGCAACAATAAAAAGAGACTCGCCTTGTATTGCTTCTTGGATTCTTCGTAAAGAGACGTCAAATTATACTGTTATCTTTTCCATCTATAGAGTGAAAGTAGACTTTGAAATTTTTCCCCCCAACAGAAGTGTAAAACCCAATCTTTAGGGTCAATAATGTCACTACTGGAACCAGTAGTAGTAGATGAAGACTTCTTATTATCGTAATAGCAGTCGTCAAATATCCACAGTTTGACAATGTATTCACTCACTCTAGCTACCAAAGCTACACGGCCGTCTACTCGTAACAAATGCACTCTGAACCAGACAAATTTTTGTTTGTTAAAATCACGAAACTGATTCACGATGAAATTTCGTATGGCTCTGAATTTCTCACTTCTTATATCAAATATAAATATGCATGTGGGATTATCATCCAATTTATATCCCAATCAGGTTTATGAAAATAATATAAAGAACCATTCAAGTAAAGAGAAGTGGAATCTCATCAAAAAAAAAAAAAGTAAAGAGAAGTGGATAGAGATATCAGGTTTGGTGGAAGATCTTGGATCATCTTCCATGACAGTATTTTGCTTTTGCCTAGAGTTAAAACCCCACAAAACCTATCATAGTAATAATGGAATCCGTTTTCATAAAGTCTTCGTTAGTAGTAGAATCAAATGCAAATTTATAGTGCGGCCATGACCAACGACTACTCCCGATTCTAGTCCATGGTATTTCGTCTTTTGTTCTAAATAAATTATATATATAAATTTCGACTCCCGTTTACGGGTTGAGAAATTGGAGGATGAGACGACCAATCTTATTTTGAAAATGCATTGGCCCCCCAATTTGTAATTTAGGGTTTATCTTCATAATCTTATAATGTTAGGGGTTGTTTGATTAGGGGTTATTTCATATGAATATAAACAAAGTAGTATAGGAACTAGGAAGAGAGAAGAGGATATATTGGAGAAAAGAGATAAAGATAGGGGCAATTTGTGTAAAATTGCAAATGTGGTAGTCTTCAAATGTGGAAAGGCGCGCTAAAATGCGCGGGGAGATGAACGTCTGTTAAGAAAACAGAAGCAAGGTGGTCGCAGTAGGTAGGTGTTTTAAACCCACACGATCAAGAAAACAGAAACAACCCATGAGTTAGAAACAACAAAAATTAGAAGTTGTCCAAATAGTTTTCAAGCTGAATTATTAGGGTTTCTAGAGGTTTTTCTATATATAAACAAAATGAGTTAGTTGAGGAGGCATCACAATAGTAAAAGAACTATCTCTATTCCTTTGCTTTGCTCTATCAAGATTCAAGAAGAAGATTAGCCAAAAGTTCAGAAGAAGAAGAAGAAGTTTTTGAAGCATGGGTTCTGATTCGATTATGGGTTCTGATGCAATTAAGGGTTCTGATTCGATTATGGGTTCTAAGGTTTCTAATGCAATGAAGGGTTCTAAGGTTTCTGATGCACTCAAGGGTTCAGATTATCTAAATGCTGAAATTGTTGCTTCAAAGATTTATCATGAACAAGTAAGAATTGCGAAGTTGATGTATGGATATATGAGTATTGAGGAATTGGAAATAAGAAGACCCGAAATCGAAAAAATTCCTGTTGATGTTAACTTCCTTAACAGCATTAACGTTGAAGAAATAAAAAAACGTACTACTATCATCTCTGAAATTACAGAGTGGGAAGAACTTGGAACGGTTAGAGGTATTAAAAAAAGACATAGACCTCATGTTTCCATTCACTATACTCAAGTCGGCCAACCTGCAAGTAAGGGAACCACTCAACGGAATAAAAGAAGTAGGTCTAATTACGACCATGATGATTATTTCGACCGTATTCGCGTGATTCCTCAAAGACCAAGATCCAAGCGGAGAAGAACTACACCACCACCACCACCACTACTAGCACCAAAATCTGCCGCACTACCACTACAAGTAGCAGCAGTGCAACTACAAGTAGCAGCAGTACCACTACAACTAGCAGCGGCTCCACCACCACCACAACCACAGCCACAAAAGACGCCTACTATAGCAGCACCACCAATTCGAATAGATGCGCGCAGACAACAGCGACGAATTCGAATAGCAGCCCCGCGACAACCACCACCACGGGAAGTGCCTGCTGTCATCCAAAAGTTAATCGCTACAAACGACGGCACCAACCTAATGTGGGTGACAGAGAAGATACTTGAGAATAGCGATACAAAAGCACAACAAGGGAGATTCTTTTTCCCATCTTGTAAAGCATGGAAATATTACTTAACCACAACAGAGAAGAAGAAAATGTATGATGGAGACAAGGAAGGACTGGATGTAATGGTGGTTGATTCAGAAGAAGTAACATCTCATCTTCAATTTAAATTTTGGAAATCTCTGAACAAACATGTATTTACTAGTAACTGGAATTCTTTTGTTAAGAGATTGGGACTGAGAGGGCAAACCCATAAAGTACATATATGGTGCTTCAGATTACCTCCTGAGAAGGGCTCCAAACTTTGCTTCGCCATTGACAAGTCAGAAATCGTACAATAGCTCTAATTTTTTGGTAACGAACTGTCATAACTTTGTGCAAATAGAATTCTTTTGATTAAAACATTTTCATTTAGCTTCGTTGATCTTCTGTGTTCTTACTCTTTCGAGTCACTATTACTAATTTATGCATAGTCTAGCAAACTTCAAAAAATTCTGCTGGTAAAAGCTTAAATATCCTAATCAATGAAATTTGGTTGGGAAAGTTTAGATTTTTGTATAAGTTGTTAAGTTGAATATAGGCGACCATTAATTCTAAATGGCAAACGAACTAAAATTTATCATCTTATGGTTTACGGAGTTAGCCGCAAAAAGATCTGGTTGTGTTGACTGAAAATCTTTATTGTGCTATGATGTAATCACCTTAAGAGTTCTGATGTTTGTTCTTGCGGTATGATATGGCACGGAACCTATTAACTTACTCTAGTAAAATGTACTTTGAAATTTAAATCAGTTAATGTGGGTATGGAACTTTATGTTGATTGTCCTAGAGACTTCTTTTTTCGCCCATCAATGTTGTGCTTGCCCCACCAAAAATGTTTTTGGTTTTGCAGTACTGATATTAGTTATATCAGTCCGCACATTACTACTTGGCTGGTCTTAATAAACGAGCATCTCCATATATATTTCATTTTAGATGGTAATGATTCGGTCCGCACATTACTACTTGGGTCTTGGCAAACACAGCGAAATGATAGTGTTTACGATTTTGAGTAGTACATGGAAAACTTGGCATTCTTTCAGCTCAAAACTGAGTATGTTATATTGCAGAACTCTAACACGGATTCAGTCGTGGCCAAATACATCTCTTTAGGTCTGAACCGAGAAGTTGTGCCTCTTGCAGTTGCAAAATTTGGAGATAATCCAACTAACGTATATTTTGGAATTCTCATGTTCATATCCAACAATACATGTCAAAGTTCTCCTAAGTGCATGTGGTTTGAGACTCATGTTTTCTTAATGGGACTACTTTCAAGGTCCCCGACTAGTAGATATTCTCACTCCACAACCCACATATTTATATAACTTTTTCCGAAGAAACCAATCCCTTTGATGGTTAAAACTAACAAGTCCGTTTGTATCTTCATCGGTTTTGTTACTCTCAGCCTTATCTAGGGGTTTGCGTTTAGGGTTCATGGGTGAAGAACCTCTAAACCAGATTGGTTTTGTTTGTCTATGGCCTTCACCACCTTCAATCTGGATGACGGAAAAATGGTAGCCGTGTTACTTTGTGCATATTAAACCGATTGTGCACAAATTTCATGTAGACTGAGCTCGTATTTTCTTTCCATTCAACTTGATGAAGCTGAAAAGAATGTGATTTGTGCAGGTTAGGGAGCTTTTCAATGGCTACAAAATTCTTCGAGATATGGGATTCGCATCAAATAGTGTTGCTGAAGCTGAAGCCTTAGCATGTTCGATAACGATATAGACAAAGCAATAGGTTATTTTCTCAAAAGTTCATCATAGTTGATTGCTTGTTTACAGAGTTATTCTATATTATAGCATAGCTTTTTCGTTCTTCCTCAAGTACTGTGATGTTAATCTGATTATGAACATAACTAAGAACGAATGCTGCAAAGTTGACTCACCAGCGTGGCTGCTTTTGGACATATCCGGCCGTACGATTTAGAATCAGACTCGTCTTATTCTGACAATGAGAGAAAAACAAATATCAACATAAGTTTTTCTTCTATCCCTTTGTTCTAGAATAATAAAACCATATTGAATTAACTAAAGTAGATTGAAAACAATAATAAATAATACTGTCTTTTATTTTTGTTAGAAACATTCACATTAATCAATAATTGTAATGAACAAAATCACTAAATATAGAGAACACCTAGTATACTTGTAAATAGTGAACTACTTACAGGTCGTTTTAATGTCCTTATTGTTGTATCGCCATATAGTATATATAGAGACGACTTTTAGACAGGCGGAAGACCTTCAAAAAATGTTTCAAATGCAAATTTAGTATCATTAGAAAGATCCAGAGTTGACGGTGGTATTCCATCGCTTTGAACCTCAGTGAAGCTATTCTTCTTCCAATTCCAGTAATAAAAAGAGACTCGCCTTTGTATAGCTTGTCGGATTCTGCGTTGAGAGACGTAAAATTATACTGTCATCTTTTCCAACCATAGAGTGAAAGTAGACTTTGAAATTTTTACCCCAACAAAAGGGTAAAGTGAGAGTCACTTCAACCCAATCTTTAGGGTCACTACTGTTAATAGTGTTACTAGTGGAACTCACTCTAGCTACCAAAGTGAGCAGCATCATACTCGAATATACAACCGGTAGCAAAGTTCATCACCAATAAACCATGTGTCCCTACAAGATTGGGTTCCACTAGTAACACTTTGACATACGGACTTGAAAGGATCATCAAACTACATGTTTTCGGTTGGTGCGAATTAGGAAAGTATGGGTCTCCTTCGACTAAAAAACACCACGATTGACACACGGACTTGAATCGCATAAGTCAAGAGTAATATGAATTATACATTTATTATAAGTTAGAAACATCTGAATAAACACGACTCACACGAACCACATTGAAACAACGATAGAAAAATATACACTACCTAAGTTTACATTCTCCTCATGTGCCTTAGAATATATAATCGACCTATTTGATTTAACTAGAGTAGACTGAAAACAATAAGAAACGGTCTTATATACTAGTTTAAATTAGCACAAGAAATATCCAAAATTGAAGAGTCGGGAAGGCCACACGTGCGCAAAACTCGTTTCGACATTTTAAGAGGGAATTTGCTTTTTTGGCGCATTTCCCGCCATTTTTGTTATGTAAAATCACCTCCCTCTTTTCTCTCTTTGTTTCTTTGTCTGAAATTTTCTAGGGTTTTCTTTACTCCATTGTAGCTGATCTTGAATCTCAAGAGGAAGAAGTAGAAAAGGAAATGGGGATTCAAGGTCTTCTTCCTCTGCTGAAATCAATCATGGTTCCAATTCATATAAATGAACTACGTGGTTGTTCCGTAGCCGTCGATACATATTCATGGCTCCACAAAGGAGCCTTATCCTGCAGTACCGAGCTCTGCAAATCCGAACCCACTTCCAGGTATAAACCCTAATCACTCTTTAACTCTAAAAATTCATTCTTGTTCATCCCCTAAATTTCTCCCTTTTTACTGCCGTCCTATTCATATTCTCTCACTTTTTGATTCTGAAAATGCATTACCCCCAATTTGTAATTTTTAGGTTATTTTGATAATCTTAATGTTAGGGTTTGTTTGATTAGGTTGGAGAAGAATAAGTCATGATTTTTTGCAATTCTTGGACGGTGTAAGTCAGGGCTGATGAGTTCTTGATAGTCTCCCTGAGATTATTTTGTCTGCAAATGTTTTCTCTTAAGTACCAAGTGTGCAAATTATTTTGTCTTCCCATAATCTAAAGTCATAAAATATTAAAATCATGATTTTGCTTCCAGTTAGTGGCATTCAAGAAAACACTTTTTTTTTTTATTAAGATTTAGACATTCAAAGAAAATGGTGTGAAATTGCACTGAACATAAACCTCATGGACAACAAATAGTGTTAGGAAAGGCATAATCCCATCATTAATTTGCAGAATGGGGATTTTGTATTTTATGGGTGGTAGCATAAATTCACAGAACAAATCCATTTTTTAAGATTTCAAATATGGGGATGATTGCAGGCACATTGTCTACTGCATGCATAGAGTGAATTTACTTCGACATTATGGTGTCAAACCTATTCTTGTCTTTGATGGAGGGCTTCTACCTATGAAGAATGAACAGGAGGTGAAGCGTGCCAGGTAATATTTTGATATGTTCACTTCAGAATATCAACTTCTTATATTAGGGTTTCGTCATTTATTTAAACTTATAATTAGTTAAAAGACAATTCCTTCTCTCATATCTTACTTTTGCTCTTTGGCTACATCGAAACTTGTTTGTGTACATGAAAGATCATTAAGCATTTAACTTTGTCCTATTAATCCGAGACATAGTGTTTGCTAGCCTCAATCGTAATTGTAGTGTAAGTATGGACTTGAAAAAAAAAAACAGTACGTGTTTATACGCAGAAGTCAGAACCCTTGACGGATATATTGTTTCGTTGTACACGGCATAATTTCGTACCCCACTTTCCTGCTCCTCAGCGATATATACCTAAATATTCAAGTTCCTCCTAGGGAAAGATTAAACCAATGGAGATCGATATGGTGATATTGGTTGTCATACAATTATTTTTAGCTCAGTGCATGAAGTGTTCAGTATATCACAATATCTTGAACATGGATTATAGTACTTCAGGGTGCTGAAAGGAACACGGTTCAAGTGATTGTTAGGAGAGTTTGATTGAAAGTCTATTGGTTTCTTATCCCAACGTTTTATTACTAGTGGTATTCATTACTTTAGGGCAACACATTCTAGTATAGCTACATGAAGTTACTTTTTTCCTGGTTGTTTGTCTGCTCTGCCACTCCTCCTACTAAGTATTAAGCAGGAATAATCTCACTTTTTCCTCATTACAGCATCACTTATGGATGCCAAGTTAACCATATTAATGCAGGTCAAGGAAGGAAAACCTTGAGAGAGCTATTGAGCATGAGTCTGTCGGCAACTCTACTGCTGCTTATGAATGCTATCAAAAGGCAGTCGACATCTCACCTTCCATTGCACATGAGCTCATCCAGGTAGGACCAAACTGGCTTCCCCAACATGATGAGTTATTACCATGTCTCTTCAGATTAATCTGATGACATTTGCATTTGCTGTTCGAGTTATTTGTTTGTAGTATCTTATCGTATTCGTCTACTTGCGTCTTCAAGGTTTTAAAGCAGGAAAATGTTGACTACGTGGTAGCTCCTTACGAGGCTGATGCTCAAATGACCTTCCTGGCTCTAACTAAGCACGTTGATGCAGTTATAACTGAGGATTCTGATTTAATTCCATTCGGATGTCCCAGAGTAAGCTAACTAACTCATGAAATTGAGAGTATTATTTGATCCTTTCTAGATATCACAGAAACAGTACAGCTATGTGGCTTTTTGATTTCGAGATGGTATTGATAAGTTTGTTATGTTTACAATTAGATTATCTTCAAAATGGACAAGTTCGGGCAAGCTGTTCAGTTTCAGTACTCTATGCTACAACAAAATAAGGAGCTAAATTTTGCTGGATTTACTAAGCAAATGGTTCTTGAGATGTGCATCTTAAGTGGTTGTGACTATCTTCAGTCATTACCTGGGATGGGTTTGAAGAAGGCCCATGCACTCATTTGCAAATTCAAAAGCTATTCTAAGGTGAGAGCATTGTTTGCATATTTGATGTTTCTCGAAGATGAGGTTGACGTTCCATTCACTAATTTGGAGTGAACTTATTGTTTTTTAACCTAAAGGCAAGATTTATAATCCCTATATGTTGTTATCAAAATTGAGTCCTTGTTGTGTTAAACCATAAAAATTGGCTGGGGTATGTCTAGATTCAGAATATCCCTTTAAAGGATAGTTTTTGTCAAACTATTTTCGGATCATAAATGAAATGAACCTCTAAAACTGGGACAGAACATGGGATCTAGGATCATATTCCGTGACCCTTAGACATATAATTCAAAATTACGGTTGAAGATTTTGTAGTGTTTCATGATTTGCTTTTGACTCGAACAGGACCCAAACTGATGCTGCAAAACTGAGAAATGCTTCACTGTTTGTAGGTAATTAAGCATTTGAAATACAATACTGCGTCAGTTCCACCTCTTTACGAAGAATCATTCAAGAAAGCATTATGGACTTTTCAGCACCAACGGGTATATGATCCTGTAACTGAAGATATTGTGAATCTGTCAGACATTGTTGCTGACATTGGTGAAGATCTAGATTTCTTAGGCCCATATCCTTGAACCAGATTTCCTTTTTGTTCCTTTGAAGCTCATTTTCATTATATTTTATTCCAAAATTTCAAGCTATTTCTTAACTGAGAGCTACAATGTTGTCACGAGATATAGCTAAGGGCATCGCTAGAGGTGATATTGATCCAATCACTAAAGCACCATTCCAGGTATTCTTCCTTCTGCTAGATGTTATACTTATTTTTTAATTCATTAAGATTTGATCTCCAAAACTGATAACAACTTTCCGTTTTTAGCCTTGGGCCTAGAATAATCAAACTAGTTCCCTTTAACTAGACCTAACTGAAAATTATAGTCAGATACATACTTTTATTTTAAATGACTTCCGTCGTAGCAATTGAGAAGAGAACCAAGTGTACCTCCAATATACACGTACTATTTTCAGTTGCTAAGATTATTTTTTTTCCGTTTTCCCTTTCATGTGATCGACTCTCGTACATTGTACATACTAATATTCCACCTCAGATGAATTGAGACATAATCAATCATTTTTTTTTTGCTTCCTTGCATATACCCCAATCGATTTACAATTATCAATTTAACTAGCTATCAAGTCAATTGACAAAATCTAATAACAGTAGATAATATGCGGGTTTGCGTTGGGATATGAATTAAGGCATCCAAAGATTGTTTGATCAGTGAGCATGTGTTCATTAGATTGTGGAGTTTATATTTTAATTTAGTTTTCACTTTGGGGTGCAAGTCATGAAGAAATTCTGGTGATATTATCATGAGAATGACATGTGTTATCTGTTTTTAGTTTTTGTAAGTTAGTCAAACTCATTAGTTATTTTGTTCATGTGGTCAAGTCTAAGTTTAAAATAGTACGTTTATTTTGTTCATTATGTTAACAGGGGAAGAGTATCTCTTCTGCAATTCCGCTTGAAAAAATGTACAAACCCAAAGAGTTTAAACCTGAAAAGGAGAGGAAAAAGCTGGATCTCCCTGTGCAGAAGAATGTCCTGACTAATTATTTCTGTATCCATTGACACACTATCTCTCTCTCCACACAGACACACACACACGCGTGCACCTCACGCACACACACACACACACACACATATATATATATATATATATATATATAAGTTTATACATATATCCTATTTAAATGGATAATATAATACTATGGTAAAACGTTTTTCTTTTTGTTACATTATTCAGTTCATATAATAAATTATTTTATCTCGTAATGTTCATAAATATACGAGCTTATGTCCGTCAACTATACGATTCCTCTGTGGGCATGTCTTCGTTACTTGTTTCCTCTTAACATCCAAAGGCTCAGCATCTGTTGAAGCGAAAAAAAAATTCAAGGTTCCTCGAATTATGCCTAAGAGTTTAGATTCGAAGGAAGAATCTTCTCCTATCTCGGACGGGAATGGTTTTCAGGAATGTACCACTTTCGCTATGGATGGATCACAACTCGACTTTTCTGGTTCCTCTACCCCTATTGATTCTGTAAGTTTTATGTCATTTACTCCTTTTCTTGATCAGTTATGAGGTCACTTCGGCTTCTTTATATAGTTTTGAATATAGGAATATTCTAAGTTTGCTGTTTAGTTTCCTCTCTTGTATTTTTACGAATTCATTTTTTATGTTCAGTTTGAAGATAGTTGTACTACTGATACTCCTCAGTCTTCGGAGCCTCCTAGTAAGAACTAAGAACCCATTTCCTATTTCTCTTAAGAAACACAGATTCAATTGGAAGCTAGTACTAATTTCTTCTGCGCATGAAACAGCGGAATCAAGCAACATAAATGGCAGATTAGCCGACAGAAAAAGTTCAGAACAACCATGCTTGACATTGCAGAAAGAGAAAGAGTCTAAGCTCAGTTTGGACCGAGTTGAGGATAAAATGAGAGCAGTCAGCCGAAAGGTTATTGTGAGGAGCTCCTACTTTAAACAGAAGTTAACCTTGGAGAATGGTATTAAAGACGAAAATAACAAACTTATTACGGAGAAAGATGCAGCCGGTGATGTGCTCTCTGACGGAACAATATATGAAAGTCCGTCTCACGAGAGCAAATACATGAAAGGTGCTAATAAGAAGAGGACATCCATATCAACCGAAAGGATTCAAGCTGTAAGAGCTTCTTCTTTTGTCATTAGTAATCTTTAATCTTACCATCTTCTGCTTCTTAGTTTTGTTTACATCTCTTATTGGTCTAATCGTCAGGATATGGTGGAAGTGAAGCGTGCACGGAAAGATGCATCTCTTTCAGATAGAAGTATGTATCACATTTTTAGTAGCTTAAACCCACTATTTTTAATCTTTCCCTGTAACTCTTGTCTATTGTCTTCTCTGTATATCTTGAACAATTTTTCCGGTGCTTCCATGAACATTAATTTGATCGAATTTGTTACTTCAAACTTAGTTCTGTTTGTTAGCCACTGTTAATGTTACTAGAGCGAATGTTGCCACTTATCTATATTATACGTTTTCAATAGGTGAAGATATTCCTTCCCCTGAAACAATACCCGACGAGATGGAAAGTGATAAGAAACAAAGTTTTGGATGCAACATTTCCCATTTAAGCCGTTTTTCAGATGTAGCTGAGAAGTCAATGGAGCGGTTTATTTCAGTAATATCTTCATTCAAGTGCAACTCATCTGGTTCTCGTGCCAGTGGTCTTCGTGCCCCTTTGAAAGATGTCCGAAATACATGCCAAACAAGGTAATTTTCATTGTTTTCTGATATTCTCGAATTCATATTTGCTATCTAGTTTATAGTCTACGAAAAAAGATGTCATCATAATATATCTAGTCTGACTTGTTTTCTGCTTTCTAAAGGTCAACCATTTTGCCGACGGATTTAAGCAAATTTTCTTACGAACCCAGTAATAAGAAGATTCGTTCATCCTCTTCCAAAGACTAATGTTCGAAAAGTATTTAAGCTGAGTTATTTTCAGCTTCATTAGTGATTGATTTCGGCTTCAGTAGATTGGCAAAATCATCTTTGTTTTGGTGTTTGTAAGTCGATCTCTCTCTCTCTCTCTCTCTTTCTCGATCTCGATATCTCTTCCCAAGTTTGAGAAAACTAAATTATGTTGTATGGAATGTACCAGGAACTCTACAATAACAGAGAGTGATCAATGGATATGATTGTTCAGATGATCCTTGTAAGTAGAGATCATGTTCTTTCAACAACAAAAAAAAGTAGAGATCATGTTAAAATTTGTTGTCCATTTATGTTGTTTCTTCTTTGTGGTTTGGTTTTATACATGACAAATATCATTTTGATCAATATAGTGTTTTTATATTTTTCTAATCAATATGTATAGATTTTCTCTTCCTTGTCTTTAAAATGTATACTTGCAAGTGAAACTTTGACGATAATTTAAGCTATGTCCTTGAAAAAACGACAAAAAAACAGATCGCCCTGGTACATGGTACTGTATTAATACCTAATATGCTATCATTTTCATAATCGTTCTTGAGTATACTATCTGATATGTTATTTGTTTAACATCACGTATGAAATCTTTTTCGTTGGCTAATGGTGGACGTCTACCCCAATCATCAACGCTCGATATAAATCTACTGTGTTAGATTGGTGAAGTGTCGAGAAGCAAGATAGATAGAGAATTGATGGTGTGTTTGGATGGCGGAATCATGAATCTGCGGATTCATGAGTCCTTGGGATTCATGATTCCACGGATTCATGAATCCAAGTAATATTTTTTGACTTGTTTGGTAACTAAGAATCCTATAATTTATTATTATTTGAGTATCTTTAAACGTCTTTAGAAAAAATATGATTTTTGAAAAAAATAATGATTTTGAAAAAAAATAATAATTTTGTAGAAGGAAATATTTTTTTGTTGATTTTAAGTTTGGAATTTAGGTTTATTAATTCAAAATCCTAGCAATTCCTAGGGGGTAGGGTGGAATTTTGGTCCAATACAAATTTTGGAATTAGGAATCCTTAGGATTCAAGAGTCCTAGGATTCTTGGTACCCAAACAGACTAAGGATTCATAATTCTTACCAAATTCCACTTTTGATAAGAATCTTACTCAGAAATCCTACAACCAAACACACCATGAATTTTCCATAACATTGAGTATAACGTGAGATTGTGAGCTTAGTTATTTTATTCCTTCCACTTCAGGTCACCTTCTAAATTACTTGCAATAGGCCAAGTCAATGTCAAAGTCTTGGTCAATGGGTCAATTCACAAAAGTCTTGGACTCTTGGTACAAGCACAAAAAGTATGCTTTCTTTTTAGATCTAATCACTCACTTCACTTACCTTGTTTCTCTTCATAACAAAAGCTTCTACCTACCATTCACACCTCCCATTTTCATCAGTGGCAGCTACCTAACCCCCCCAATCCATGACTCTTCTAATCCCCAATCAATAAATATATCATCACAATTTGATTCTTGATATTAATCTTTTTTGACATTTACCCAACAATATCATGATATACAAAAGGCCAATTTAGAAACATAAGAAACTAGCACTAGTGGTATTCAACAAGGCAACAACCTTTTTTTTTTGGGTTGAAACAAGGCAACAACCTAACCCTAAGAGGACATTAACACCACATGAACAACCTAACCCTAAAATAACATCAACATGAACATGTAAATGCACATACCCATATACACCTATATCATTTATCACCTTCTTCAATGTGACCTTAATTTTGGGCATGTCCATCCCGACCCCACATGAAACGCCCAGTTTCTGTTCACTGTGCAATCATTTAATGGGCTATACCCATCTCAAATTGGTGCAACGTCATGGTAGATACATACACCACTCTATTCACCACTCGATTCACCTAATTCTGCCCGCCAAAAGGTAAGAATTGTCTCTTGGATGTTATACTTTTATGTCATTGTGCCCTGATACCATATAACTCATTATTCGCCCGATAAATATCAACTAAATCATAATAAATATGTTTCCAGAGATTACGGGTTTAAAAAGTTAAATATGTGTCTAGATACTCGACTTTTAAGTAAAATACCAATAGTTGTCCAAGGCTCTGCTTCTCCTTCTGTAGACGTATTTTATTATTCTTTTCGATGAGATATAGACGTATTTTACTTAAAGTCGATTTGTTACTTACTACCGTACGAGCCAACACGATATATCATGACTTGTTAAGACACTACAAAAACTATAATGCCCCCAAACATGGTATCAGTTTGAAAACCAACACAACATAATTCACCAGCCAACAACCATTTGTTGGAGTGGTAAGAGGTATAATCTTCCACCTTCGAATTTAAGAGTTCGAGACAAATGCTAAACAATTAAAAAAGATATAATTCACCAAATTCAAAATCTTTTTCATTTGGTTTTTTTAATTGTTTTTTCATTTTATGAAAATAGGAGACTACGAGACCTATAAATACAATATTATACCAAAGCACCAACGACTAGTAGCTTGATTATTAGTACATATATTCCACACTACATAGGTCCAAGATTCATTCCAATGGAAGTATAAATCCAATGCAAATCTAAAATTTATTAAATCGAAGGATTTTATGTTGATAGAGACAAACATATTTTTATAATAAAAGATATTATCTATAAGTCCTTTAATATTTATATTGGAGTCTTTTTCTTTTCCAACTATTCATACTGAAATTTAATTTTTATTTAACGACCCATATTTTTTTCTATATGTAACTTCCTTCTCTTTCAACAGAAAAAAAAACTTCCTTCTCATCTTCCTCTCCTAAAATCGTAACAACAATCTCTCTATCTTTATCATCAATTTTCTTCAATAAATATTTCAGTTACACGAGCATAAAAGAATGGTTAAAGATGGTTTAGCAAATACTATGAATTCAAGGTTATTCGTTTAATAAGTGTCATAAATTCTTATCTCCATCTATATCATCAATATTTTTCAATAAATATTTCAGTTTTTTTTTGTTACAAACATTTCAGTTACGAGAGCATAAAAGAATGGCTTGACCAAGGGTCTGCTCTACCTAGTAAAGATGTTTTAGCAAATATTATGAATTCAAGGTTATTAAGTGTCATAAATTTTTAGGACAAGTTAGGGTGGTATGAATTCATCATTTACAATTGTGTCAATGGATTATTTAATTATAGGTATGGGCTTCTCCATACTCCATATCTAAAAAGACAAATACAACTCTTATTAATCTTGTGTTAAGCGCTAAACAAAAACTTTCGTGACACGGATATACCCTAGTTTAGATATAAACAAATAATTAGATGAAACTTTAGGCCACTAGTTTAGTTGGCTTAAACCCCCTATGTTATTGATATATCAACATTGTCTGCTTACAGTAGTCCAGTTGGTAAGTACATCTACTTTGCAATACGAAGGTTCCATATTCGATCTCATAGAAGTATAAATCTACAAATATTAAACTTGGTTATAAATAAAGTGATGTCTTTCGACTTTAAGCCATTAATTTTGTCAGGCTATAAGTAAATAGTAACTAGGCATCTATGAGTGCATTTGTAATGAAAATTGTAGTCTTCTTTTTTTTTTTTTTTTTTTTTTTTTTGTTAAGGAGAAAATTGTAGTCAATAACTCAATATTCAAAAAGCATCTATCCACCCAAAGGGACTCCTCCGAGGCTCCAAACACCGTCATATCAAAAGCGTTTTCTTAGCATTTGATCTGGATCTTGGTTGTTGCTGAAGTGGCAACAACCCATTCTCTTTACCAAAATTACCATCAATTTTTCTTAACAAATACCACAATATCTAGCTATAATAAAAGTAATTAATAAATGCTCACGTGATCAATTTCGACATTAAAGAATAAAGAAACGGCCACGTAGTTTAAAATACTGAAGTAGGTACACATGTCAAAAGATCAACGGCCAGATTCCTAAATAATATCTCGCCCAAGAATTGCTTTTACTTTGAGTTAATTACATTTTGGGCCCACATTGTGACCAAATCATAGAAGTGGTCCTTGTATTTCTACTAGTTTCCACAATCGTTTAACATCTATTTCTCTTTCCCTTTTCTCCGCTAATCTTGGAACAACTCTCCTTTCTATCATTTCCTTCTTAAAGCTCATTTGAAATTGACTCATCGGTTTTGCTGGTGAGTCACTTTCTCTCGCCTTCTCCCTCTTGTTCTCACGAAGCGGAGATGAAATTTTTCCGCCCCTTCACCAGAATCAAGAGAAATAAGATATAAGCGAGAGAAAAAGCAGATAGAGAGAGAACGGATAGACAGAGCGACTTGGTGACATATTGTTCACTCAACTTTCTCCTACCAACTAGTCATTTTTAGATGAGTTGTAAGGAGGTAAAGAAAAAGAAGAGATTTTTTTCTAAAACAAAGGGTAAAAAAAAGGAAAGAGGAAGTCAGATGTTAAACTTAACTGTCATCAATTGATTTGAGGGTCATTTCAAAATATGACATACAACTTTCTTAAAATTTTGAGGACCAAAATTGAATTAACCCTTTTAATTTCTATTTTTATAATATCTTTTTCTATTATTATAATAAGTGAAAAAATAGAAATAAAATATTTTTAGGAATTAAGAAAATATTTGTGAAGAAGGGCTGGGCCTTTTTAAACCAATCTAACCACCATCAGTTTCTTCGCAAATCTCTCTCTCTCTCTTTATTTCTCTTGAACATATAAATTCCGTTTCCCACCTTCATAATATTTTCCTTCCAAATCACTCAGATCTGGATCTACCATTGTAAGTTGATTATCTTTTCTCTCATTTTCTTCTCCTTAATCTTCTTACTTACAACTTAGATTTGATAATTGTTAGATTTCAATTTTGTATTTGATTTGATTCTAATTCGTTTCGTTTTGAAGATCTGTTACTATTATATATGAATGAATTGGTTTATATGCTTGATTTCGATCTATACAGATCTTTTCTGCACTAAGATTGATTGATTCATTATTAGGTTAGTTGTTATAGCTCCTGCTTACTGTGATTGAAATTTTTTCGTATTTTTTTTGGTATTGGTTTGATCCCGATCGGGCTTTTGAGATCTAGTTGTTTTGTCATCTCTATTTGTTTTTTTTAGGTTTTTGATTAATTATTGCTTGTTAAACTGTCTTTTCTTTGATGGTCGGTGGTGATTTCAAAGTTGTAGTAGGTCTAATTTTGCTACAAAAAGGAAATTTTGGTATTACATGGACCTAATTGAACTAATATTTTTCAATTTGAGTTTCGGATTCATAAATTTGCTGCAGATTTTGCCCTAATTTTTAGTGATCTTTTTCCCCTGTTCTTCTTCCAAATTTGGGTTAATTTTCTTCTTATTTTTATTTTCTTTCTAGGTTAGATTTTGATTAGAATGGTTTGTTTCCCTCTCTATAATCTCATACCCTTATCAATGTGATCTTTCTTAGGTACTATGATTTGATAGATAGAGATAGACAATGCATTTAAATCGTATAAAAGTTTATACTTTTAATAGGTTAAGATAAGATTTTTTTGAATTATCTGAAGAAAGCAATTTGATGTGATCCTTTAACCAATTTTTCCTGAATCTATTTTTTGTAATTTGAATTTTCAGAGGCGTATAAGGATGGCGAATTACACACCTAAAAACATTCTCATCACTGGAGCTGCTGGCTTCATTGCATCACATGTAGCGAATCGGCTCATCAGGAGCTATCCTGACTACAAGATTGTTGTTCTTGACAAACTTGATTACTGTTCGAATCTGAAGAATTTGCTTCCATCCCGTTCGTCAGCCAACTTCAAGTTTGTCAAGGGAGATATTGGAAGTGCTGACCTTGTTAACTACCTTCTCATTACCGAGTCTATCGACACAATTATGCACTTCGCTGCCCAAACCCATGTTGATAACTCGTTTGGTAACAGCTTCGAGTTTACGAAGAACAATATCTATGGAACCCATGTTCTTCTTGAAGCTTGTAAGGTTACCGGCCAGATTAGAAGGTTCATCCATGTGAGCACAGATGAGGTTTATGGTGAAACAGATGAAGATGCTGTTGTGGGAAATCACGAGGCTTCTCAGCTCCTACCAACAAACCCATATTCTGCAACTAAGGCTGGTGCAGAAATGCTTGTGATGGCATACGGAAGATCATATGGTCTCCCAGTGATAACAACCAGAGGAAACAATGTTTATGGGCCTAATCAGTTTCCCGAGAAATTAATCCCAAAGCTCATTCTCTTGGCAATGAAAGGGAAGGATCTTCCTATTCACGGAGATGGATCTAATGTGCGAAGCTATCTTTACTGTGAAGATGTAGCTGAGGCTTTCGAGGTTATTCTTCACAAAGGAGAAATTGGCCATGTTTACAACATTGGCACGACAAAGGAAAGGAGGGTGATTGATGTAGCAAAGGATGTCTGCAAACTTTTCTCTCTCGATGCTGAGTCTGTTATTAAGTTTGTTGAGAACAGGCCATTCAACGATCAAAGGTACTTCTTGGATGATCAGAAGCTGAAGATCCTCGGTTGGTCAGAACGAACTTCGTGGGAAGAAGGGCTAAAAAAGACAATGGAGTGGTATGTAAACAATCCTGATTGGTGGGGTGATGTTTCTGGAGCTCTATTGCCTCATCCAAGAATGCTAATGATGCCTGGGAATGAAAGATATTGTGATGGGTCTGAAGATGGCAATGCTATATCTTCTAATGGGAGCAATCCTACCCAGAACAAGATGGTTACTCCAGCTCCAAAATCAACCAACTCGCCTCGCTCAAAGCCATCTTTGAAGTTTTTGATATATGGTAGGACTGGCTGGATTGGGGGTCTTCTTGGAAAGATCTGTGAGAAACAGGGAATACTCTACGAGTACGGAAAAGGGCGCCTGGAAGAAAGATCACAGCTTATAGCTGATATTCAAAACATCAAACCTACTCATGTCTTTAATGCTGCAGGTGTGACTGGTCGACCTAATGTCGACTGGTGCGAGTCTCACAAACCAGAGACAATCCGTGCCAATGTTGCTGGTACATTAAATTTGGCAGATGTTTGTAGGGAACATGGATTATTGATGATGAACTTCGCTACTGGTTGTATATTTGAGTATGATGCTGCTCACCCAGAAGGGTCAGGTATCGGATTCAAGGAAGAAGACACACCCAATTTCGCTGGTTCTTTCTATTCAAAGACCAAAGCTATGGTAATTCCCCTAACCTTGTAGAATTGTTGTAAAATCCTTACTTACAGAGATGTTTATATATTAACGTGTACTAATTTATGATTTCGGTTAATCCACCAGGTTGAAGAGCTATTGAAGGAATACGACAATGTATGCACACTTAGAGTCCGAATGCCGATTTCTTCAGACCTTAACAACCCACGAAACTTCATTACAAAGATTAGCCGATACAACAAGGTGGTTAACATTCCAAACAGCATGACAATCCTCGACGAGCTTCTTCCTATTGCAGTTGAGATGGCTAAACGTAATCTACGAGGTATATGGAACTTTACAAACCCGGGTGTGGTCAGTCACAACGAGATCTTAGAGATGTACAAGAACTATATAGACTCGGACTTTAAGTGGGGAAACTTCACTATCGAAGAACAGGCTAAGGTAATCGTTGCAGCACGAAGCAATAACGAAATGGATGCTTCCAAATTAAAGAAAGAGTTCCCCGAGTTATTACCGATCAAGGAGTCTCTAATCAAGTACGTCTTTGAACCCAACAAGAGAACTTAGATCATCCGGTATTACAGAATAAACAACTTATTTTGGGTTTTTCGTGTTGAAGGGTTATATTATTACGTATAATTTGGCTATGGTTCGTTATTAATTCATGGGTAGCTTCCACTATTATTATACTTGATATTGTTCTAGTTATCAAGCCCTTAGAAACTTGAGAATAGTTGGACTAGGTTATTACTCTAGTTATTCCTTTTATTAGTTATAATTCTAGTGGCTTGGTTATTGTTTCTTTATTTTTCTACAAGTGTTTTTCTTGTAGTTTGTTTAAATGTTTTCAGATGATTTTGAAGCTTTTACGGGTATGTAACTTCATGATTTTAATTTATGATGATTCTGTTGTTGTCTCTCTCTTGGATTCCTAGGTTAATTTTTTTTCAATGGATTATCATCTCAACCCTAATTTTATTTATGTGCAAGTTATTCTTATAATGTACTTTTAAGTTAGTTATTTGGAGTATTAAAATAGTTATAAAAGAGGATTATTTTTCGGAAGAAAAAACCATTCTTTTTATCCTTTTGAAAGAATCAGCTAAGGGTGCTGCTAAAACTTTTGTACTATAAGCAAGTGACTTGTTAGTTAATTAAGGTGGATGAACATTGATCTGGACACTTTATAAGCACTAAAGCACCTAAATTTTAAGTTCTTTTTTTTTTATTACTTCTCAAAATTTAGGAAATGATCGACAAATGTGCTTCCCAACTGACAAATTTTTTTCCTAATCAAATATAGAACGATTCTCTAATATTGGAATGTGTCATGTTTAATGGTCATCGTGCAATTATTTGACGTTGGAATGTGTCATGTACAATGGTCGGCGATATTAGAAAAACCAAGTGTCCATTGATTTCTCGAAAGTAGCCCTTGTATTGACAGAACTGTCGCTTATAACATAAAAGGCGAGTGTCTTTAGCGGCGCCCATCATCCAATGAAGATTTTCTTTTTGCTGCCTAGTTAACAAAAACATGGTGTTCAACAAAAAAAAACATGGGAATTATTTCTTAAGATATTTTTCCAAGCCAAAGACTAAAACGAGGACCTTAATATCGGTTAATATTTTAACATTAAATTTAGTCGGTGATAAATTAAATTTAAGACTAGAAAGTTAAATCATAAACGGTTGTACTATATTAAAAAGAGAAAGCTGAAAAGAAGAATGTTCAGTTTACATATTTTAAATAAAAGCAATTAAAAAAATGCGAGTTTTGAAAAATAAATCTCAATAAATCAGGTATTAATTAATGTTTAATAAGCAATAGTGATTAAAGTAAGATTAATTATATATAAACAACTGTCAATAAGAGGTTCAAGTAACGAGTTTAGTTTTGTTCCTCCCACCATATAACTCTGTCATGTCGGCTTTCTTTCCACCTCTTGAATCTGTCCAGTGAAATCATTTTTCCTACCAATAATGGGTGTGGGACAACGGAATAAGCTCGCTCTACTTCTCAGAAGGGTTCATGTATCATTTTACGACTGTTAACTATTTTTCGAAAATCTCAATGACGAAAATCAACAATAATAATACGATGAATATTCTAATTGAGGTTCTGAAAAAATTGCAAATGAATCCACCCACAATTCAATGAGGATTCATATTCTCCCCTTACACTTTTTTCATACACAAACAGTGAAAGCAAATTAAAACCCAAGTTGCATAAAATTATCAAAAATACAAGGCTAGACATAAAATATCATTTCATTATTTGATTAATCTATTTCTTCGAAATATATATATCAATAATTAACTGCATACAAATAATAGTTAATTACAATTAATCATTAAATTTCAAGGTATCCTGTCATTCGAAGAACTGAATTTCTAACTTTTCTCAAATCACGACCTTTAAGAGTCCTTCCACTACCAATACAAACGGAAAAGGACCCATTTTCATCACAACTATTTCTCTCCACAATTAAATGTGGTGGTACGATTTTTCCTTCGTCATCTAAAGTATCCCTTTCGTAAGCCTCGGGCAGATAACTAGATAAAGAAATTCTTCTCGAGGTGGAAATGGGAATACTAATAGGAAGAGATGACGAATTCGATATCTTCTCCTTCTTCTTCTTCAACTTAATATTCTTATGGACGAATGGTGAAGTGTTTCCACATGATAAAATATTTTCAGTACCATTTATTTGTGATTGGTGGTGGTGGTGGTGGTGGTGTGGATTATGATGATTGGACCAAATTATGTCACACTCTTGGAACTCTTCCATGATTATTGTAATAAGGTAGAGAGAGAAATGGAAAGTATTGGGTTGCTATTTTGAGAGAGAGAGGGAGAGGAAGTAGAAGGGATGGAATTTATAGAAGGGGGTGGGGGGAGATTGAGTGAAGTTGTGAATCACTTCATCATTGAAATCGTAGTGAATAAACTTTTTGAAGGTGTGCGTCAAGATGGCGTCACTATTAAAGGCATTTTGTCCAGATCCGGTCCCTCTGTTTCTCTAGTTTTTATTTAGGCCAGCGCTTTGGGGAAAACTAAATAATTTCCGGGGTGTGAAGACTTGGTAAAAAATTGGTCAATTTTGTTTGACAATTTTATTTAGGGGAAAGCAAAATAGCTTCTCGGTCTGTTGAGAACAGACCAGTTCCGGTCTGTTGAAGAACAGACCGATCTGGTATGTTCTTCAACAGGCCAGATCCGGTCTGTTGAAGAACAGACTGGAACTCCGGCGAAGGGAAACCCCTTCGCCGGAGTTTCTAGAGAGAGAGAGAGTGTGAATTTTTTTTTTCATGGTCGCCTGCTGGAAAATTTTCCGGCCGGCGACCTAATCGGAGAAGACAGAGAGGTGAGGTGGAGTGTTTTTTTTTTATTTCCCCGGAAAATTTCTAAAATTCTACATATTCCCTTTAAAATTTCACACCCCGGAAACTATTTAACTTTCTCCAAAGCGCTGACCTTTATTTATGTTGTAGAAGGGAGACGTTAGGTGCACAAACAGACTATTCCTTAGCAACTTATGCTAATATGCCCGAAAAAAATGGTCCAATTGCAGGCTCTCATTGGACGGATCATTTCGCTCTCATTGGACGGATCATTTATATTTTCGCACGACCCGTTCAGTGAGAGCAGTCCAGGTCGACTTCGTCTTGTGGTCGGCCAATTTTAATAAGATTGACATGTGTAGTAACCTAATATAAATCATAAAATTGGTTGAAGATCCAATTTCATGTTAGTTTTAGTGAAAAAAGTGAATTTTAAACTTGTGCTTCATATTGTTTAACCCTACAAAACTTACGTAGTGAGATGAAAGGTAGGATCGTTTTACAACATTTTTGCCTAGGGAGTTTCAGCTTCATAGTTTGAATTCCGTTTAGTCCACGTAGATGGTTTTTTGTTTAATTTTTTCTTTTGAATAAAATAATGTTTATAGTATTATTGAATTATTTAAAATATTTGAATTTTGCTAGATGACTTAGAGAATGGACTTGTGGAACATTAAGATATATTATTTGAATGCTTAACTTTATATTTAAATTGGAATATATTGCGAAAGATTTAAAAATCATACATAATTAAACCATAAAACGTGGAAAAATAAATAAAATGATATTATTTTTCAAAGACAAAATTGCAACTTGGACCTCACATCTATAAATCTACCCCTAGTGCCAACCAAGACCTAATCCGAGTACATAAAAGCAAATTCCTCTGTTGTGAGTCTAAATTACTAGCTGAGAGTTCTAATTTTAGTTCAAAACAGAGTTAAGTGTGTTGATATTCAAGAGATGTTATAATTGTTTTTACTGGTATACGACCTGTTAGCCGATAATTATATCCTACCATATCGGTTCATCATTGTATATTCTTTGTATATTTACTTCCGTAATTATCTCGATGTATATTTAGCTATTTCCGTATTTAACCCATTCCATTGTAACTATATATATGAATTGTGATCAATGAAATAAGGAAGGGTTTAGAATATCTTACATGGTATCGAGCTTACTAGGGTTTGTTTTCGATCAAACCACTGCCGTCCTATATCTTCTTGCCAGATTTTGATCGGCATTCTTCTTTCCTTCACCTTTCATATGGCCGACAGAGCTCCTGCATCGTTCAATGAACCAGCCACCCACAAATCCCTTCACCCGGTTTACACAGTTTCCAACATTCAACATAAGGTACGTATCCTCGATGGTACAAAAGTCTCTTATTCCTTATGGGTTAAACTCTTTACTTTTCATGCAAAAGGTTACAATGTGCTTTGTCACATCGACGGTTCGCCGCCACCACATAAGGAATCTGCCGATTTTGCTTCGTGGGAGACCATAGACTCCATTGTTTTACAATGGATCTATGGTACTCTATCAGACGATCTTCTTGTCCGTGTCATGGCCGATGAATCCACAGCCTTAGAAGCTTGGTTACGAGTGAAACACCTCTTTAGAAACAACAAAGGACCCCGATCCCAAGCCATACAACATGAACTAGCCAACCTTACCCTAGCCTCTATGCCTTCACTTGATGCGTATTGTCAAAAGATACGCGACTTGACCGACCAACTATATGCCCTAGATTTTCCCATGAATGACCAACAAAGAGTACTACATCTTGTTAAGGGTCTTCCCAAGGAATTCAACACAATAGCCTCTATTTTGAATAATTCCTTACCCACGTGGGAAGACGCCATTGACCAACTCATATCCGAGGCCGGTCGTCTTAAAACACGAGATGCCGTCACCAAAAACCCCGCAATTGCGGCTGCCATACCACCATCCAACCCACCCCCTCACAACAACCGTAACCAAACCAACAGGCCCAATACCCGTCACCATTACCGACCCAATAACCACACCAACCATAGCCAATCCTACCATTATAACCGCACCCCACCAAACCCAACCCAACACACCTACAATAGGCCTGTCACCCAACCACCTCCTTACCCAACCAACAACCACCAATAACCCTATTACCCACCATTTTGGGCACCACCTTACTGGACCCCACCACCATGTCCTTACCCTACCCAGAATTGGTCTCAACCATGGAACCCGCAAACTCCTACTCGCGGCAATCGTCGATCGGCTCAAGCAAATCTGGCAGAGGTTGATCCACTTGAACCAACTCAACTTGCTGAAGCAGTTCATGCCCTATCCGTGGATACAGACGTAAGCAATGATCCGTGGAACTTTGACACAGGTGCCTCTTCTCACATTTCTTTCAATAAGGAGTAATATTGACAATTTTTCTACTATTGCACCAATAGCGTCAATAATTGTTGGTGATGGCAATAAACTTCCAGTTATGGGCTCGGGAAACTCCACCCTTAACTTTGCCTCCAAACCCCTATACCTTAAAAATATCCTATTTAATCCCAACATCGTCAAAAACCTTATTTCTGTTCGTCAATTCAATGTTGATAATTACACTTCTATTGAATTTGACCCCTATGGTTTTTCTGTGAAGGATGGCACGATCCTGAGTCGTCACAACAGTTCGAGTGACCTGTACCCGCTCACCCAAAATGCTTCCGCCACTGCTTGTTTTGCTTCTACCCAAGACTCTCCATTCTGGCACAATCGACTCGGTCACCCGTGTCAACCAGTGATGGATTTTCTTCGTTTGAATAACTCTATCTCTTGTAATAAACAGAAGAGCTCATCTCTCTGTCATGCTTGTCAGTTGTCGAAACATAAACGACTACCTTTTTATGATTCAAGTACTCATACTTTATGTCCTTTCTCGTTATTACATTGCGATTTATGGACTTCACCTTTGTTAAGTCATGCAGGGTATAAATATTATTTGGTAATCATTAATGACTATACTCAATACACATGGGTTTATCCCCTTCGTTTTAAATCGGAAACCTTTTCCAAAATCACACACTTTCACCAATTTGTCACCACCCAATTCCGCCTACCCATCCAAACCATACAATGTGACATGGGAGGAGAATTTGACAACACAAACTTTCACAACTTCACTTCCCAAAATGGCATACAGCTTCGCTTTTCTTGCCCTCACACATCTCAACAAAATGGCAAAACGGAGCGCATGATTCGTCGCCTCAACGAAATCATGTTTACCCTTCTTACCCATGCCTCTCTCCCTTCCAACTTTTGGGTTGAGGCTCTCCATACAGCCAGCTATCTTCATAATATCCTTCCAACCAAACTGCACCAAAACCGCACCCCCTTATCCCTCTTGTACCTTCGGGAGCCATCCTACGATCACCTTCGCGTCTTCGGATGCCTATGCTACCCCAACACCTCCGCCACCCGGCCCCATAAGCTTACTCATCGAGCCACACCGTGTCTCTTCCTTGGCTATCCGGCCAACTACCGCGGTTATCGTTGCCTCGAACTCTCCTCGGGCAAAACCATCTTCTCACGTCATGTAACCTTTGACGAGACAATCTTCCCGATGGTCAACCCTCAAACACCTCCACCCTCCCACGACTTTCTCGACCCCAATCCTCTCATGTTTGACCCAACCTATTTTGCCTCCTCATCATCCCAGCCTACAGCCCAGCCTCTTTCGGAACCACCTGTCCAAGCCCATTCCCCCACCCCAGCCATCCCCACTCCCCAACCGGCCCAACCCACTACCTCAATATCCACCCAACCACTCTCCCACAATGTCCAACCGAATCCACCACTCAACTCATCCCCACCTACTCAGCAACCCGAACCGTCCCACCCAATGCAAACCCGCTCGCGGTCAGGCATTTTCAAACCCAAACTGCCGTATTCCCTCCATACCAGTACATCACCCACCATGTCACCTCTTCCAAAGTCCCATCTCACCGCCCTCTCCGACCCGAACTGGAAACTTGCCATGACTGACGAATATGAAGCTCTATTGGCCAACAATACGTGGGAACTTGTCCCTCGACCACCTGATGTCCCGGTCATACGCTGTATGTGGCTTTTCAAGCACAAGTTCCACGCGGATGGCTCTCTAGAACGTCATAAGGCTCGTTTGGTCGTCAATGGGAAAAGCCAAACAGTGGGCGTTGATTGTGATGACACATTTAGCCCGGTTGTCAAACCCACCACCATTCGCACGGTGCTCAGTCTTGCTATTTCGCGTGGTTGGTCGACTCACCAACTTGATGTCAAAAACGCGTTCTTACACGGGCACCTAAAGGAAACCGTATACATGTTTCAACCCCCTGGCTTCACATCCACATCCAATCCCAAATTTGTCTGCAAACTTAAGAAATCTTTATATGGTCTAAAGCAAGCTCCACGAGCTTGGTATCAGCGTTTTGCAGGTTATCTAATTAAGTAAGGCTTCAGGAGCAGTGTCTGCGACACATCTCTTTTCATTTATCACCACGGGGACCAGATGGCTTATCTGCTACTGTATGTAGACGACATTATTTTGACTGCCTCCAGTGATGAACTACTACAGAATATCATTAAGTCACTTACTACTGAATTCAAAATGTCTGATCTGGGGACTCTACATCATTTTTTGGGTATTGCTGTCAACAAACAAGCTAACGGGTTATTTCTCTCGCAATCAACTTATGCAGCTGATATTTTGTCTCGTGCGAACATGTCTAATTGCAAACCCGCTAGCACTCCTGTCGAGGTCGGATCCAAACTTAGTGCCGAAAGTGGTCCCGCTTTTACAGATGGTTCTTTATACAGGAGCTTGGCCGGGGCTTTACAGTATCTCACGATCACCAGGCCTGACATTGCCTACGCTGTCCAACAGGTCTGTCTATTTATGCACGCTCCTCGGGAACCACATTTTCAGTTTCTGAAACGGATTCTTCGCTACATTAAAGGCACCTTAGATCAGGGCTTATTACTTTCCCCGTCATCTTCCACCGAATTGACTGCATTCTCAGATGCTGATTGGGGCGGGTGCCCCGACTCCAGACGCTCCACCTCTGGTTACTGTGTTTATCTTGGATCCAACTTGATCTCCTGGTCTTCTAAACGACAGTCTACAATTTCACGGTCCAGCGCAGAAGCTGAATACCGGGCCGTGGCAAACACCGTTGCAGAACTTAGCTGGGTTCGTAATCTTCTACTGGAACTACATATCCCTGTTCGCCACGCCTCAATCATCTACTGTGACAACATCTCGGCTGTCTACCTCTCCGACAATCTAGTTCAACACCAACGCACCAAACATATCGAATTGGATATTCATTTTGTCCGAGAAAAGGTTCGCCTTGGATCCGTCAAAGTCCTCCACGTCCCTGCCGACTATCAGTATGCCGACATCTTCACCAAAGGGCTGCCGAAGCATCTATTCCAACGTTTTCGATCCAGTTTATGCCTTCGGTCTCCTCCGGCTCAAACTGCGGGGGCGTGTTAGCCGATAATTATATCCTACCATATCGGTTCATCATTGTATATTCTTTGTATATTTACTTCCGTAATTATCTCGATGTATATTTAGCTATTTCCGTATTTAACCCATTCCATTGTAACTATATATATGAATTGTGATCAATGAAATAAGGAAGGGTTTAGAATATCTTACACGACCAACTTTGTTCTTTCTTATAACTTCTCATTTCTCCAATAGTTCATTAGTGAACTTACACGTATGAAAATCTAGAAACCTACTAAGTTTGAACACACACCTATTGTCTACGTTCTGAATTGTTTTCTGGATAATCTCAGACTATTTAACGAGAAAACAAAATGAGCTCTGATTGGGTAAATTTTGAAAGAGACAATAATAGATGGGGTAGAGTATGGAGAAGCAACAAGAGAAGGGAGTGCAAAAGGATATATAGCTTGTAATGATTGGGGGAAGGATTGAGGGTGACGCCTCAGGCTGTCGCTTATATTTTTGTTTTCCGACGGTTCCTGCGTGGGAAGTGCTGTCTCGAGGGGTTTCTCTTTCCCAAAGTCATACCCCTCTTCCCCTAAACCTTATCCTAAACCTAATCTCTCCCGCCTGCCCTAATCACCATATTCTTATTTTCTACAACAATATTTTAAAGATTATAAATAACTTGTTTAAGTAGAATTTAAGTAACATCCATTATTATATTTTGGAGGTTCCTCCTTTTGGAAGGCTTTTAGGTTACCTCATATAATTTTTTTTTTTTTTGTTGAAAGAGTTACCTCATATAATTTGATTCCCCTTAAGAAAAGGAACGATAACCGATTTTTTTAAATTAAAACAGTACTTCTAAGAAAATGTACTAGCTCCAGAAGAGTCATTCAGGCGAGTCAAATATCAAAATTCAGAATAAATAAATAAATATTTTGAAATCAAGATTTGTCTTGATTCAATAATATTTTGTCTAGTTATAAGTTCATTGTTCATCATCCAATATGAAATGAACCTTATTATATATATATATTAAAACTTGATCGAAAGTCAAACATACCTATTTTTAGAGAGAAAATCACACGCAAAGAAGTCCATTCGTGTAGTCGTTTTATACGTGGCGTTTCGAATTTTAACTCTGTAGATATTTGTTTATACAGACTAATTTGATCATCCTTTCCAACTCTTTTTTGGAATTTCTTGATATTCCTCCACTTAATTTGGGACTTTGATGTGAAACTTACCTTTTTAATGACATTGACTTCGAAAACTTCTAAAGATATTTTTTATTTCAATCATTTTATCTGATATGAGTCTACGTCCCATACCAGACTGAAGTGCTGACGTGCCCAAAATTTTATCGTTCGTTTTTTTATATAATAATGTTTTCTAATGCACGATGACTCTCGGTGCATAAGCTCTAGTGTGGGATGGAAAATAGGGTAAAGCAAAATATTTCTACTCACATATTTGAAATTAGGAACCATGGACACCCGATAAAGCACAGGAATGAAATTATATTTCGTAGTAATCTATAATGCAATTTTAAGAACATTCATTTCCTCTTAGAACATCAAGCAAAACTTCCCACAGTATCAATCAGTCTAACAATGGAGAAAACAGCAAGTAAACCCTAAAAGAAAGAAGATAATACTTTGCTTCGAAAGGTCAATTACCTGCATTATTCGCCCGTCTTGTCTCCAAAATCCATCCTATTGGTTACTCAGAATATCCATTCATCGGGTGTAACCCACGCGAGAAGTTCCTCAATTTCGTGAAGCTGAAGCTAAATCCGCTAAAAATGTAACAACATCATCTGCAGAGCTTAGTAGGTATCGTGCATTGGAACGTTTCCTTCCCACGGCACAAGAGAAGTAATTCTCTCCTTTGAGATCAAGAACCGATGAACCTGCATTCCATTTTATATTCTCTGGTGATGAACGTAATCCACTCCCGTAGTTTTTGTCGTGGTTTGTTCTTTTCTCAAGACTCGTAGAAGTCTTTTGAGGCCTACCTTGATGAGAAGTTCTTGATCCACTTTTACTAGTCATTTGCTTTGGTGTAGAGCGTTTCCGATCCACAGATGTTTTTATGGGATCGACTACCTTGGCTCTTGAAGTGGATGGAGACTCAGACGGAAGCTCTGGCTCGAAAAATGTATAGATGTCTTCATCCTGAAAAAGCAAATATTAATTTACAAAATGTAGTAGGAACAGATTGAATCTTCAGTGCATATACAGTTGCATTATGGTGGTAAACAACCGACGACAAATTTTTCTAGTTCAGCGAAGAAATTTTGTAACGGACGTTTATCAAATAAAAAATTGTGGAAGAAATCAAATTTTGAAGGATGAAGGTAAAACATACCTTTCCTAGAAAATGTCCGATGGAGAGGACGTAATCAATTGGTGTCACCATGCATTTATTATGAACAATCTCTCCCAAGATACGGTCAACAGCGGCACCCTAATTAAAAAGATCTTGTTATGATCGATGTCCCATCACATAGGTGTATATGTATACGTGTGTGTGTATGCTCAATGACAAAAGTTGAAGTTCACAAACCTTGGTGACACCAACTGACCGAACCTCAACTGAACGGCTGCCTTGAACAACATCAACGGCAGCATTAGAAATTGGACCTGTCCATAGATGCTGTAACATATCCCTCGCTTGGAGTCTCCCAAATTCAATATCTAATTTAAGAAGAGAGAAGAGAGCAAGAAAAAGTACGTATTTAGGCAAACTAAAAACAATTAGAAATAAAAGAACAGAAATAATATGTGATTCAAATATGTACCTGCATATTTATAACTCCAAACAAGTGAAGTCTGACGAAGTTCACAATGAGATCGTGGCGTTCTTTCTGTGAAATACTCGAAAACATGCTGAAAATTTGTATAAAGAAATTAACTTAGCAGATCAAGATTTCGACAAACTTGAAAGGACATGAAAGACGAAGTTACATATATGATAGGTACCTTCACACTGTCAACCCAATCCATGTTCAGATGTTCTGGCATTGTTGTCATCCATTTTCCATTTGTAGGTCGGAGAAACATCCCATTCTCTGCTGCTAACCAAACATCGTATTCTCCGAAGTTCTGCGCTTTGCACATTGAATCAGGGATGGAGTGTAATAATCTTTTATACAGAGAGAAGGGGACGAATAGTGACTACTAAATTTAAGTACCTCGTCTAGAACATTTCTATCACTTCCACTGACGATAACAACGGTAGTTCTTTTATCACTGCATAGAATTTTAAGTGGTTCTTTTAAATCAGGATGCAACTTAAGATCCATTTCTTTTATTTGATCACCCCCTCTTCTCCCTGGAGTATCCACGGGCTCGGTCAAAGTTGCATTGAAACCCTGTGGTTTTGAAACAACATGATTAGAAAAGGAAACAGAATGAAACTCGGTCAAGAGAAGTTTGGATTTTCATCTCAAGGAAACAAGTAATGTGATACAAATACAATACAACGCTATTGTAAGTTTATATTGTAAGAATAGTCCGACATGGATAAAGGGTACTGTCATGACTCATGAGCAAGAATACAATATCTAGAAATTGCGCCGTCATTGCTAATTACTTTTCAAGTTGGATGCCTACAAACTTAATATGGTATCAGAGCAACGCCCATACGTGGTAGACTCGAGGCTGCACATGCTCGCTCAAAGAACACACAAGTGAGAGGGCGTGTGGTAATAGTTCCACATGAACGACGGATACTCTCATGACCAAGAATATATAACATGTAGAGTGTCTCCTTAGACATACGCGAAAAACTAACACATTAAGTGGGTGTTTTTGTAGTATTATAAACGGATGGTACCAATATGAGTAATCGATTTTTAGATTGCAGATAACGTTCAACTGCAGCTTTGACAGGAAGAGTAGGAGGAACTTGTCGCATCCTCAGTTGAGCTTCCACAACAGTATCATTCAGTTCACTGCATTAACACCCATGACATGAAAAATAATTATATCAAATTTAATGTCATTGAAAGTTCAAATCTTGGTTCGAAAGTAGTAGTACAATTGCAGTGAACCCTTAAACACTCATCAGATATGTTTTTGATTGGTGGATCTTTGTACTTATCTGTCATTGGTTCTGAATTATCTAATTCACTCTTAGTTCCATACAACTGTTAGAGCTTGATAACAATATTTTGAATAGAATCAGTACCTTACGAATGTTTCTGCCCAATCTTGAGCCGTGTGAGTTGTAACATGTACGAAGTTATGGTGATGTCGTTTTTCCCTTTCATCAGCAGCCATATTCAAAGCATAACCAATTGAGGCTGCTACTTCTGTGATGTTCCATGGGTTAACAAGGATAGCTCCAGCTCCAAGAGATTGTGCAGCTCCTGCGAACTAGAAAACGAATTGACAACATTAACAAAAACCAGGATCCAAAAAAGTTCACAATTACCGAAAAACAAGCAAATATTATCTGAGTTCGCATGAAGAAGATACAAAGATGGATGAGTTCAACCCAATTGTTTGTGATTACTCAACCAGAAGCATAAGAAATTACATATGCAAATTAACAACCAAATGGTTGAAGTGGCTCAATAGGCATACATAAATGTGAGATAAGAAAATACATTAGAATAAAATTTTCACGAGCATAACAGAAAGAAGCTAGGAAACAAAAATTTTAAGTTATTTTGACAATGACCTCACTAAGGATGAGAACTCCTTTCTTTGAATCTTGGCATGCAACAAACTCATAGCTGACGAGATTCATTCCATCCCTCAAAGAAGTAACTAGAGCTACATCTGAAAAGAACAAACAGAGCAACAACAAGAATTCCATTAATGAAAGTGATCTGAAATTGACGCTTCACGCAGTACCTTAGATAAGGCTTTGCGTAATAGTTTATATTTTGTTATTTTTTCAATCTTTCTTCTTTCACAAGTCCAAGCTAGTGGTAGTGTTTGCTTATGCTTTACTATAATTCCCTATGACATTCATTTATCTTTTAGCTCTATAATGCTGAATTTGAAGTTAAACATGATCTTTTTCTTTTGATAATGTATTGGCAATAAGTGGCCAGTACTTATATCAGTTATGAGAAAACAAATACCCTCTTATATTCTGCAGAATATAGTAACGGCGACCAATTTAATTCTCAACTCATCCGATTCATAAAAACAGAAAAACTCCAATAGACAACACTAATTAATACCACTATACCAGTGACAGCATATAGGGCACATAACGCATGAAAGTCGAGAGATCGATCCTGTGAATAAAGAAGCGAGAAAATGCTTCAGACACTCTTATTATATCAATAAAAGTAAGATATTAACAATAATACATGAGAACACATGAGATCCTATCATATACAATTCGCGAAGTGCAGTAGATAATCAAGCTTCAGTTTTATATTAGTGTCAAATCCAAAAAGGCTTCTTGGACATTGAATTAAACAAGAATGAAACAGCATATATTTATAAAACAAGCTCTTGATCTTCACCATTCCTAGAGAGAAACATAATCTGGAAGAGATCCATTCATATAGAGCACACTCAATCCGACAGTGAAATAAAGAAAAAAGTGGTTTGTCAAATTAAAAAGGCTGAAAACTAACCAGGTGATGAATTGGAACAGCAGTCAAAGATCCAAATCGTCCGTTAATGCGCCCAACTATTTCATGAACCTGGCTTGTAAGTTTTTGGTCTGTATAAAAAGGGAGAAAAGATTAATGAGATGTTTTTATGAGCAATATATGATATGCACCAGTGTTAGGAATGCAGATGAAATGGTCGTCAAGTACAAAATAACTTATAAGGCCACTGAAGAATCACGGGAGAAAGCTACTCTTGGTATCTAGTAATAAACCACCTAAAGACGGGAAAAGGAAATAACTCATATAAAAAGCATATAAAAATATATGTTTCTTTTTCGAACGTAAAATTTAAAGAAACCTGGCAAGATCATCGATCTAAGGTCATCTTATACAAAACCCATTATGGCAACTAAAATCTTTGAGATGTAAATCAGATGTGGATCCTGAGAATTTTATCTTGATCATTTGTTTTGACAAAATAAGGTGTAGTGCTTCCATTCCTCAATACACAATAACTTGATGAAATCTTGTCTTCCAATAGACAGACTAAACCAAATATTATCAAGGATGGGTCAATAATACAACATTTAGATGCAATAATATACTCGTACATTAGAGTATCAAGGTTTTAGAAGCATACACTCAGGAACGTCTGTTCTTGTCGGGACTGCTATTTGCAACAACACCACTTTATCCTGCCAAGCTTTGTTTTCCTCCAGGAACTTTTCAAATGCCAATATCTTTTGCGGAATTCCTTTAATCATGTCAAGGCGATCAACCCCTAACATTACCTAACAACAGCAGATTCCGATGAGAAAATAGAATGACGAAATGATAATGAAATCCCAACACTCAGCAGAGAAAATCTGGTGCATATATCAAGTCTGGCTTGTAGCCTAAGCAGAAAAGAAAAAGAAGCCTATTCCGAGCCTTGAAGTGGTGGAGAATAAGTTGCGACCACAGTAACAAACAAACTGTCAGGACAATCCCATACTGGTTATGGAAGGAGTAGGTGGCCAGGGATCACCTCTTCAGATAGCTTTTGGAGCGAGCGCCTGAAGACTACCAACATTGAAATCAGAGCCCAGGAAACAAGTCTAGACCCAAGCTATAGAAGTTAAAAACGAATGTGTGAAGGGGAGATTCTGGGATAATCACACGTTGGTTGTGTAAGATAAGTGGTTAGATCATTAGTGTGTCTGTATGGATGGGGGGGTGGGGGGGGGGGGGGGGGAGCTCACCTGTTGACTACCCAAAAAGTTGCCCATATAAGAATATTGTGATGATACACATGGAGAAATGGTATTAGCAAGAGAAAACTAATGAAATCAACAGATTTTTCACCCCATGATCTCTTGAGGAACATCTACAGCTTTCTAGCTTATTGAACAGAATTTCGAAGGGAGAAGAAGACGAAGAATCCCAAGATTTTTAAATCAATACAGTAGTTTAGAATTGCATTACCATATTGCATTCAACTTTAAACAAGAACTAGACATTATTCAATAATGTTGCCACACACCTTACGTCCAGCAAATCTTTCCTTCAATTCTCTAATGTCTTCTTGGACCTTTGGAAGCTCAAGTGCGCGAATGAATCGATCAGAATCTATACCAATTGGAAACTGAAATTTCCATCGCAAAGACAAATTTAAAACACCCAAATAAAGAAGCATGAGAAACTAATAAATGCAATTTTCTAGGAAAATTGGTAGAAGAAAACAATGAAATCATTGGATAAATAGTATAGGTATACCGCAGCCACCCTGGTTAGCTTTCCTTGATCTTCGACACCTTCAGGAGTGCCTTCAAGCCCAAGAATACGAGTACAAGCACTGACAAAGTGCCTGGCGTAATCATATGTATGGAAACTGGAGAAAAAAATAAACAAAATCAATACAACATTATAAACTTCACACACAGTGATCGGAATGTGAAAAACAAATTTAATTATATCAAAATGTAGAACTATAACTCAATATGATTTAAAACGCTATCAATTATCACTATCACAAATCTAAAATTTCTTACCCAACAAGGTCAGCAGCAAGAACAGATCTCAAAAGCTCGGAACGAGATGGTAAAGTTCTATGGATTTCGGAAGAAGGAAACGGAGTATGGAGAAACCAACCAACTTTCATTGAAGTGTTATATTCCTTTAAGCATTTTGGAAGAAACATAAGATGATAATCATGGCACCAAACAACATCTCCTTCTTCATAGTGCTCGTTTACCACGTCAGCAAACATTTGATTTGCTGTTTTATATGCATCAAATTGGGATTGGAAACTACGGGTAGTTGCAAGGCGATCTTCTTGAGGAAGTCCAAGATAATGGAAAAGAGGCCATAAAATGTTGTTGCAGTATCCATTATAGTATTGATGTACTATCTCTTCGTCGAGGAAGACCGGGATGCACCTCTGAAGTGAAGGGAAGAGACTTTAGAAGGTAATCTAAGTCGTGAAAAGTTAATGGTTAGTCCTTTTTAGGCAAAACCAAAGTTAGCCATACAAATAAAATGTAGGGATTCGGAGTAGTCTGATTATAAGTGTAAGACCAAACCTTTTCAGCAAGAGCTTTAGTAAGTGCCCTCTGCCCAATCTCGTCGGGTACATTTACCCCAGCCCACCCAATCCATTTTGCCTCAAATTCCTTAACACCTATGAGAAATTATGCCAATATGAGGTGAACAGTTCCACAAATATATCTAGAAAAGAACGGAATCATGTAAATCATTACTTCTACCTAATCGATAATCCAAAACTAAGAACAGTTTTCTAAACTACATCTGTTTACATAAAGTACATGAGACACCAATCAGCAAGGTATCCGATTTCCGCAAAATTTATTGAGAAGAAACTCTGATCCATATCTTCACAACCACCAGAAGAATGGTCATGCTAAATAAAGAACAGACTTGTGGTATGTTATTACAGACAAGTTTTCAGTGTAAAATAAGGGAGCCCGATTATTAATTTCCACGGTTTTTGCAAAATCTAACTACCATACTCAAATCATGGTAGCTCTGGCAATTGACACAGAAGCTTTTGAATTCTTGGCGTTATGTTTAATTAACGTGCATGACTATAAAGAGAATATCATCTACATACCAAGAAGAGCACTAACAAGACCTCCTGCACTTATCTCCAATGACCAAGAATCCTCTCCTCTTCGAACGGCAGACACTGGCAACCTATTAGCAACCACCAATAGTCGTTGTTTCGTAGGCCTACCATCTTTCCTTTCATATCCCTCATTAAGTGCTCTTGCTGCGGAAGCTGCTTCTAATAACTCTTCCTCATAAGGTGTATCCCAAGAGTTACCTTCTCTCAAGCTACATTCTTGTTCAAAAAGCTCAGCTTCCCTACTACCGTCATTGGCATCCTCATTCGGTCGAAAAGTTCTATTGAATTTTCTTAGCTCTCTCTCTCTTAAGAGTCTTTCTAATCTAGTTGGAGGAACAGAAGGATAACCATTGTAATTGTTACCAGGCATGCTACAAAATTCTCTATATTCACCTCTACTTGGACCTTAAATCGGTTTCCGCCCCTGAATTTCATCATCATCAGCACAAGTCAATAAGAGTAAAGCCCAAATTCAATTCAAAAGAATCACAAAAACTCTGTAAATTAAAAAGTAATCACATTCATTTCAAAATCACCCATGAAAAATCATTTCAAAAGCAAAAAAAGATGAATACCCAGATATGCAAACAAGGAAATTGAGACCCAAAAACAAGAACAATTTGTTCCAGACATGAAAGCACACAGAAATTAAAACCCATGAAGAGTCTGATATTCATTAATGAAATACAATTCCTCACAAGAAGGAGAGAAACAAAAATCAGAGTTAAGCACATTTAAACCACAAGAAATGAAAAACCCATATCCAAAATAAAACCCTGAATCTTATACTCATCCTCATAAACCCAAGAAAAATTCAAAATGTATGGATTAGATAATACCCATAGCTGCAAAAATCATAGAAAAAAAAACCCAAGCAAGAAATTGGAAATGCAAAGTATATAACTAGAATTTGACTGACCTAATTCGAACCTGAAGAGTGGGTATGAATTACTTTTTTTTTTCTGATTCAACCCACAAGCTTGAAGGGTTTGAACTGAAAGAAGTAAGAAGGAAACTTAAAAATCTGCCATTAATTTGTAGTGAGAGAATATCAACTTGCCAAAACTGATACTCTTTTTTATGCTTTTGTAATCGTCAGTATGGAATCTATAAAATTAAAAAAATCTTTCATTCCAGGGTGTAAGATATATAAATTGGTTAGACTTCTATAGAGAGAGAGAGAGAGAGAGAGAGAGAGAGAGAGAGAGGGGGGGGAAGGAGAGAGAAGAAAGTGAAAAAATGATTGTGGATATCCATGAGGAAGCATTTTACATAGATTTCTATTGAACACATTTTTTTGCTCCATGCAGACAAAATCAAATGATGATATAGAATTGGACCCACATTCAATTTTTTAAAAACCATGAAAATGGTACTATGATATTACAATTATGGTTCATGATTTTTCTATGTAGATAAATAAAAAATCTTATGAGAAAAAATCCAATAAATGCAGGCCCTAGATGTGTTGGGGACCTAATGAATTCCCTGTGATTTTCAAGACATTTTGTCGATAACATCTAGTTTGGCTTGGGTTACAGGCTTACACAAAACATAGGATATTGATCATCGAATAAAATGTTCTTTAATTTTACTTCGAGTTCATCAAATAAGCGTAGGACACACTAAAAGAAAACAACTCATGTATTGGACCTTAATGAATTTTGGATGATTTTGAAGCTTATGTCGGATGACCAATCTGTTTGGCTTATTTTAAAGAACACGTATGAAACTGAATTATTCTTTAAACTGAATGCATCTTTGTTTAACTTTGAATATATAGACGCAGTAGGTCGTGAAAATATTACTGCAAAAAATACACAAAACCAAGATACCCATTCCTATTGAGTTATAATCATTCTAAAACTTATGAAATACTGTAATTGTGTTTTGGTTGGAAATTGTATGGTTTACACATTAGTCTTGTACTAGGCACATTTAGAGGTAGCATAAAATGTATCTCCAAGAATGGAAAAATTCTTGAACTCATTCAATATGTTTTAAATATGTCATACATTAGTTTTAGTTTAGATTTATTCCCAAGTCTTTGGCGCGATGAGCACGAACATTAGGGCCAAACTTCCACGTCTTTGACTGATTTCTTTTATTTTTCTTCAATTTGGATTGTGAAACAACACTTTTGCATCTAAGGAGTGCTTGGGGACTTTCTACAAGACATTGTCAAAATATTTCTTTAACAATATATTAGGCTCAGTATAGTATCAATGTTTGAATAGTTCATATTTGTATCACAACAAAAAGAAAAGAAAAAGCCACAGTAAAATAGTTTTCAAAACGTGAAAAAAATAGAAAATATCAAAAGATATTACTTAAATTATAACAAACAAATTTTCTTTTTCTCCCCATGATTGTTTGTTACACCTCACTTTCAATTTGTTATTTTTGTAATTTTAGATTCTTAATAACTTTGACAGAAAGTTGTGATATGAATAGTATTGTTATAATTTAAGTAATATCTTTTGATATTTTTGTAATTTTAGATTCTTAATAACTGGATGCCTCTTTGTTTAACTTTGGATAGATAGATGTAGTAGGTCATGAAAATATTACTGCAAAAAATACAGAAAACCAACATACCCATTCCTATCGAGTTATAATCATTCTAAAACTTATGAAATAGTGTAATTTTGTTTTGGTTGGAAAATAGAATGATTTACCCATTAGTCTTGTACTATGCAAATTTATAGGTAGTATAAAATGTAGCTCTAAGAGTGGAAAAATCTTTAACTCATTTAACATGTTTAAATATGTCATATATTAGTTTTAGTTTAGATTTATTTCCAAGTCTTTGGCGCGATGAGCACGAACACTAGGGCAAAACTTCCACGTCTTTGATTGATTTCTTTCATTTTTCTTCAATTTGGAGTGTGAAACAACAATTTTGTATCTAAGGAGTGCTTGGGGACTTTCTATGAGACATTGTCAAAATATTTCTTTAACAATACATTAGGCTCGGTATAGTATCAATGTTTGAATAGTTCATATTTGTATCACAACAAAAAGAAAAGAAAAACGACAGTAAAATAGTTTTCAAAACGTGGAAAAATAGATAAATATCAAACGGTGTTACTTAAATTACAACAAACAAATTTCTTTTTCTCGACATGATTGTTTGTTACATCTCACTTTCATTTGTTATTTTTGTAATTTTAGATTCTAAATAATTTTGACAGAAAGTTGTGATATGAATAGTATTGTTGTTGTATATGAAAATTTGACATACCCAAAAAAGATATCAAATTGATACAAATATCGGCAAGCTGTACCAACTTAATCAGTGGGGTCCAAAGAAAAGAGATGGGAAAGAAGTAAACTCGAAAAATTGACAGATTCCACAGAATTTCTGTTTTTATTATAGTAGGAATAATATGGATAGAATATAAATACCCGTGAAAAGAGGGATTCTGTTAAGGGCCGGTAATTATAAGGCCCAAAATGGGGAAGTTAAAGAGAATCAGGCCCAATACTAAATAATAATGAGGAAAAAACCCAGTAGGTAAAAATACAATTTTACCCTCCAAAATGAAATTTTCCGCCCAAATCAACGTCAAAAACAATTTTGAACATTTCTGAACAATCTTTGGTTTGCTCTCGACAATTTTGTAAATTTCTGAACAAATCTTAGTTTGTCTCAACAATTTGTAAATTTTTGAACAAATTCGTTCTTGCTTAGACATTGTTTTGCCAAAATATTTCGCATTTTTTTCTTTTGCATTTTACATAGACAAACTAACACAAACATTTTGGCTACAACATTTTTCGATTTGTCTTGTGAAAAAATAAATGGTTTTGGCATTTTTTGTTTTGCCTTCGACATAAATATAAAGACTAAAGCATTTATTTATTTGTCCTTTACAAAAATTAAAATGTTATGCATATTATCCTTTGTATTTAACAAATCTGTTAACGAACAAATAATATTTTGACTAATACATTATATATGTTGTTAAGAACATTATATATGACGCCAACATTTTATAATAAGTCGGGACATTATTATAGATATTGTTTTATAACAACACAATGATATATGTTGTCAACATATAAGGGTAAAAATGGAATTATGAAAAAAATATGTTGTCTTGTTAACAACATAATTACATATATTGTGAACATTTTGAAAAATGTTCAAAAAATGGGTTTTTTTGACATTATTATTTTTGAGTGGGTTTTTTTCTTATTAGGGTCTAGATTTTTGGGGTTTTCGCTCATTGTTTATTCTGTTAAATGGACACCACCCATGTGGGTAGACACCACCATTATATCCTTCACTAAAAACAACACTTTTGTAAGGCTCACTATCTTTCTAGCATATTTGGTCTTAGAGTAATAGTAGAGCACAAGAAAATTTAAAAAATTTTGGACAACATATATGTGATTTGTCACATTTCAGTAGATTAGAATCATCGGAAATACGAAGCACATAAAATTACATAGAATTTCTGTATAGACTCATAGCTTTCTGGATTTTCTTGTTTCTTTATTTCGTAGCATTATTACTCTTTTTTGTGTTTTGTAAGGCTCACTATATTTTTAGCATAATTTGTTTATAAGAGTAATACTAGAGAAAAAAAACTTAAAAAAATTAGACAAAATTTATGTAGTTTGTCACATTTTAGTAGATTAGAATTATCGAAAACACGAAATACAAAGAACCATCATAATATATAGTATATATATGTATATAGAAAGTTACACAACATAATATATAGTATAGTATATATAGAGAGAGAGAGAAAGTTAGGTCACAAGAGAGAAGTGTGATGAGGGAATGAAACATAGTGAAGTTTTATTCTTTAGTTATTGTGACCAATCATTTGGAGGTAATGTGTTCCTTTCTTTTTAGAAAGAGGGGAACCCCTTTTAATCTTATTAGAACAACATAGGTGCTCTTCCTTTTATCTCTTCTATTAGTGTTTACTCCTAATCCAACCCATATTTAATTTGAAAGTACACTAATTATACATTTTAATGGATTCCACAAATTTTCATCAACTAATCTTTTTTGAGCATCCAGTAAGTTAAAAACGGTTTTATACATTGTACAGACGATGAAGTCGATATTTTAAGTAATAAGAGTTAAATTGATGAATCTCCACTAGTCAAGTGGGAAAAATAAACTCGAACATGTGATGTTTTGTTCCACTTGAGTTTATTATTATATGTACGAATACAAGTACAAAACAAATAACCTAGCACCACCACCCCATCACAAGTTCCCCATTCACAAAGGAAAAGTTGTTTTCTTGTGTAATTGTTTTAATTATGCAGGAGAATATCTTATCTGTGCAGAATCTATACTCCAATCTTTGAGTGAGTGATACATCTTCCACTAATGACTAAACTACTTATTTCATTTTTTATTCTCTTTTTCTTAAAGGGTTCGAGTCTATTATATGGTAATGGTACCGTTAGGGGGTCGGGTTGATGTATGGGTAGGTTCCAACCCTCGCCCTCACAAGAAAAGAAGTAAATGAAAACATAAATAAAGATACAATTGTCCGGTGTGTTTTTTTATTTTCTGAATCTGACTCGCTTTTGTTCATGAATACACTAATAACCATTTCGAATTATTTTCTTAATTTTGACATGTTTATATGGTTGAGTCAAACTTAATTTGAGTGACCCATTCCATTCACACAAGTTAATGGACAAACCATTCAGACAAACCTAAAGATATATTAGATTTCTGCCTCTATGTCTGACTTTTTTGTTTGAACATGAAATGATGAATAACTTTTGTTTTCTCTCTCTTTATCTCCAAGTAGAGGAAAGACATAAAAAGATTTCTTTGTCTAAGAAAGTTGGTTCTACTTTAAATCTTATAATAGATTTTGTGTAGATAACTCACTTTATTCTTCAACGTCAAATGATATCTAATGTCTTCTTTTTCAGCTCCTGGAATAAACCTTACTTAATGAGAGGGAAAAGGTAAAGGAAAATTTGTCGATCTAGGTCTATTCTAAAAGTCGCCGAAAGTTTTGGGAAGGGTTTTTATAATAATATTAGATGTCTCTAATCTCCATAATCTACAATGTGATTTTACTCTAATGAAACAGGTTTCGCTTAATTTAGTTTCTTTCTGAATACCATCAAAGTAAAATTCAGCTATTTATGTAAAAATGAAGGCGCTATCAAACACAACTTAATGAGGCCTGGTTCATGGATGAGAAAAAAAATCATTGAATTTCATCTTCACATTAACAAAAACATGCTAAAGTCTTTGATTTCAAATACATCAATCAACAATCTAGACACAAACTTTTTTAATTTCAGTATGTTAATATGAACTTATCAATACAAGTTTGTTGTTCTTAGTACATAAATGGTGAATGATAGTGGAAAAACAATCACAAGTTTGAAATCAGTGGTTGGTTGAAGAAGTCGATGAATGTGAACTGGGGTCTCTCTTCCACATTGCTTCAAGATGGAAACATCTCAAGGATTTAGCTCTAGCCTGTTAATATCAAAAGAGTAAAAGAAACGTCATAACAAACGAACACCCAAAATCTCTTCACAAGGTCAGTATTTGTGAACAGAATATTCACATATACACAAGGAATTGAGATACTGAGAAACCAAGTTTCGAATTTTTTTTTTTACAATTAAAACCTTTTCATTTCAATCACCAGAATGTTTTCAACTGTCAGTTGCTAGAATGACAAACTATGTCTTCTGTAACTCTTTTGCTGATCACAGGATCCCATAATTCAGATCCTAATGTGTTCATGTGTAGGAAATTTAAACCCACGTTGCTTAGGAAGACCTTTTTAGATGTGACTTATAACACGACCTTTTATCTCACGGGTTATGCCTTTTGAGTGGGTTTGGGGCCTAGACGGGTTAGGAGTCGACGCCTGGGTGGTTTAGGTCATTGCAAGGGAAGACCTTGTATCATGCATTCATGTGGAACTAAGCTAGTAGTATTCCTAGGTTGTGCCAATATCAAGAGGGCAATATGGATCGTGTTGAGAAAGAAGGTCCTGCATCAACTCGTGCATGTAACTGCTCATGCTAAAAGCCTAAAACCCATGACAATAATGGCAAGAAAAATTCCTATGATGAGATGGGTTAGTCTCTAAGATGAAGTTTCGTTAGAATTTATACTAGAGAATGGGGAGTGGTTCAAAATATTTGTTCGGGTTGATACATAACATTATAAATTTACAAATATTAAGCACTAACCTTCCAACGCCGCTTATGACCGAGACTTTTATAAATGGCATTCAGCTTTCCTATTATCACTCTAAATGTTGGTCTCTTCTCGGGCACCTCATTCCAGCATTCCTCTATCAACCTGTGAATGGTGCAAGGACGACAGGACATTTAGAACTAAAGTGTCACTCAATTGTGTGAATAGGCAACAGCATGAGCTGAAACTCGGAAGATATCGTGAGTGGTGAAGCATTCAAATACTATACAAGGTCTACGTAAACTAGCTGACAGTAACATGAGAAGGCGACACATAAATAACAAATCAAAGATCCCCTTTTCTAGAAAAAAAGACAATTTGCCCAAACACGAGACATTAAAAAGAGAAACCAAACATAAATAACAAGTACAAAAGGGTTTTCTTTATATTTCCTGACTAATGGTTGAAATTGATCTAACAACTTATATAAGAAAGAATAGAGTGTCTCATTTTAACAACTCTTTGCCTCCTAAGTTGTAGTTCTTGTGAACCTTAAGGATATTTTACATAACTACAATTCTTTGTAGATGTACTGTAATTTCCTTAACTTTCAACAAAAATACAATTAAGACAAAAAGATGTTAAAATGAGACACTATATTGAATAACCGTTTTCTTATATAAGTTGTTAAATAAGTCTCAACAATTCGTCATGAAATATAAAGAAAAAACTTTTATAATGCTATAAATTCGAAGTTTGCTCTCTATCTTTTCTATAAATTAAAATACGTCCAACTTCCAAAATTTTGCATGTTATATATATAACCAAGTTAAAGGACATACTGTTTTAATCCATGTGAGTAAAGCTTTGCTGAAGCTTTAAAGGCTGGACGCTCTCTTGCCACATATGCGTTAGCAACTTCATCTTCTTGTTTTGTGTCAAAAGGTGGGTGCCCTTCAATCATCTATAAAGAATAACAATATCACTGACTACCAGTAAACTCCAATATCAGAAACAAGCAGGCAGCATACTGCAAGATCCATAATCTACGAATAAAGTTACGTGGCATTATATTATTATATTAAAACAAAGAAGTACTAACTATTACACAATGAAGTTATGTTCACATCACTTGCCTAAGATTCAGTGCAGGTTTAGCAATCTCTTTTTTGAGATAAAGCAAGAATGTAATTGCGGGTTTCCAATGAATTTGAGTAAGCGTAAAGCCATTAAATGAAAACTCATACATCTAGCTGTTACTGTAGGTAAAAGCTAATCATTTTTGGGTAATGGATGCTTCTTTGTTTACGAGAAGTTAATTCAAAGCTCCAAGGCTATATCTGTCTTCATAAAAGTTCTAATCCTTTTGCTTATGAAGTATACAAATTATACAAAGAACTAAAGAGTAAGAATGTGTTTGACAAAAAATAACTACGGGAAGGCATAAGTTATGAGCAAAGTAAACCCATAATTTCGTCTAACTTACTGAACAGCCACAAACCCAGTAGGGCCACTGTACAGAGGCAAAACATTAAGCAAATCCTTGTTATGTCAAGATTTCAAAAATGCAACCTTAGTTTCCGTGACTAAGCTAGCTAATATGTGAAGTCGTTAAACATTTTGATGTGAAGCTTCAAAGATTTCCATGTGAGATAAACCCATAATTTCGTCTAACTTACTGAACAGCCACAAACCCAGTAGGGCTACTCTACAGAGGCAAAACATTAAGCAAATCCTTGTTATATCAAGATTTCAAAAATGCAACCTTAGTTTCCGTGACTAAGCTAGCTAATATGTGTAGTCGTTAAGCATTTTGATATGCAGCTTCAAAGATTTTCATGTGAGATATTTTGATTGTACACCCTCATGGCAGAAGTAATTACAAGATCCTCAGAAGAGATGAAAAAAGTAATTGAATAGCATTATGGTAATCATATTGCAAAACCCAATGCCGTATAACTTTCATAAGAACATTATATGAACTCGAGGTATAACATAGCAAATGCAAACTGATTTGAGAACTTAAATTAACCCTGATCTTGACTATAAAGAATATTTAGAAAGTGAAAGAAAACACAGAGAAACATACACACACTCACTGACACAGACACACAGAGACAGTTAATAAAGTAAACATTTACCTCATGAAGAATTAAAGCGAAGGAAAATACATCCACTTTCATGTCATATTCGTCATTTCTGAAAACCTCTGGAGCAACATACCTGCCTGTCATTTTGAATTAAGGGAATAATAAGAAAGTAAACATAAAGACCTTAAAAGATCAAATCCGATTGATTTTCAGTACAACATTGAGTTCAAGTGGTTCTACTTTGAATGAATACAATAGGGCAAGGACAACTACAGTAGCAAGAAACAACTTACAAGAAGTGTCTTCACATGCCAAAGGTTTATCTTCTTTTATAGTATTTGTAACTTTCAGTAGCTTGCGAACTCCCAAATCCTCAACTTTCAGTAGCTTGCTGACGCCAAAATCCGCAACTTTAAGATGACCAGTATCGTCTCGTAGTATATTTCTGTTACCTTACTCGAAGGTAGTTGGAATAGTCAGATAGTTCATAAAAATCTATTTTCAGATTTCAAACTGGCATGAGGATATAACCTCTACAAGAAAACTACTTCAAGAAAGAGTTAAAGCTGAAAACTTACGAAGGCTCAAGGTCACGGTGAATTATAGCTTCAGGCGTCTGCTCATGCAAGTAATTCATTCCCCTGAAAATTATCAAAGAAAATATCATCAAGAATCCTCCAATTGTTCAAGGTACTGTATTAAGTGTTTGTTCCAGTTCAACACCAGAGGTCTGACAATCTGTTTTAACATGTGATTGTTCTCCATCAGATAGCAACAGTACAACAACATCAGTGATAGATCGAAGCTTGAGGTTTTGGACTTACAAGAACGTGTAAGCTATTATTTATCAGTGTACCAATTAAGAAAAAGAAATTATATTAGCATTTCCTCGAAGAATAGTATTAAACCACATTTAAGTTGTCTTTACATTTTATGTTACTGGTCTCATATAAGACATAACAACTTAAAAGAGGTACTTCACCATCTAAAAGTAACAACATTTCTTAACTCGATCTGAGAAATAAGACCAGCATAGCTCTCAAGGTTTACTCGACTGTAGCTTGGTATGTGAACTCATATTTCACTAAGGTAGATTCCATACTTATCCCGCTAATTTTCAATTGTCATGTATATTCTTTTCACACTTAATTTTGGCCATTATATCCATTGAGGTTGCAAACAGTGATCTAGAAAATAAAAGTATAATTGCCTCCATTGAACTTCACGCTTAATGGAGCTTGTATCATTGACATATCACTTTCCTATCCTGTTTTACTTCTCTACTTAACTCACTCCTTTCAAGATTCTGGACATCCTAAACCTAGTTTGTTATCCAACAGTCAGATCTGTCAACTCGCAAATAAAAGATTGTGGCCCCCCTAGTTGGATCAGGAAGGTAATCCAACTAGAGTAAAGCAAACAAAATCTGGAATCATCTCAAACAAATTATAACTTCCCAAATTATTCTAGATTCCAGATCCAGACGCAACAGCATGATGCACAAGGTGATACCATTATGAAAGGTAGAAGTAGAACAGGATTAAGCAGCATATCTTTATTAAAAATTTGGCAAATTATACTATGTTAAAGCATCAGATTTATCGTGCTGCAAAAACAGAGACACTTCCAGATCACCTTGCAATATCAAGTGCAAATTTCACTGCTGTTGCTGGCTTTAAGGCCCCTTTCTCGGTCAAGTATGCACGAAGATCACCCTGCAACATAAGTTTGACATTAAATATTAGCATCAGCTTCTAACTTTGCAATTGAAATCTCAGTGTTAAAGGAATTGCACATATAGTATGAACCTGCTAATCTTTATAAATTGCTTCTAAATTCTGCTAACCAAAAAAGACATGGGAAACATTTGAGGACCTAAGATACTAATCAGTGGTATAATACAACAAATAAACCCTGCCCCAAAATAAATCAAGTCAAGTTCTAAACTCAACACTAATGCAATCAAAAACATCGTGTTAGAAATTATGAAGGCTTAAGGTCAATCCAGCATGTTAGAAATTCAAAATAAATCCAGTCAAGTTCAAAACTTATATATCAGAATAGACCTTGGGCAAGTATTCGGTGACAATCATCATTGGACTACTTTGTGTTACAGCTCCCAAAAACTGGACTACATTAGGATGGCGTATCCTCTGTAGCAATGCAAGCTCATCCCTGAAAGCTTTTCTGCAAAATAACCTTTCTTAAAAAATATATATGTAGTCATTTTAAGAAAGGTGCTCTAATTCATAGAGCGTAACACTAAGTTGCGCCTAGCAAAGTAGACAAAATTCAATAATCCACTAAAGCATATGAGACACTCACACTTTATCACCGTCACTAATTACGTCCTCTGGAAGCTCTTTCACAGCAACTTGAATTCCACGCCATGAAGCAATACGAAAGGTTCCCTAGATAAGATCGATGGTGAATTACATGAAAGAAATTGACAACCTTAAGGAGTGAACTTGTCTGAAATACTCAACATCCACATACTTAACAAAGCAGAAAGTTAAATTTTCAAATAAGATAAAGTGAGTGAGCGAAGTTCCCATATATAAATAACCTAAAGTTGGAACAAAAGACATTATATACCTTAGTTATGTAAACACTGTTGGTAAAATCAATCTCACTTGGGTCGATCTCATATTCCGGAACTTCACCGGCACTGTTCACGTGCATCGGAGCCACCTAACGAAGTAGTCATAAGAGAAAAGGACAGCAAAATCAGTCACTGGGAGATAACAAGCATTGCAAGTAAGCTTTAAGGTGTCTAGAGATGCAGAACCTCGTCCCGAAGCTTAAAAATAAAGGATGATATGATGTAAATGTTTACCAGAGGCTTTGCTCCTTTCTGCTCTAGAAGCTTTTTCACATTATGGTTTTTGTAGTAGATTGCATCAGCAAGAGGCTATTTATGCAAAACAAGAACAGTTGAAAGTCATTAGAATTCATTTCGATGCACAGCCTCTCGAGAATAATGATATACACTTGAATAGTTTCTATAGATCACCTATCCTTAACCTCAGTTTGCCCTAGTTTTATAAAGGGTGGCTTTTCGATGTAAGAGGTGTATTCTATTTTTCGGTTTTGAGAGGGAGTCGTGGAGGTGGAGTTCTAGGGTTCCAGTGAGCTACAAATACTGAAATCCTAGAGATAATGAAAAGCATCGCGTCATAGTTTGTCGTGGAGTAGGTCTCACCAACTTGACCACGTAAATCTCTTGTGTCACTGTGTGATTCTTTACTTTCGTTATGCTTTTCTTGGTTTGCTTGTTCTTCGTCATAACAGACTGTATACTAAGAAATTAAGGATTTCACACCTCAATACTTCAAATAAAAAAGGGTATATCATCCATGTATTTCAGGCATTCATTTATAATAATAGCAGCTTTCACCTCTATTAAGCAAAGAATCTATAATACTAGTTCAATAATAAACTAGTAATTCAAAGTACTAACCCAAATACCTAACTGATAAATCTTATTATTGCTACTAGTTTAGGTAAAATTCGAACACCAAGAGACATCAAAATAGCCTAATTAAATCCGTAAACTAGATCTAATTAGGTTTTGCGATTTTCTGTATATAAATTCTATAGAGAGAGAGAAGATAAATCATATATATATACCGTACTGCCCCAACGATCTTGAGGATCAATTTCAGCACCACGTTGAAGTAACAAATCAACAACATCAGCAACACCTTGACAAGCAGCAATATGAAGAGGAGTTCGTCCATCTTCATCCCTAAAATTGACATTAATACCTGAATCTAAAAGTTCATTAATACCTTCTAAATCACATTCATTAGTAAGATACATGAGTTGAAATGTTGGATCAATTTCATCTAATTCTTCTAATGATTCTTCATCATCTTCAATTCCTCCAAGTCCATCTAATTTCGCTAACGATGATTGTCTTCCTAAACTAAACGTCACTGGTACTACTTTCCCTTCCATTTCAACAAACAAAATCTTCTTCGATTCAACAAAAAAAGAAAATCCTCTTCGTTTCAACTTCCCTGAGAAATTGGAAACTACTATATTATTGGAAGAAGAAGAAGAAGAAAAATAAAGCTAGAGATGAACTGTCAAAAGAAGGGATTTTATGTGATCAAGCTGCTGGTTGAGGACAGAGTATATAAGAGAAGCCCTAAAAATAAAAACAATCTGTTTGTTTAGAGGGAGAAAAGTCAGAATGGGATCATGTGAAGACGACAACGAATTTTGACCCTATTTTACGTTTTCCACTTCTCAAATAATTTGACCGACAAATTTATTCTTATTTACTAGTATATATTTAATAATTTAGATTCAATATGTATCGATTTCGCTTCTTCTTGGAATCGAACTTAAGACATGTCAATGTTATCAATCACTTAGATACAAATGTTTTTTTTGACATAATAATCTTTTTTTATGATCTATCAAATGTTGTTTATAACTGTTATTTTTATGAAAAAACATTAAAGTGATTATTATAGTGATTCCTGTTTTAGAGATCAAACGCGTAATGATTTTGTTGAGAATAACTTATTCCGTATTACAAGGCGTCTAATTTTAAACACCATTACCAACCCTTCAACTTGGTTGTGTTTGTGAACACATAATCTATAAAATTAAGGTGCTGTTTGTTTTTTTATTTATGTCTGAATCTGAATTGGTTGAATCTGAATTGGCTGAACTGAATTGGCTGAATCTGAATTGCCTTAATTATTTTACAACTAAGATGTTTGTTTTTCTAATCTGAACTATTAAGTCTGAATCGATGTTTTGTCAATTATACCCCTAAATTTGATATTTATACCACAAAAAACCTTTTTCACAAAACCCTAAACTCTCCTAAATCTAGAACTTCTGCCGCCCCTTCCTTTCTCAACCCATTACCCAATCTCAACTTTCCATTATTTACCCCCTTCCCTTTCTCTTTGTAACACCATTACCCAAAACCTCAAATGAGCCACCAGGATGATACGATCCTTCAGGAAGACTCCATTGAAGACCTAAATCAGAACTAGATGAAAAAATCCCATCTTTTCTTTTACTCTCAATAACCTTCACACTTTCCCTACCCATTGATTGCAAACTTGTAAAAAGTTAACCTTTTCCCTAAAAGTATCACCTACCCAGAGTTAAATTTCCATTCAATCTAATGATTTGATGGTCTGAGAACACAGACAGAGAATTCTTATAATCAAATGGGTACCCAAAAAGACAAATTTTTATCTAAAAAATGAACTTTTGCAAATGAAAAAAAGGTGAGAAATGTCACAAACCTGTTAAAGGAGAGATTTTGAGATATGGGTATTGATATATTGGATTAGTAATGGAAGAATCAAAGAAGGCAGGATTATTCTATAGAGTTTTTTAGGAAGAAAATCAAAGATAAAAGAGAGGGTAGGGACTCTCTCTCTCTCTCTCTTCTTCTTCTTCACCCTCACAAAATTAGTAAATCTGACAATGGCGAATACTAATAGCTTCAAGGTAGTTGTGTTCCGTTACTTGTTACTTCTAATGGATATTTTTTCGACAGATCTACGAAGGTAGTAGCTTCAATTTATATCTCTCTCTCTCTCTCTCTATTTCCCTTTAACCGATCGGCAACTTTAAGCCCTCGCCAGATCCGGCGAGGGTTCGTCTCCCTCTCTTCCTCAGTCTCTCTAACCAAAGATCGGTTTGTGGTGGTGCGATTTGGTGTCGTTTGTTGTGTGGTGATGCGATTTGGTTTTCAGTGGTGGTGCGGTCTGTCATGTGGTGGTGCTGGTGTGGTTTTTAGTGGTGGTGCGGTCTGTCATGTGGTGGTGCTGGTGTGGTTTTTGGTGGTGGTGCTGGTGTGATTTTTGGTGGTGGTGGATAAGGAGGACAAGGAAGAAGAAGGATATAATTATGTATTTTAGATTTAAACAGGGGTATATATGTCTTTCGTAACTTTTCAGATGTTGGGTTTCATTTTCAGACTTGTTTTTATGTCTGAAAAGAATGGACCATTATTCAGCCCATTCAGACATGCAATCCACTCAGACGAAATTTCAGATTTACATAAATGTAAAAAACAAACATCTGAAATCTGAATTGAGTCCAATTCAGATTTCAGACCTGAAAATTAAAAAAAAACAAACAGCACCTAAGTATTTAAGCTTTAGATATGTGAGTTTACATTATTTTTTTGTATTTTAAATATGGTATTAGATTTGTCTAAATAGATCTAACTGATATTTTAAGAGTTAATTATGTTGACTTTTATTGGTCGCCAAAAGAACTTAGCAAGAAACATATTGAAAAGTCAATAACTTAAAAGATAGAATGGTCGTCCCCAAAATAGCAATCCATATCACAAATGAGATGGAGATGATGCAATCTATATAACATATGAGATGGGGATGGATGGATGATGAGACAGTTCCCTGGCATCAACCAATGTGTTAAAGGGAGGTTCTTTTTTTTTTTTTGTTGAAGTGTGTTAAAGGGAGGTTGTGAATTGTGATATCATTTATGTACAACTAGGTATAGCCCGTGCCTACGGCACGGTAAAAAATAAAATTTCAAACATAAATGTAACTTCTAGGACACTCGAAGAAATGCATACATTTTTTATGATGATTTTTATTATCCATTCCATAATATCAAAATGAAGAAAAATCTTAATGAAACGCAAACATGATTATGAGAATTTCATATTTAAGATTGTAAATTAGGGATAACTGAGATGGAAATACCATTGAGGCCCAAAAGGGATGAACTTATTGTACATTAGTTGATGAGATTACACCAACCGGAGCTAAACCTTAACAAAACTTTGATATAGTGATTGCCAAAATCAAAAGCCTCATTTCTTTCAACCCATGTAACTCGATGGAACATAACCGACCTTGTTTAGACGAACATTGGATGTTTCCTGGTCAAATTTGATATGTCAATACCCCACCTCCTAATTACCATGAACTACTATTTTCCTTCACATAACTTTGTTCTTAGTAAGAACGAAGTAATTCAGTGATCTTTTGATTCAAAGTCTTCTGCCCCACGCATTCGCTTTTTCAACAATCCTTCTTCCATTGTCTCCTTCAATCGTTAACAACCTTTGCATCACAACTGGTAGGTTCAGTTCTCCCACTTTACTAATATCAGATTCTTCTTTATTCAATTAGTAAGCGTCAAGCATTATCATGATCCACTTGTACAAATCTTTCGGACTTATGCATCACGACGACCCAAACCAGAAGGTGAAAAAAAATATTGAGATTCTTTTATTGCAGTTTCGTCACCAAGAGAAGAGCAGTAGCTTTATCTCTTTTTGCAAAACGCTCTCAAGACAACTCTTTGTAAATGGAAACCACGAATCACAACAATATGTCTTTTACCTACAAAACCGAGAATAAACATTAGAGAGCTTTAACATAAGTTTGTATCTGAAATAATTTCAAAAGCTTCCAGGCTATACATTCTTAGTTGTTAGGTCAGATTTCCCTTGATCTTTTATTCTTTATAGTTGTAGACTCTTGAGGTGCAACCCAAACACTGCCTTTAAAAATATCAATGAAGATAGATTTCTTTTGTCTTCCATTCTTTGATCTTTTCATAATGTGTTTGAAACAATGGTCTTCGGATTTGAGGGAAGTTGAATAGGAAAAACCTTCAGAAACACAAGAATTCACCCATTGGAGTTAATATACTAATTCCTTTACACCCATAATTTTTGTCAAAAAAAATTAAAATAAGACATAAGTGATGGAAAATTCATTACTTATGCATATAAATAACAAAACACAAGTAATGAAATTAAACCAAGATCACTATTAGATGAATTAAAGAGATGTAAAAGGTTTCAGGTACTTACCCGACTCCATAGCTTGAAGATACATTAGATTTCCTTGTTAACCCTAAGATTTGGACAATATCTTCTAAACCTTGAGAATAGACATTGTTTCTGATTTCTCAAAAATGGGAGTTGGGAAAATCACGTCTCTCTTCTCTGGTTTAGGGATTTGCCCTGAATAATATGGGAACTGCCTAGGTAGTTACTAGCAGTTACCCAAGTAATTATTAAAGAGCCCATTATTCTTTGATAATTACTTTTGAGTGCTCTACACATGACATATTGCTAATACGCTCCCCACACTTCAAACTGATATTTTATGGTCCATAATGTATAAATTGATTAGATCACCTTTTGGGACCCTTAAGTGAAATAACATGTATTATGTAATTAATACATATATTAGTCCACATTAGTAATTAGTATTAAAAATACTAACAATCTCCCACTTGGACTTTATATGTTTCTCGAATTACATAATACAAGAACCTTAGTGTGCACAAAAATTGTTATTTCACGACTTCAAATATCACGTACAATCTGGTTCATTAATCACATTAGCAAGGGATCAAAACGGCGTTCGTCGCATTAGTTCATGACTAAACCTTTAATGGTCACATTACTAACGTAATCAACAACATAGATCAAGTGTGGATGTGTAGCATGGAAATTGCATGCAATTGTGATCTTAAACATGTCTATTTCCAACTAATCCAATGACTCCACAGAGTCCAACTTTCTCCCAATGGTGTCCTCAATAGAAAGTTGATATCCTTATGTTCAGAGTACCAAAAATAATACATAATTTCCGAAACAACGTAAGGTCAATACAAGAAACCAAACATTTCCAATGAGCACAACCAAATGGATCCAAAAAATTAAGACAACAAACTCCCACTAATCAATGGGATCCTAGAATCCCGATATAAACCACATACTTGCTGAAAATCTTTAGGCGGTAAATCTTTAGTGAGTGGTTCACCATATTGGAGTTTGTGTCAATGTGCTCAAGGGATACCAAAAGACTCTGAACGTTATCTTTTACCGCAAGGTACTGCATACCAATGTATTTGGACTTTGAAGAGCTTTTGTTGTTATTTAAGTACAACTCAGCTGCCTAATCGTCATGTTAGATCCTCATTGGTCGTTTTACGTATCCGACCACTTTTTAACTTAAAGACAAAATTTCAAAGCCAAATTGCATGATTGATGCTTGAAAGCATGTTAAGAACTCTGCTTTCATGGTCGAGAAGGTCATAGGGATTGTTTTACACTTTCCAATAATTAACCCTTCCAACCACCACAAAAATGTAACCTGACCTGGATTTCTTATGATAAAGATATCCAACAAATCCGCATCGGAGCAACCCATGATCTCTCTCGGTTCTCCTCAAAAGTGAGCATGTAATCTTTCGCTCTTTTGCAGTTATCACATAACCCGTTGGATGACCTTTCAACGGTCTAGCCTTGGGTTACTTGGATATCTACCCAACATTCCTTCAACAAGTGTCAAATCCGAACATGTACAAACTTGTGCATGCATGAGACTTCCAACCACAGACGAGTTTTGGATTGTCTCAGTTTCCTTCTCAAGATCGAACTTCACAAGTTGGAGCAAACTAAACCGTCATTATTCACTGACGTATCTCCTAGCGAATATTTCTGGATGCCATAGAGAAATTAACGATATAGGCCTTTTGGGAAAGACCAAGAGTGTCCTTAGGGTGATCTTGGTCTATCTGAATACCCAAAACATAAGAAGCATTTCCAAGGTCTTTCATTTTAAATTCGCTTGAGAGAAAGCCCTTGGTCTAATGCTACAATCCTATATCAGTGTTTGCTAGTAGAACCACACCTACATATAGTTCTAGGATCATAAATTCACTCCCACTGATCTTGAGATATATGCACTGATCGATGATATTTTCCTCATAGAACCTAAAGAGGAAATACCTCATCAAAATTTTGGTACAATTTATTTGACTTAAAGAATACTTCGTAAAGTCAGGTGAGAATACCTCTTCGAAGTTTAATCCTCCCTTATGAGTAAAGTCATTGACGACTAGACGTGCTTTATATCTTTCGATGTTACCTTTTGAGTCCTTTTGGTTTCGTAAATTCATTTACAACCAATTGATCTCACCCTACAGGTAACTCGACAAGATCCTAATGTTAATGTCGTCCATAGACTTCAACTCTCCTTTCATGAGCTCAATTCAGTCATCAGATTTTTGAGCTCATTTTGACTTCACTAGGAGAAGTTAAATACTTCAAACCTTAAGTCATAATTGTGCTCATTAAGATAGACAACAAAGTCATAGTGGATCTCCTAAGTGGTTCCTTAATTCAAGGTCGTTAATGTCAACCATAATCTCTCTAGCTATTCCTCTGTTTCTTTTAGAGGTTCTTTATTAACTAGTACGAGAAAAGGTTGTTCACTAAATGTGGGATTAACCAACATGGTTGTATCTGATTAAATACTTTAATTCACAGGCTGAACAATAACTGTATCCAAAAAAATTTAGTTATTGTCAGTCGTGACTTTAAGACGAATATTTGCATACTCATCTTCAAACACAATCTCTTTATTTTGAGCGATCAAACTGCTTCCAGTAAAGGTATTCCTAATGCGACGAGTCATTATTGAAGCAGACAAGACAATGTTTGTCATTCCACGATACCTAAGGGAATGAACCCCAAATATCTTTGCCTGACTCCACATTCGCCTTTATGGTGTTTGATTATATATCTTTAATCAATTTAAGTACTATAATCCACAATATTAGAATTTAAAGAAACATTAAATGATCTATTTCAATTGAACAATTAAAACCAAATTTGTCCAAAAGGAAATAGAAATTAGTTCCGTCTGAATGACGGTACATGAAAAGTTTCTTCTAAATTCAAATAACAATCAGTACGTAATTGAACTACAAATAAAACAAACACTGATTGCTTCCAACTGCAAGGTTGTTCTACAACCCACAAAGATGTATCTTTCACCATCAATCGACTTTCAATAGTGGAGGCAAACCTTTCTTAGCACGCCAAGCGGCGTATTCATAACACATTTTCTTCACGATACCAGTCCTTTTGCAAAAGAAACAGGAATGCCTGGAATCCAAATTTCTCTTGCCTTTGACTTGTGAAGTTATTGTGTTTGCTATACCTTTATCCTTCTTTTGCTTATCTAGCCTTTTTACTCCTGAAGTTGATGCTAGGTGAGCACTTTCTGTCTTTTCCTGGTTAATCTTATCTTCTTCCTGAACACAATGTGCAATGAGCTCGTTCAAGCTCCACTTCTCCTTTTGAGAATTATAGGAGATCTTAAGTGTGTTATACTGAACAGGAAGAGATATGAGGACCAAATGAACAAGTATGTCTTGACAATACAAGTCTTAGTTCCCTGAGTTTGGTCATCAGGTTAGACATATTCATAATGTACTCCCGTATGTTCCCCTCACCGTTATACCGCATGGTGACAAGCTTAGATAATGTAGTGCTTGTCTCTACTTTCTCACTCGCTGAAAAGCAATCAGAGAGTTGCTTGAGGAACTCCTTAGCACTCGCCTTAGTCAGTCCACTGCTTATCGAGTCTGGAATTGAGTTTTGCATGATCATCAGGCTCATCCGATCAGATCTCTCCCATTTTTTCCATAACAACCTTCTGTTCAGTAGTACTTAAGCTGGACAGAGGCATTGGGCGATCCATCCTAAGAGCAATGTCAAGATCCATGCAACCAAGCACAGTCATCACGTGCTTCTTCTATTTCTTAAAGTTAATGCCGTTAAGCACCGGAATGTTGTTTATGTTGGCAGATATAGATGATACTAAATACAAAAGACAATAAAATACACATGCTCATATTAGAGTTCAATAAAATCATGCATAAAAATTAGCAATTAACAAAATATTGCAATTTGTGGGCCCATTTCAAGATATCAAGTGTAACATTACTACCTAGTCTTTGGACAGAGATAATAACTTACTAGTGATACTCTCTGATATTGATACAAGATCTGCCAAGTGTTGTGCCTTTCTTTGGACCGACACAATACTCGCATGACACCTAAATATATCACATATCTTAGTCATAAGGCAATTTAAGGCTTCCCTTAGACCTGTCAAAGTAACCTTCCTTTGGGCCGATCACTTCACATGGACTAAGACATGTTTATCTACACCAACTATGGTATTTTACCCGACAGAGGTCACTTTGGCGACATGTCAGTTCAATCCCATAATTAATGCAATAACCATCTAAGTTCTTGACAAAAATTAAAATCATAATATTTTGTGCAAGATTAATCAATAGCCTAACCTTATGTTTAATGATTATTGACATATAATCACTTAATCATGTTTCTTATTACTTATTAAGCATATATCAACATAGATATTATATCCACTAAAGGTTGATAATTCAAGGTACACATATGCATGAAATCATCGTCAAATTACCATAATTAACGATAAACCAAAAATCATATGTGCATTATTTAGTAGTAGAAACATGTTGTGGTGCCTTCAAACACCCAATTAAGGCACTCAACAATAACTCACAATTCATGGATTACAAATAGAACAAGTGCATTGACGTGAGATACATACATTACTCCAAAATGAGTAATTAGAGGTCTACAAGTGCCCAAATATGATGTTGTATGCATCCAAAATTTCTGTTACGAGCACCCAAACTAACTACTAAAGGCACCCAAAACGATTAACACCAAGTGCTACAGGCGCCCCAAAACTATAGGCACCCCACAATTGCTATAGGCGCCCAACCTGTGGGATAAATCCACACAACACTCTATTGCTATAGGCACCCAACCGGTGCTGTTGGCACCCGCCAACGCTATATACACCCATGTTGCTCTAGGCATCCTCGGTAATTGCTATGGGCGCCCACACTAGAAACTACTATATTTATTGCCTGATATATATGTATGATAACGTTTAATACCTCCAGTATCTAAAGCAATTGTAATGGTATCAAAATTTCTCTAAACAAATTTGATTTAGTGAAAAAAAACCATGTTAGGAGGAATTAATTGAACCCAATTATCTCTCTAAACAACCGAATAAGAGAGATTATGGAATGGATAAATTAAAACCTAATCAATATTTCTCTGACCCAAAAATAGTTGAACCCAAAATAGTTGACAGAATCTTAAAAAAAAATAAAATTATACTAACCAATATTTTCTCTGTAAATAACCTAATCAGAGAAATAAAATTTAAAATTGGTTATATATAATCTACCTAAAATATCCTGTTAACTAATGAAACATTCAACTCATAAATGATGGGAGAGGAAATTAAGGAAATAATAACTACTTATATTTTATCTCTCCCAACACAAACCTAAGAAGATAATCCAACAGAGAATTAAATCTCCCAAATATTTGCAGAAATAAACGGATTTAGGGATAAACTAAAAGCAAAACAGTTTCTTACGAAATATCTTAAACATCACAAACATGGTGAACATAACACATAAAATCATCTCAAAATTCATACAAATAGTGGCTCTGATACCACTTGATGGAAAATTCATTACTTATGCATATAAATAACAAAACACAAGTAATGAAATTAAACCAAGATCACTATTAGATGAATTAAAGAGATGTAAAAGGTTTCAGGTACTTACCCGACTCCATAGCTTGAAGATACATTAGATTTCCTTGTTAACCCTAAGATTTGGACAATATCTTCTAAACCTTGAGAATAGACATTGTTTCTGATTTCTCAAAAATGGGAGTTGGGAAAATCACGTCTCTCTTCTCTGGTTTAGGGATTTGCCCTGAATAATATGGGAACTGCCTAGGTAGTTACTAGCAGTTACCCAAGTAATTATTAAAGAGCCCATTATTCTTTGATAATTACTTTTGAGGGCTCTACACATGACATATTGCTAATACGCTCCCCACACTTCAAACTGATATTTTATGGTCCATAATGTATAAATTGATTAGATCACCTTTTGGGACCCTTAAGTGAAATAACATGTATTATGTAATTAATACATATATTAGTCCACATTAGTAATTAGTATTAAAAATACTAACAATAAGACCCTAGCAAAAGGGGCTTTGGCCATCTATCTGTCTCTCTTGGTCAATTTGAGATTGTTTCCAAACTTTGTCTATTTTTATAGATACAAAGCAGATCGAGTACGTTTTATAGCTATCTACTCTTTGAGTGCTTAATTCGTATTAAGTATTGTAGTTTTCGTCCATAAACCTAAATTAAACCCTCCAATAAGAGGTTTTGGGTTTGACCGTGCTTGCGGACAAGTAACAATTTTCTTGACATACAACCATTTTCCACAATTCTAATAAACGACCATTTTGTTAGATGAACAACCATTTTCAATATTATGATAGCTACTTCAATGATCGATTTGCGACTCCACTGAAATAAAATCGCGGTTCAAGTGTTCAACCACAATCTCTACTTTGTCTTACTTTCACAATATTGGTATCTCTAAGTATTATTATCTAAACCTGAGATTATTAAATGATGTTTCATACTAATAAGAGTGAAAATTTGTGCTTCTTAAAGCAATATAGCACAACACGCTATAACTGTGTTATTCTGGAAATCAAAATCAAAACTAACCTTTCCTTCAAAACAACATGGCAGCAATATCTTGTGAGTTCACTTCAAGGACAATATAACAACAATCTATACACAAATTCATGGTAAGTGTATTGTACGACTGACTACCCATCCTACGAAAAAGGGAACCTGAGCCTGCACAAACTTGTGAAAATTACGTAAGAAACCACAACGATAGATAACTTTGTTGGGAAGATAAATCTGCAAAAATATGCTTAAATCTATGTTTCAGCATACATAACAATAAACAACAAATGACTAATTTAAAACTCAAGAAAGAAATCTTACTAATTACTAAGAAATAGAGAAGAAAAATATAGAACGTCGAAAAAGTGCCTACGTTGTTGGAGAGAAATAGGTCAATGAATTTTATGCCTCAAGGGCTAAGAGAATTTTCTGGAATAAAATGGAAAAAATTGTCATGAAGTGAGCTGAGGATAAGAACCTTCAGGAAGCGGCTTAAGGAGAAAAATTGATGCATTTTTCAAGGAAAATAATGCAAGCAAGAACTCAGTAGTACATGAAAAAATAGAATATTCCACATTTCACATCATAGTTCTTTCAACGTGCACACCACCTGCACAATAGAAATGGGCAGTGAGCGATTTAAGCACAATCATAAATTATTTTAGATTCAAATTCTTTTCATGAATATGTCTGATCACAATTCTCGAAACAACAAAAAATCGTCAACCATAAGTCCAATGCTAATATACTCTGCATTGATGTTTTTGTTGTTGTTCATAGTAATTCTCCGATTGTCCTCATTTAACCAAATTATGTTGAACCAAATTCGGAAAGAAAACTTCGGTTACCATGAATCAATTATACTGTCATGGGTATTGAAGCTCTCACTCGCTCATATCATCAAGCAGATCTTCATAAAATCCTATACGAATGATTAAGAAACAAAAATGATTTTTTCAACACGAAAAAATGCAATTTAGATATCAAATTCTCACTCAAATAGATCCCATCACAAGTTCTAATTTTTCTCATTGACTCAAATGGATAGAAATAATAATTACATAGAAAGAAAGAAAATAAAATGGAAGAGAGATTCATTTTTCATTGCATTATAATGTAGGTTTTCATTACTGGATAACCTTAGGACTACTATCATCATATAAGTAAAGGAACAAAGAATTCTTTTGTTATCTGCAAGAGGAATTGGAGGTTATTTATTTTTTACCTATTTGAAGAATTACATTTTCTTTTGGGCGCATCATAAAATGCATTTATTTCTTCCACATTGTCCTAAGTGTGATGGATTATGGGCAATCACTCGTTTATCCAAGTCAAGTGCCTGCAAAGATGACCAGATCAGAAATGTTTACAAACATAAAGTGGGTTTCTCAAAGAAGAAAATGACATAAAAGTTGAGGTAGTATATGTTTCTTTTCTCAACGCGATAGTTGAGGTAATGTATGTTTTTTTCTCTCAACCCGATATAAAATTTGACTTGAAGTTTAAAATAACTCATGAAGGAGCGCTGATAGGTATTTTATTAAATCAGAAAAGAACTTTAGATAACAATTTCACTCAAAATAGGGTATACAAAATATAATCTAATGTTTCTGATACAAAATTTTGTATCCCTACTTTTCGGAAACAGTGAATCCTATTTATTAGTTAGATCATGATATAAGAGAGAGTGACACTTGAGTTTAGTTTGATCAGTAAGGAAGTAGAGCCTGTTGAACTTACCCGTTCTTTTCCTTTCAAAGATTTACCTCCTGTTTGTTCCATCAAGAACGACATCACGAAAACTTCATAGAGAACACTGTTTCTCATTGAAAATAAATATTGAATCTTGTGTATCATAATGTATCACTTTCCATTTGGGCTCTTCTTCTCAATTGGGTAGCACTGCTTGGGTAGCAATAGTGATAACATTGGAATATATGAAAATGAAAAACAACAAAAAATTCTATCAATAAAAACGTTCGCCTCGCATACATGAAATTAAATTGGAACAAATCCACAATGGGTCAGAACTTCAAAAATAATTACTAAATGAGATGAAAGTAGATTTGGTAACCTGTTAGGGGAATATAATCAAATGCGCGACTAACGTGAGTTCTATTCTGTGCAACAAATAAGAAAACAAACGTTAAAGTATTTAAAGATCCAATTGATGAACTCAAACTCAATCTGGATTTTTTTGTTACTCTCTTATTCATCTGCAAGTACAGGAGATGGAGGATGATCCACGAAGTTAATTCAGTATCCAAATACATAAAAAAAACAGTAACAAAATGTAGAAACTGGCATGATTAAACTAATATAAACTTAATTCTATTGCAAAAGGAAAGTGAAATAAAAATATAGGGTTGTTTTTTTTTATTATTTACCCTATTTTATTGCAAGAACAAATTCTGCAGCCAAAGGTAAAGATGATACTGCAGCTGATTCAGGCAAACATGATATTCATGGTGATTAAATCGCCCAAGATTCCCCTTACTGTAAAAAAAGTAACAAATTTAGAAGGACCAAAATTTGTAATTTATGTGAAATGGAAATCCAAAGGCAAACATGATATTGATTCAGGCAACATGAAATGGAAATCTATTGACCCAAGATGCTTTCGGTGTAAATATATCAAGTAACCCCTGACTATATGCATTGATCCATTTGATGTCATCTAATTGACCAGATTACAATCAAATTCAAAGTCCCCGTATTTTTGAGAACCCATTACTAAACAATCAGGTTAGAATAAGAAACCCTATAAAAATTCAAATAAAGAGAAACTTTATAAACTAATTCGACACTTACCAGATTTCACTCCATTGTAACTTGGCCACAAAAAAATGAACTACGAACCCCAGGTAGGAGTTGACAAGAAAGATGGTGACTTTACAGATAGAGAGATTTGCTTCCCATACAAACACAAAAACGACCGATTTTGGTAACAGAAGTCATTAATTGAGGATGAGTAAAGATTGTAACGACACTATTCAATGGGAGGATGAGGAAGGAGCCCTTAAAGTTGCTAGGGATAAACGATCCAGATTCGAGGTCGTTGAACCTGCTCTAACGATCCATATTCTTCGTCGTTTAAAGCTACTTCAATGATGCAGATTAAAAAATAGAGAGGAATAAATAGTCCTGATTCATCGTTTTGTTTACCCTCTTTCTTTGAGTGGGTGATGGAAAATGTTGTCCTACTCACAAACATTTATTTTGTCCTAGTCAGCACAAAACCACTCTGTTTTGTTATATAGATAATGGGAGGTCTAATTTAGTAGACTTTAATAACACAATATACTTGTGAAATATATGACTTGCATTTGACAACTTTGTCTAGCCCATAGGACTAATGTCAAGTATTTGTTCGCAGGTTATACCTAATCAAATAAGCATATGAAGCATCGAAATATTAATGTTCGGTTTGAGTTTAGTATTTACGGTGGAATTTCTTTTCATGTGTTTTCTGTTATGTTGAGAAGTTTCGAAGATTGTTCACATACAATATTTTAGGATTTTAGCATAGAAGCCAAAACGCAGTACTTGCTCTCTGACCCAAATTTGAAGTTTTAGCCATTCCTAACAGTATCGCTGATATTTACATGAGCTGAACAGCTAATGGAAGTTGGCATGAAGCAAGTTGGAGTTTCTGAAATGAACAAGAGATAGTAACTTATGTAAGAAATGATGCAATTCAGATTAACACCGTTGTTGTCGTTGAAACAGTCATTTCTCTATTTTTCATTAATCATCAATGAGTAACATGAAAGTGTTAGCCGATAATTATATTCCACAATATTATCGGTCCATTATTGTATATTCTCTATATTTCCTTCCGTAATTATCTCGATGTATATTTAGCTATTTCCGTATTTAACCCATTCCACTGTAACTATATATACACATTGTGATCAATGAAATAAGCAAGGGTTTACATTACCTTACATGGTATCAGAGCTTTCTAGGGTTTGTTTTCGATCAAACCATTGCCGTCCCATCCCTTCTTGCCAGATCTCGATCGGCTCTTTCAACCCTCCATTCTTCCCATGGCCGACAAAGCTCCTTCTTCATCCAATGAAGCAACCACTCACAAATCACTTCACCTTTGTTAAGTCATGCGGGCTATAAATATTATTTGGTAATTATTGATGACTTTACTCAATACACATGGGTTTATCCCCTCCGTTTTAAGTCGGAAACATACACCAAAATCACTCATTTTCACCAATTCGTCACCACCCAATTTCGCCTACCCATCCAAGCTATACAGTGTGACATGGGAGGAGAATTTGACAACACCAACCTTCACAACTTCTCTTCTCAACATGGCATCCAGCTTCGCTTTTCTTGCCCGCACACATCTCAACAAAACGGCAAAGCGGAGCGCATGATTCGTCGTCTTAACGAAATCATGTTTACCCTTCTCACCCATGCCTCTCTTCCCTCCAACTTTTGGGTTGAGGCCCTCCATACAGCCAGCTACCTTCATAACATTCTTCCCACCAAACTGCACCAAAACCGCACTCCCTTGTCCCTCTTGTACCTTCGGGAACCTTCCTACGACCACCTTCGCGTCTTCGGAAGCTTATGTTACCCCAACACCTCGGCCACTCGGCCCAATAAACTCACCCACCGAGCCACCCCGTGTCTCTTCCTCGGCTATCCGGCCAACTTCCGCGGTTATCGTTGTCTTGAACTCTCCTCGGGCAAAACCATCTTCTCTCGTCATGTCACCTTCGACGAGACCAGTTTCCCGATGAACAACCCTCAAACACCTCCACCCTCCCACGATTTTCTCGACCCCAATCCCCTTCTCTTTGACCCAACCTATTTTACCTCTATCCAACCCACTGCCCGATCCTCATCCGACCAACCAAACCCGGACCGAAACCCTACCCCACCCAACTCCGCTCCACAACCAGCCCGACCCACTCCCTCCACCTCCTCATCCACCCCACCCATCGACCACACTGTCCCACCTGACCCCTCCCCTAACCCATCTGCAACTCCACCGCAACCCGGACCGTCCCACCAAATGCAAACTCGCTCACGTTCGGGCATCTTCAAACCCAAACTTCCCTACTCCCTCCATACCTGTACCTCACCCACCATGTCACCTCTACCGAAATCCCATCTAACCGCCCTATCCGATCCTAACTGGAAACTTGCCATGACCGACGAATATGAAGCTCTATTGGCCAACAATACGTGGGAACTTGTCCCTCGACCACCTGATGTCCCGGTTATACGATGCATGTGGCTTTTCAAACACAAGTTTCACGCGGATGGATCTCTAGAACGTCATAAGGCCCGTTTGGTAGTAAATGGGAAAAGCCAAACAGTGGGTGTCGACTGTGATGACACATTCAGCCCGGTTGTCAAACGCACCACTATTCGCACGGTGCTCAGTCTTGCTATTTCGCGTGGTTGGTCGACTCACCAACTTACATTACCTTACAGAAAGGAGCAAAGCTAACGAGGTTTAAACAATTTGCCTTGTAACCTTCAAGTAATTTCGTTCGAGTTGAGGCAAATAATGCTTTAAGAAGCCTCTGATCTTCATAACTTAATTTTGTTATTCGGAGATAATTTTTGTAACAGAGGAGATTTATATTCTGTTGTTCCACTAAATGCATGCCTCATGTATAGTCATTTTGCTACCACTTACAACATGTTCAATTACTAATGACGTAGAGCATGATATGAAGTGCTAAAACCATTTTTCTGAAAATGGTTTCATATACTCAAATGAAACGGAGACTGTCCTCTGTAAAGACTTCTTCCAAGAATTGATTTTGATTTCGACCTCTCTCTGCTTAAAAACTCATTTTATCTCTCTAAAAACACATATTCGTACACTAAACGTCTAAACCACCGTTGTTCATCAAGTTTTGAATTTTTATGGACCCAAATTTTCTTATTTTTCATCACGAAAGACCATTTTTATTACCGAAAATCTAATTTAAGTAACCTTAATGGTTTATCTTCAGTTTTATGGAATTTGAAGTTTCAGATCCGGTTTTTGACGTTTCAAATCTTGTCCATCTCCACTTCTCCAGCCTTTACTAAAAAAACATTATGGATATCGAGTTTTGCCACTTGTTGTGTAAATGTGTTCGACCCAAACTCTCACCCGTTCATTATACATGGCAAAAAAAAAGAGGCCCTGAAGAGAGTACCATTTGCAATGTGGAAGAGTATTAAGGGCACCTAATATATTTAGGTTTTGTATTTGAGGAATATTAAGGGCACCTATCAATCTATCATTAAAAAGGCTCTAATATAGAATTTGTTTTTCCATTAGCAAAGGAGCTCGTACATGGTTTTCGGTACTGCCTGTGAATCCTCTATGGAAAAATGCTTTGTTTGTTGAGTTCTCGATTCTCTCATTTCTTAACTCCGCGTGCCTAACGTTTTTTTCCAATTCGATCAGGTCACCGTTACATGATATAATCTAGATCACAAATGTACTCCCAATTAATAATGAAAACGGAAGTATGCGTGAATTTTTAAAAGTAGTTATCGTCGTCTTTCAAGTTTTTATAAACAAGTATTTATGATCCATATATTGATGGTTTAATCTAATTTGTGACTTTTTATATTATTATGAAATAATAGCTTTTTTTTTAATCTTACCAGAGGAACATGAGGTAATGGTTAAGAAGAAAGACCAGCTGTACTCAATAGATAGTAAATGAATTGAACTTTAAAACAGATTCGTCTTTCACTAAAGTTTAGGGGCTAGACCGTAAACAGGTAAACAGTTAGGGGTAAAGTTTAGGGGCTAGACCGTAAACGGGTAAAAAGTTAGGGGTTGTATGTAAAATAACTGAATAAAAAAATTGTTTTATTTGTAGTTGATCTGGGATTCCGTCTGGGACTCAAATAAGGTAGTTGTTTCTATATTAATGGATGAGGGCTATAAGAATAGGTAAATCCCTAAATAAGAAAGCTCTACTAACTAACCCTCCTCTTTGATTTATTTCTCTGTGTTCTTTTGGATTTCTCATAGCCTCTAACCTAAAAACTGATAGATAATCAATGGCGGAATCACCGCAAGGATACTCACCGGAGTTTATAGTTGGTAAGTATATGCAAGCCCTAAGACGAACCGATAGTATGGTGGATAGAGTAATAGAATTATCTACATCTATTGCAGAGAATCCTCATACCTTCACTAATGAAAGTCTCGCCCCTTATTTTGAGATGTGGGATGAGCTTACGGATTCTGCAATCACTTTAGAACACTTAGGCCTTACGGCGGAGTCATGTTTGAAACATATTCCAACCGTAAACTATAACCTGCTTGTTGATCCGATCATTGAATTTACGCAAAATTTGGAGATTAAGACCGACATAGTGTTTGAACTACGCGAACATCTACATCAAAAATTGCATGAGCACAATGTCGAAATACAATACCAACAACAACGAATGGAAGATAAGCTCCTCCGAAACACAAACCTACACTTTCTCGCTAGGGTTTGGAACTTTCTCTTTCGATTTTGGGGTTAGCTTCACCCAGTGAAATTTTTAGCACTTTACTAGGTTTAATAGTATTTTTTATTTCTTTTACTAGGGTATGTGACCTTTTATTTTCTTTTAACGCATCTCTTGGTAATGATTTAATGATACAAATAATGAGTGATTATTTATTTGGCCAATGGAGTCTTTAAATTTTGTTAGTATCCTGTACTAATATATCATTAGCTAGGTTTTTTTGTGATTTTAGTAAAAAAAAATGAATTAGGGTTCAACGCAACTTAGGTTTATCTCCAGTTTTATGGAATTTGAAGTTTCAGATTTGGTTTGTGATTGTGTTCATATGTGGTTTCATCTCCATCCTTATAAAATAATATTATGAATATTGAGTTTTACCACTTGTTGGATAAATGTATGCGACCCAAACTCTCACCGGTTCATAGTACAAGCCAAAACAAAACACAGTGAAGAAAGAACCATTTGCAGAAGGCAAAGTACCACTTTATATAAGTTCTCTCACAAACTTACAGAGAAAAAGGTAAGCCCCTATGTCTCCACCTCTTTTCGACACAATTTAAGTCGGCTATCGATGAGTTAATCTTTATCTATTACTCAGAGAAGGTAAAAAAAGTTACATGGATCTAATATGTGGACTTCTGAATGGCCAACGTAGAAAAGGGAAAGATGGTCGTTTTTTTGGATTTGTGACGGTTTAGACAAGCAATTGGTGTCTACAGATTAACTCAGTTAACCTCTATGTATACACTTCTATAGGACCGGTGCTCCCTGGTAGACGAACAACTAGACTAGTCAGCTCTCGTCCCATTCGTGGAGCATTAGCCTAACCAGAAAAGCAAAAGAGGGTCGTTCGGCGCGTGCAGTTGGCCCCAATGATCGATAGTCATGCACTTAAAGAGACTAACAAGAAGGCGGTTCTTGAGAGGATCGAATGAAAGAGATAGTAACTTATGTAAGAAATGATGCAATTCAGATTAACACCGTTGTTGTGGTTGAAACAGTTATCTCTCTACTTATCATTAATCATGAATGAGTAGCTTGAAAGGAGCAAAGCTAACAAGGTATAAACAAGGAACAATATATGACTACAAGTGGGTAGCTACAATTTGGAGCAAAACGATACACAGAGAACACACTGGTCAGATTAGGCACGTGCAAGTTCCATGAGAAATTAAACGACAATCAAGATGTAACGAAGTTCGAATGTCACGAAAGGACAGATACTTGGATAATTCTAACATAGTCAGGAAAGGATGAAGACCACGTGCAAGTTCCATGAGAAATTAAACGACAATCAAGATGTAACGAAGTTCGAATGTCACGAAAGGACAGATACTTGGATAATTCTAACATAGTCAGGAAAGGATGAAGATGCAAAATATCACTATAATATCAAAGATGCAGGAAATCAAGGATACAGGAATGGGTTTGTTCTCATTAATAACAAGCTCAGGGTCCTTCTCATTCAGTATAATCAAAATTCTAATAACAAAATTTCTGCAGTATCCGATATCCAAATCAATTCGAGAACTAGTTCAACTAGATTCACAATGAAATATGTCAAAGAAGCATCTGAAACTATAATCTGAGTAGAGTTATGTGTACATTATAGGGGCCCTACATTATAATTGAATAAACAAAATCAGTAAGCCCGAGAAAATAAATGAGGAACTCATCATCGAATCGAAGCAACGAGTCTTGTGTACTACTTTCACTGTGTTTTTTTATCAAAAGATATCTGTGAGTATTTCAGAAACCCGGACTGGAAACATTAGAAACAGGGCAAGAAAAGCAAGTACCTTTAACTATATTTGGTAGTGAATGCTGAATTCGGCTATACATACACACACACGAACTTCATCGCCTCAAACCCGTCAAAGCATGTAGAAATTGCTCAAGTCGAATCAAATATTTTGGGAAAAGTACTCCAACTTGCTTCATTTCCAAGCATCGAGCAAAAACCAGTCAAGTTAACCAAATCTGGTATAGTTCAGACATGAACGAATACAAACAAATCCAAATATGGTTCAAACTCGGAACATGAAAGAGTTCTGACACGAGGATAAAGTGTCATTAGTTTGAAGCTGTTGGCATGGTTCAGGAGATACTTGAAAAGCTGAACCATTAACAAATTCACATTGCCAATTCAAGGAAGGAGATAGTCCCAAAAGAGTGATATTTTTCATACAAATCCCTTCAAAGGGTGATTCCTTTATACCATCCAAAACAGGTGCTTTTATTGTATTTACACTTATCACATTACTAATAGAAATGCCTTCTACAATGGGAAATGCATTTCGATTCCATCCTTCATCAGGGTGGTCGTTAGAACCCCGACTAAACCGTATAGGTATTTTCACTTTATCCATGGATATATTTGTTATCGTGATATTGTTTATGTATCCTCCTCTTCCTCGGTCAGTTTTTACTCGAATACCAGCTGCTGAGTTATAAATGTGCATATTTTCGATAAGGATGTTAAAAATCCCACCAGACATCTCACTTCCAATTCCTACACCAGAGCAAGTTGGAGTTGTACCAGAGACGTTTCTTACTACGATATTTGAGCTTGGACGAGCCATGGTGATTCCATATTGGTCCCACCCGCTCTTTATCGCAACAAGATCATCACCACTCTCGACGTAACAGTCTTCAATACAAACATTTGTGCTTGAATCTGTTGATCGTTATTTGCTTCAAAATCAACAATTTGTTGCATGAAAATGGAAGAGTAAGACAAATAAGAATTATCTTGTACCTGGATCTATGCCATCTGTGTTTGGAGAATTTAGAGGAGCCAAAATCGTCATTCCTTTGATAACAACATTGCTGAAACCAAAAGTTATTGAATCATTAAATGGAAAAAAATATAAGAATTTAGGAATGAACAGTCAACAAGGTAGGGACTTATATCCGAGCTAAGAGTATATGCTTAAATCTAATCACCAATGACAAATAACAGAAATGTTGAGGCGATCTTATACTAGGACTACAAAAATTGATGATACCAATAGAATCCACATGAATTATGAAGACCAACAGTAGATGGAAAACCATCAACCTCTAACAGAACGAATAAATTGTTGCTATAGAGTGAGGAGAGGAGAAGAAATTGGTGTTAAGTAAGAGCATACCTGCAGTAAACAGGATGGATGGTCCAAAAGGGAGAGTTCATGAAGGTGAGGTTGGAAATGAGAATGTTATTCGAATTCATTAGTTCAAGAAGGTGACCCCTCGTGTGTTCAAGTGTTCTGTTCCACCATAGATCCCACCAAAACTTCCCTTGTCCATCAATGGTTCCATTCTCTCCTGTAACAACCAAAACAAGGGGAAAGAGAAAAACTTTAGGAAAGTCGATTCTTGTTTAATTACTAAATAAAATTGATGAAAAAGATAGTCGATTCTCGTGTATCTGATTGTGGTATCCGAGATTGAAATTGAAATTGTCATGGATAAGCAAGAATTAAAATCTGTCATTACTGGTTTAGGTGTCTTACCAGCTAGATTAAAACAAGCAACCAAACACCAAATTGACAACCACATTTAAGAGGCCCAAATGTTATTTGGAGAAACAGTAAAATGTGCTATCTATCTGCAAGTTCTAACTCTACTTTACGTCAGTTTCTTTGCTTACTTCAATTTGGGAAGGCTAAGATGGGATATTGATATAAAAGAACTACATTTTTGTTACTTCAGGAATTATTCTTTTTGCTTAAACATTAAACTGTGTTAACAACACGATACTCCTACTATATCAAGTGTCAGCTTTAGAAAGGTAAGAACATTTTAGTGAATATGATTTGAAACCTGACAATCTGCTCAACTATGCACTTGACGAAAAGCGAATGATTGAATCTCCAATTTAGGGCCAATTGGATTAGATCAAGACTTGTATGATATATACTAACTTATGCAATCCCTAATGTCCATTCTTCTCGACCCTCATTTCCACTGTTTAGTGTCTAAAGGTTTGGTTCAAGATATTTTATGATAGACTTCGTAGATATACCCATAGATTGATCTAATCGGATCTTCGTACGAAACTAAATGTGCATTGAATGATTTTAGCAGAACTAGTCCAAAGTACTTGTAGGGTTGCCTCATGAGATTTGCACCATAGTTTTACATTCATAAATCATTAATAAATGTACAAAACTACAAATCTAAAAGAAACTTGGATGGATTAATGGGTCCAATATAGTATCACATGTCTGCATTTAATACTCTCATGGGGAGTCATGAATATGTCCATACATTTAGTATTAAAGAAATACATGAAAATCTTGAGAGAGAGAGAGAGAGAGATGGGGGTTTACCTGTAATGACAACATTAGAGAGAGAATCACCATGAATGAGGCTTATATGCCTTCTTCCTAATCTCTCTCTACCTCTACCATAAGATGGTAATGGATCAATTAGAGGCCACTCCTCTGGATTCTGTTCTCAAACACCAACCATACAAAAAAAAATTAGAAAAATCAAAATATTTCTTTCTCTTCTCTTTTTAATTGAGAATTTCAAAGTATAAGAACAATTAAAGTTGCAGAAAAACCCATTATTTAGAAAACCCATCAAGCAAAATTAAACTAAATCAACAAGAAAATTGGTGACAAGGGAAAGAGAAAGAGATTCAATTGTATCTGATAAGAACTGTTTTTCTCTTACTTGGGAACCTAGAATAACAGCACCAGATTCCAAAAAAAGGGTAAAATTACTGGTAAGATTGAAGCTACCAGTAACCCATTTTCCTTTTGGGATATTAAGTTGTGATCCTCCTTTGTCTTCAAATCTCTTCAAATACTCTAAAGCTTTTCTAAAAGCTTCTGTATTTGAACTATTCCCATCTCCAATCCCTCCAAAATCTGTAATCGACATAACCACCTTTCTCGACGGTTGTTGCCGGAAAAATAAAGAACAACTCTGTGGGTCGGCCGGAAAACTTGATTTTGAATCGAAAACAACCCATATTGGAAAACTAGAATTAGTTGAAATCTGAAGGAGAGAAACAGCTATAAGAGTAAGAATCAAGAAGAAAACTGTGTAAGAAGGTCTTGTGAAGCTACCCAAGAAAGTAATGTAGATGGGTTTTTCAACTTCCATGAATAAAGACAATGGGAAACAACCAGGAACAATTTGATAGAGGTGGGCTTTTGTGGTTTTGATTTTGGAAGAGAGAGAGAGGGAGGTGTACTATTAGCGTATGAGATTTGGAGAGAGGCGCAACTCTGACGTTCTGGTGCTTCAACCTTTGTCTTTTTAGGATATACCTTTTTTCTTTTCTTTTTTGTTGAAATGATATACTAGTACATAATATGCCTTCACTAGAAAAAATGGAAAAATATTGGGACAACCCTAGACTAGATGGAAATATTTCAATTTTGATAGTTACTAAATCGCAAAGATCGAACTTGGGACCTCTGCATTGCAGAGTATATGCCAACTGGACTACCAGTGGTTGGCGTTATTGAAGTTTTTAGTAGACGGGAGATTTCTTTTGACAATGTTTGTAGATAATATTGTTGAGCGCGTGACACCACTTGATTATCTATCAAAAGTAACCAAATTTTTCAAAGTCTTCATTTTCTCAAAGCTCTACATTCACTTGATTTATGATTGAACTTGTGACTCACGATTGATGTGGCGCAGTATCATCGAAAAAAAAAAAGGAATTTGATGTGGTGCAACATATATTTTTAATTTAAAGTGATTGAGATTTCATAAAGTAGTTGATTTAAGTATTTGATGAGGAAAAATTTTGAGTTACAAATTTAGTCACTTGTCATGTACAAATATTGTTCCTTTTCTTTTCTTTGGTGTAGGGGTTGGACACTCCCTCTTAAACTCATGTGATTTTGGGATCTAGTTTCGGTGGAAGCAGTTAATCATCAAGATTTATCGCATGTGATTTAGGCAATAAATAAAGTAGATGTAAGAATAAAACATGAGTCCAATCTCAAAAAAGAACATGAATACCACTCTTGGAGTCCTATCTCCAAAAAAAAAAAACTTCAACTAACTACATGAGATTTATAGAAAAAGTTTTGTAACATTGATTCTAGAGTCATTATATTTAAAATGATACGAATACACCACGAATAAAACACAAATTAAAATAAAGTCTGGAAAATATCATCATAAAAAAATATATTGGGTTCTAGATGTATACAAAGACCCTAAACTTGTCATACGAGCATGGAATATAATTCCTAAACGTCAATAAATGATATATTCCACTTCTACTGGAATTGGCTAAATAGTTATTGGCAGATCTACACATTTTGTAACATAGTATATACAACACTTGCAAAAATTGCATAGTTTCTACCCATATACTTGGAAAACCCAAATCTTGAACGTATCGGCATGTCTTCTGTAACCCCTAATTTAAGAAATGATATCTTATGCATCTACAAAAATATTGGGTGTTGTAAAAGAAAAAGTGGTACTTCGTGTATTATAAGAAAGTGACATGGTCCTATCGTGTTCCTTTTGCCATTCTCTACCAACCAAATCTGACTAAAAATATGGACCTTACAAACCAATAGGTCCACATTTGTTAATAAGGACGAGACTTTTCAACAAAAAAAAAGAAGGACGAGACTTCTATATCTGACTAAGGTGGTGTTTGTTTTTTTTATACGTCTGAATCTGAATTGGCTGAACTGAATTGGCTGAATCTGAATTGGCTGAATTATTTTGTAAATTTGATGTTTGTTTTATAAATCTGAAATTTTAAGTCTGAATTAGCCGTTTTACATCTCTACCCCTATATAATTATACCCATATTTAATGAGTAGTTTTCAATAAAAACCTAATTTCAGAGAACCCAATGCTTTCTCTCTCTAATAAAAAGAACTTAAAAACCTAATCTCAACATTCTCTCTTTCTCCATCTCTCCCGGCTCTCTCTCCCTCTCTCTCCCGGCGAACTCTCCCTCCCGGCGAACTCTCTCTCCCGGCGAACTCTTCTCTCTAGGCGAGATCTCATTGTCTCCGGGGTAAAGTCAATCTCTCTTTCTCCCAGTTCCTCTCTCTTTGTACCCGACAAGATCTCTCTCCATCTCTCTTTCTCTCTATTCCTCTCTTTCTTTAACCTTGTGGTGGTGCGATCTGTTAGAGTTTCGTCAAATCTGTTAGAAAGTTTAAAGGAAACTTGGATTTCAATTAAGATTTCAGAAATAATTTTTTATATCTCCATTACCATTATTAATTACAGAATAAGTTAGGGTTTTGATGATAATAAAAGAGACGGAGGGAGAGAGTGGTCGGTGGTGTGGTCGGCGGTGATTGGGTGGTGGTGCAGTCGGTGGTGGTGGTGCGGTCGAAGGTGGTGATCTGGTGGTGATGGTTTGTTGAAGAGGGTGAAGATGGAAGTAATTTTTTAGATTTTACAGGGCTAAAGAAGTCATTTTATATATTTCAGATTCCTCCCTTATTTTCAGACTTGTTTTAAAGTCTGAAAAAAATGGACTTTATTCAGCCCATTTCAGACCTCAAACCCATTCAGCAGAACTTTCTTTTGGTAAAGAAAAAAAACAAACATCTGAAATCTGAATTGGACCCCAATTCAGATTTCAGATCTGAAAATTTTAAAAAACAAACAGCACCTAAGATGGATCTGGTAGTGAAACCGTGTGCAAATTCCTTCTATAATTTAAAAAGTTGTATTATTAGTCCTTAGGATCTAGGGACCGTCCAGGGCACTCTCAATTTATTCAATATAATGATAGTTTAACAATGTGTTTTTATAGTCTAAAACTTGCTTGCCCAAATGGTTGAAACTTGAAAGTGTGTATCACATATTCTCGATGCATCAGTGCCTTGTAACGACTAACGTAGATCGTAATTAATTTCTCAAAGAAAAAAAACACAATGTCTTTTTGTACGATATATGGGATTATTCCCTATAATACCTTTTGGGGCTGTTTCATGACAATTGTCTACGCGTCCTTATGATGTATCGACATGTAATATAGTGAGTCCTTCACATAATAGTTTTATTTAAGTTCGACGGGGGTAAAGTGCCAGAGTCCTCTGATATTCATGTCCATCACGGAGATCCACATTTCCATTCCTCCCTTTTCCACTCTTCAGGGGTTCATTCGAATGTTTTAAGACCTAACGAGTTGTATAGGTGTCTTGATGTAGAGGATTGGCCGAAAAATATATGGAAGAAATAGATGTGGCGAAGTATAAAGGTGACAGACTGGAACGACCAAAACCGAAGCTACGAGTGTCGGAATTGAACGAAATTTTGAGGGATAGTGCGAAATAGCCTTCCGCTCATTCGTTGTCGCTTTGCCACAAGTGGCCCACTTTGAGGGTCCATCGTTTAGGTCCTCAAACCCGACTTTTTAGTAGTTTTCTATTTTTAGTAATTGTTTTCAGTTTAGGATTTTTTATTCTAGTGTTTTATTTTCTTAGGAGTTGTTTGAATTTGATTAGGATTAGGAAATCCTGAAACCCCAGGGCTATATAAAGGGGGCTGGTAGCTGTTTTATTCATTCAAGTTTATCACTAAAAATTCAGTATTTAGTAGTAAATTTTCTTAGTTTCGGTCCTATAGTCTATAGACGAAGATTTAATTCTTTTCGGAGATTTTTGCTGCGTCATATCTCTAGTCGTGGCTTCATCCTCACGCTATATTATCGGTATGCTAAAAATATATTAAATAAATTTAGTGTAACTTAGTGAGAAATGCAGTTTGTTTACTTTTAATCCTACATTTATAGCATGCCCAGTACTGGAACTAAAAGTATGATGAGATGGAGATCTTGATTCTTTTGTTTACTTGTCACTTCAAATATACTTCTTAAAAACCAAAAATTCATGAATCTAAATTTTATATTAGTTAAAATTCTATCCTACCCTTTAATATTTAATATTTGCTAAGATTTTCAATCGATCTTAAATTTGGATTCAACTAAAATGTCCTTCAATTAAAAGATTTTTTTTTTGCAAAATAACTGTTAAAAATATATTTTTTTCAATAGCTATTTTATCAAGTAAGGTATTTTCGAAAACACCTTTTCTCCAAAACAATTTCTCAATTTTTTTTTCAAACACGCTATTATACTTTTTCAATAACATGAATCCAGACCTCTACTAGTTTGGTGTAATCAAATCATCCTCGTCACAGAAAATTGCTACTATTTTCCACTTTTAAAAGAAAATGAATAACATTATAACCACGAAAAGAACATAATTTTAAAATTTGTAACTATAAAATTATTAATTAGTAAGAAGGGGTAATTTCTAGAAAGGTCAAAATAATATTGAAAATGAGTAGAAAAGCACAAAACATTTGAAAATTATTATTCAGGTCAAAAAGTGTGCAAATACTAAAGTACCCTTTTTTGTCATTTTGTGTAACTAAATTCCTTTATTTTTTTTTATTTTAAATCGATATAACTTTTGTTTGAGATGTCGGATTTCTATAAAAATTATATATTTAGAAATGACTTTTCATTAACTTTCTAACAAGATCCACTTTCAATATTTTTTTCTACAAAAAAAAACCCAGAAAAAAAACGGCGTTTTTTTCCTTTACGTTTTTCTGCAAACGTGTTTGCAACAATCTGTTATGCAAACGTGGTTGCAACAATCTGTTATGCAAACGTGGTTGCAACAATCTGTTATGCAAACGTGGTTGCAACAATCTGATATGCAAACGTGTTTGCAACAATCTGTTCTGCAAACGTGTTTGCAACAATCTGTTCTGCAAACGTGTTTGCAACAATCTGATCTGCAAACATGTGTTTGCAACAATCGGCTATGCAAACATGTGTTTGCAAAATATGGATTGCAAACATGATTTGCAAGTTTTGCAGAATAAAATATTGAGATGGAATTTCGACTTTAGAAGACATTTCTGCGCCTCGGAGATAATTTGTTTAGCTTCAGCTCAAAATCTTGTATGAGTTTAAGATTAGAGAAGATGAAGATGCTTTGAAGTTGAGGCAGTAGATAGGTTGTAAAAAAAAATGTTGTCTGGACAGTTACACTATAAAGTAGTTTGAGGGGAAGAAGGAATTCCATTGAACTGCATGGGTATAGAGTGACTTGGCCCATAGCCACCGAGTAGTTCAATTGTCCAACACAAACAACTAAATTCAAAAGAATTTGGTAACTTAAATGTAACACATGATATGGTTACTGGCAGGATTTGATTTATTTGCATATAAATATTAGTGAAGGCCAAGTTGGACAGTAAGTGATGAAATTGCTCTAGACCAAGTAGCTTGGTGAAACATTTTCGTCAATTGATTAGTGGAGCGAAGGTGATTAGTTTGAACAAGACCAAAGTCAAGATTCTCACTGACGAAGTGGCATTCAATCGAGCTAGGTATTCTCTAGAAGTTGCTCTTAGATAACCAGAGTAGGAGGAAGCTGCCTAAGGAGGGATTCAGCTGGTCGGCCAGGTGCTGATGAGATTGTTGAGTTTCTGCCCCAAATCCCAAACTGTCTCTGCTACTCCTAAGAACCTTACAAATTAATCTAGTACTCCACAAGAATTTCACACCTTCCAGTGTGCTGAAACCTCATCCACTTCACAGTGCACTTGAGTCCATGCCCATCAACTTCACCATCATTTTCATTCTCAAATCTATTATCATGATTCATGGTTGCTACTATCAACATAAACTCATCCCAAATTTACAACTCCCTCAGCTGGCAACTGTCTTGCAAACTCTTTAATCTCTCTGAATATAGAACCTCTTGTTTACAATTAAACAAAACCAAATAACTAACAAGCATTACTTCATAAGAAGGAAGATAAAAGCTAACAGATTGTCATCCTATAAAAAGAAAAACCAGGCCATAAAACCATCATAAAATGAAAAATTTACTAGACATCAAGAAAGGGAAAACTTTACTTGCTCTACTGATCATATGTGTGGGAGTTATTATAATACCCTTCACCAAAGAGATGATGATAGGAGGCACAATTCTCTCCTTCCAATACTTACTGACCTCCCCAAAAACTTCACGTGTTTCGGTTAAAGGTAAGCCATTCACAACAATATCAACATCCCAGACTGCCTCCTGCAAGTTGGTGACAACCTTCAAAGGCCAAAGAGGTGTGTCAATCATATTCAAGAAAAACCCTTCTTTCAAAATCTCATCTGCATACACTTAGCTCCACTATCATCTTGCAGTGGGATTTGGCTTTTAGTTATCAGCAGTTTTCACCTAAAACAACACATAACATGTGACTTTCACACATTTCATCAAACAACTCATGTGCTATATTAGTATCACCAAACTTCCAATATATATTTAAAAGTCATATTAGTTATAGTAACATCAGCACCAAAATCCATCTTCAACACAACTTCATGGATTTGGCGTCCGCTGTCCAATTAAAAGGTCATTCCTTATAATAACATCAACCCAAAACCCATCTTGAACACAACTCGAGCCTCCATGGATTTGGCATCAATTGCCCAATGAATTACACTTTCAACAGTGTTATAAGAACTCTAAAACTCTTGGCCACTCAAACGAAATCAATAAAATAATCGGCTGGTGATGGTGGTATAGCCCGATTTCAAACAATAAATGAGTTAAATGGTTGATGAACTGAACCGGCTAAAATCCAAATCTATTGCTGATGGTAATGCTCAAAGATGATGAACTAGTGATGATGAAAGGGTGATAGATCAGCTGAGTTTAGAGCGATGAACATGAGAGGAAAATGATAAAGAAGAAGAATAAGACGACTGAGTTTAGAGAGAGAAAACGAGAGAGAATCGGTTGATTTTAGAGAGGAAAAAGAAAAAAATAGATATGTTTTATCCAGGGGTAATTTAGGAAAATTTTAAATACAAAATGACCTCATTGATAATTACCCATAATATTTTAAACTTTATATATAATTACTTCAAACATTTTGGTAAGTTCAAGTTAATAGGAAAAGTTAATTGCTTTTATAGTTATTATGATAATATTTTGAACCCAAATAGTCATTTTCTCTAGTAAGAAATAGAAAAGAGATATAGACAGATTGTTTATTTTATTCGATTAAAGTAGTGGAAGTCATAAGCACAAGCATGAGGAAATCACAAAATGCACATGCCACCCCCAGAGTCATGTCAACACCCACAAGCGACATCAAGAACTTTGTCGGCAAAAAGAGATTAATGGAACTAAAGCCATTGGAGTGTTGCTAATACATTATCATATCTTCTTTCTTCCCCTACTATAAAATAAGGTTAAAGGTTGGTGGAGATGGACCACAAAAATTGTTTTCTCATGTTGGTTTGGGGTAAGAAAATATATTAGAGGGGGTTGTCTGTATGAATTCTGAAATTGTAATTTTTTCTTCTTTTGTAATTTAACTCGTAATCTATTCAAGAACACAAAAAAAAAAAAAAAAAAAAAAAAAAAAAAAAAAAAAAAAAAAAAACTCACTAAAATAGCCCTTATAGATGACCAGCTCCAATATAACCCCTTTCTTGAGTTTTATTTTTAGTAAATTTAGTCTCCTTTAAGATATTCGGCCCTATTTATCATCTTTCTCTCTATCGTCAGAAAACGGTCATCAGCGACGACCATCACCGCAAATATTTTTTTTGAGTTGTTTCCCTAATGGCCCCCTACTTTGTGACCAGCTTCCTGCCTGGCCCCCTACTTTACAAGAAATACCCATATGGTCCCCTTCCGTTATAACACCGTTACTCTCTCTCCTCCATCTCTTTTTCTCTCTCTGCCATGTCACGCCACATCATCTATTACGCCACCTCATCACCTTCTCCGCCAGAGGTCGCCGGCCGGCCAAATTTCCGGCCGGCGACCTTCAAACTAATTTTTTTTTTCTCTTCTTCTTCCTCTCTCTCCTGTTTTCTCTCTCTTCTTCTTCTTCTTCTTCTTCTTCCTCCCTTTCTCTCTCATCTTCTTCCTCTCCCTCTCTCTCTCTCTTCTCCTTTCTTCTCACTCTCTAAAATGGCCGGCGAAGGGGGGAACCCTTCGCCGGCCGTCGGTCTGGGAAACCAGACCGACGAGGTCTGGTTATCCCGGACCTTCAGATCTGGGAATTCCCGGATCTGGGAGTTCCCAGATCTGAAGGTCTGGGGAAACCAGACCTTCGTCGGTCTGGGTTTTTCCCAGACCTTCGTCGGTCTGGGGAAACCAGACCTTCGAAGGTCTGGGATAACCAGACCTCGTCGGTCTGGTTTCCCAGACCGACGGCCGGCGAAGGGTTCCCCCCTTCGCCGACCATTTTAGAGAGAGAGAGAGAGAGAGAGGAAGAAGAGAGAGAGAGGAAGAAGATGAGAGAGAGGAAGAAGAAGAAGAAGAAGAAGAAGAAGAGAGAGAAACACAGGAGAGAGAGAGGAAGAAGAAGAGAATTTTTTTTTTAGTTTGAAGTTCGCCGGCCGGAAATTTGGCCGGCCGGCGACCTCTGCCGGAGAAGGTGATGAGGTGGCGTAATAGATGATGTGGCGTGACATGGCAGAGAGAGAAAAAGAGATGGAGGAGAGAGAGTAACGGTGTTATAACGGAAGGGGGCCATATGGGTATTTCTTGTAAAGTAGGAGGTCAGGCAAGAAGCTGGTCACAAAATAGGGGGCCATCTTTTCTTCCTTTTATCTCTTCTTCCCTCTCTTTGTTTTCTCAAATTTTAAGGATCTTTCTCTCTCTCTCTCTCTCATAAATATGAACCAACCCCAAGAAATAAATGATCTAAACAAGAAGAGATAGAAAGGAAATAGAGTCGAAAAGATAGTGTTACTTTCATCCTCGAGATCGAGAGCCAACATTTTCCCCTAAATTGCATTTCAACTAAACTCAATTTTTCAGTGGTAAGAACCTAAAAATAAATGATCAAACCTATTTCCCTCTCTAATTTGCTTTATGTTATTTTCTAAACTAGATAAAAAGGCTGCATAGGATCTGGTTTGGGAGGATAATCATAAATTCTCCAGAAACGTAACATTATGTGTGTCCAGTAATTTCTTTCTCTTTCATATTGGCTAACATTGGTGACTTCTAGGTTGAATTGAATGAATTGCTGGAACTTTGTCTAAACTTGTTAATGACAAACCCAACAATCTGTAATTTCTTCAACCATTTACTTACCTGGATCTCATGAAGTAAATGACAATCGAATGAATCATCGGAACTTTGCCTAAACTTGTTATATTTTGAAACTTTTGAAGATCATAAATGACCTTGTTTTGGTTTCTTACTCAAGAAGAAATTTTCTAGGGTATATCCTTGGAACATTCTAAATCGGCTAAATTAGGTTGAAGATCTTCAATTTCCAAGATTTGAATGAATATTATAGGTCGAACATCATCACTTTCGAGGATTTTGTTAAAAAATTCTAGGTACGTCCTTGGAACATTCTTGCTCAAGTTGAAGATCGTCACTTTCTCAGATCTGGGATTTGATCCCAAATTTGTATAGGATTTTGTTGAACCAAATTCCAGAAGAAGATTTGGTTCAACCAAATTCTAGACGCTAGGACTGAACCCCAGATCTGGTCGGATAGAGAGCGAGAGTGAGAGAGGAATAGAGAAGAAGACAGAGAGGGAGAGAGATGAAGAGAGAGAATGGTCCCTAAAGTTTGAGAAAAGAGAAAGAGAGAGAGAATATGAAGAAGACAAAAATGGAAGTAACCCTTTTTTTAGAAGGGGTCACCGACTGGTAGTCGTCCGACCGTCTGCCGACGACCAATCTAAGGCGAAGAAATGAGGCCATACCATGGAAGGGAATAATTTAAAAATAAGGGTAGAAATGTAAAGTAGAATCAACTGTAAAAGTTGACTAGAACGTCGATTGACCAAGACCTAGATCAAGTTTTTTTTGGTAACAGTAAGACCATGTGAGTTGCTACGTCCAAAGTTGATCCTACGTTTTGATTGTACTTGTATATTCGTCAGTCGTAGTTTTATATTTGAGTGTGACTACGAAAATCCGCCACTAACTAAGCCGTTAAGAACTAAATGGGCTCGTCAAAACAATTGTAAACGGGTTTGGGATATTTTTCTGTTTTTCTTTCTGAACTTGTAGTTTGGGTTGTTTTTGTTTATGTTTGTGGCTTTCCAACAAAAAAAAAAATACAGGAAGGAGGCATAAAGTTTTTATTTTTTAGTGGTCAATCATTCATGAAATAGGGAATCCGCAACATGTTCGCTCGCTTCAAGGTATTAAGAATCATAAATTTTGTTCGAAGGAGGTAATGTATTATTCTCTTCATTTTGATTTTACTTGGAGATTATAAAATTAAAGTAAAATAAATCCTATTTATGTAATTCTCTTTCACTAAATTGGGGTCAATATAATGTTCTTTTTTGATGGTTTTGGTTAACCTTTTTTTTTCTTCCCCTTTAGCGGAATAGACCAGACTCATCTTCTTCAATCGATCTAAGCTCTCGTACTCTTATAGTTATACCAAGGGGCAAATACATTGATAAAGACTTAGCAGGCCTCAACACCGTGAATTAATTTATGTTACACGCCACAATTAGATAGTTATGACCGGGCATCTTTAATTTGAAGGCACCTTACTAAGGTCCACAAAGCAAAATATAGTTTACCGTAATTTTGAACTCCTCCGGCTATTTGTAACTTTAGGTATTGGGCGATTTTATGTAATCTATGAAACAGTAGAAAAGTTCATCTCTTTACTAACAATATCATGATTTTGTAGGTTTAAAAAAAAAAAATCATGATTTTGTATTTCTTTTCTGTTCAATTCATCAAACCAGTTGCGTTAACCATCCGATAATTCAACCGTTGAACTGGTTCAATGATAGAATCATATCGGTGAAAAAGGCCAAACCTGCTTATGGACTAGTTCTATTTTTATTTGACCCCATAAGGTATTAGTAGGATAACTTTTTTTTTTTGTTGAACTAGGTATTAGTAGGATAATTTAGTAGCAAAAAGTACAAGACCTTTTCAAAAATGAAATGTCACCAGAGATTAATCTAAATATTGATAGATAATATATTTTCTGGTTGTCACATCCTTGAGTCAAATAACATGTCATATTTGGGGTTGACACAAATAAAGAGCATCCTACATATGTTTGTTTTCACTTATAATGATGGGTTGAAAATAGACTGCACTCAAAAATTGTTTACAAAGTGGTTTCCTTAGTTGGCATTTGAAAATGTCTTTAGATTGTTATATGTTGTTTAAATAAAGTGTAAGAGTAATATAGTGTCGAGAAATACATGAAACCCGCAATACGTGAATAATAATTAATTTATGTTAGAAAACTATTCTTTCAGGTAAACTATAGAAAATGAAAGGAAATATGTGTAAGAATTTTTTATGGGTTGATATTGATGAACTTCCAGTTTTATTCACGAAATCACTGGAGATAGAAACCCTATAGTTTGGTGATTGTTGTTGATGTTGATACCCTTTTTGGGTGTTTCTTCAACGTTACAAAATTTTCATCCCTTTAGTTTACTAGAAAAAGTTCTCACTCGTTTCTTGGATTTTCCTAAATTGATTGTCTGACATTTGTGGACTTCATAACATAGGTTTACTTTTTTTTTTTTTATGAAATAAACATAGGTTTACTTGAAGTGGAGAGACTTGGTATGAAACTATCTGAAATTATTATAAAATTAAAATTGAGTATATGTAAAAAAAAAAGTCATTTACATAGAATTTCAAATTCACAGAGATACTCTAAAAAAAACTGTCAGTACAGCAAAAACAAACATTTGTATAGTACCTTTTATAAGAAACCAATAGATATATACGGTCGTGGTAGTGAGCTTGAATTACAAAGCGAACCGAATCAGTTGTAACGGAACTCATTCTTGTTCGATCTGAAACTTTTTCTTTCTTTATGAAATACCAAGATTCAAGCAATGCTTTCTGAAGCAGACAGAGTGACAAACCCACATATTATACTACGTGTCAGTTTTCACAAATTTCAAGCTCATCTTCTTCGTATCTACTTGTTCCATAATCTCTTGTTTAATGCAGTTGCCACTCTAGGAAGCTTCCATACAACACTAATATACACTAAACCATTGAAATAAAGAATTGATAAAACAAGAACAAATTTCAAAACTTTTTTCGATCCTCCTCTACCTTCTAATCCTATCATGTGAGATAAGAACAAGATTACTAATCCGAATACCAAACCACTTGAAACTAAAACTATAAACAAACACCACAAAAGAGTTATTATAAGTTTCTTCCATACTTTCATTACTCCCTTAATGACTTTCTTGAATGATATTGTTTTTGTTGTAAAGATGAAGATGTAGAAAGGGTAGACAATGGTGGAAATGAAGATGAGAAATACGATAACCAACCCGAACGAAAGAATATCATTACTCCTATTTCCAAGAGCTAGGTTCATCATCCTACCAAAAACCTCCATGTTTATGCTTTTTCGTTCTCCAAAATTCTACGAGTTTATGAGAGAACACGTAATTAATAGTACTAATTTGATTGTTGTAGGAAACTAATTTAAATGAATGGATTAAGGCTAACATGCTTGAGAGTACTAGTTTTAATTTAAGAGAGATTAATTAAATAGAAGACTTTGGTAGACTTTCACTATTGAAAAGTATGGTAAACTTAAACTAATGAACATGGATATCACATTATAAACTTAATAATAAGTTTCTTGGGAAGAATTATATCATTACATCATGGGTTATACTCACAATTATGGAATGAAGTCATTACAAATATAGCCTTTGGGTCACGGACTAACAGTTGACCGCGTTGACCGTCGACGAAAACTAACTACCGTTTCAATTCACCCGAAATTACTGTTTTACCCTAACTCTTAAATATAAATTACCAAATAACCTAACCTAATTCCGTTATCTTGACGGAATGAATCCGACGGCCTGGATTCGTTCTGAATGGACGGTGAGGATCAAAACAAAAAATCGGGGGTTTTCTTAATCTATTTCCCGCGACAGAATTGGGGATTTCACTCGATTTGGGGGTTTAGGGTTTGTGCGATTTCACTCGATTTGGGGGTTTAGGGTTCTTGCGATTAGGTCAATTTCCGGCTGGTTACATGTTCGTGCGAGCTTCTCTGTTTACTTCGAAGACAAATCTCTAGGGTTTACAAGGCAGTAAGGTAAGTGTTCATCGAGTTTCATGTGAATTTTTGACCTAATTTCCATTTCTATTTAGAACTGTTCCAAAATTTCGAACTTTACCATGTTTACCATGTTTGTAACCTAATTTCCATATGAATGATTAACCTAATTTCTATTTAGATTGACCTAATGATTACCATGTAACACTACCTTACTGCCTTGTCTGTTCCAAAATTACTTCTATTTAGATTGACCTAATTTCTATTTAGAACTGTTCCAAAATTACTTCTATGTTTGTAACAATTACCTTTAGGCTTGTCTGTCATCCATGTTTGTAACACTTACCATACTTGAAAGGTTTAGTAACTTAGTAATTTTGAAACACTTTCACTGTTTTACCTTACTGCCTAATTTCAAAATTACTTCTATGTTTGTAACACTTACCTTACTGCCTTGTAATCCCATTTACCTTACTGTCATCCATGTTTGTAACACTTACCATACTTGAAAAGGTTTAGTAACTTAGTAATTTTGAAACACTTTCACTGTTTTCCATGTTTGTAACTTTGAAATTCTGTCACTGTGCTTTTGTATTGTTTATTATGTGTGGTTGTGAATGTGGTTGTAAGTTTCAATGCTTTTGTATTGTTATATCATGAATAACTTTGCAGAAAAATGGTGGGGTCTACCTCAAAAGAAACAGTAAACAATAAGGGTTTGGGTAAACAAAGCAAAAGAAAGGGCAAGAGCATTGACTATGTGTCTGAGGAAGAGTTAGATTGGCTTCCTATCATAGATTTTGCTAAAAGGTGTGAAGATCAAGTTGCTAGAAGAGGTTCACATACAAATGTGTTAGATAGTGGTGTTGAAGATGATGAAGATGATGGTATTGAACCTGAGGAGGAATACCATTCTGGAAGAAGTAGTGATGGTGAAGAATCTGTTCCCACAGATGCAGATGATGAAGATGAGTACATAGGAGGAGATTCTGATAGAGAAGATTTGTTTAATGAAGACTTTGTGAGTAGATCACAAGATGTGTATGATGAGGGAACACATGACACAGACACAGACACAGAGACAGATGAGTTATTCATTGGTATGGAATGGCAGAGTGTGACCCACTGTAGAAATTTTATAAGAGCTTACTCCATCTCAAAGAAGTTTGTGACAGCTCAAGTAAGGAATCACAGAACTCAACAAGAGTATAAGTGTAAAGATAAAGACTGTGAGTGGAGAGTGTATTGCTCTGTACTGCCAGACCAACAAACCTTTAGGCTTAGGACTGGTGTTTTAAGACACACTTGTAAAGGGCTTAGGGATTTAAAAAATCCCATGGCAAACAGCAAGTGGGTGGCAGATAAGATACTTGAAGATCTGAGGGAAAACATTGAGCATAAACCCAAAGACATCAGAAAGATCATCTTGAGAAGGCATCATGTAAGGATCTCATATTGGACAGCTTGGTTGGCTAGGCACAAATGCATGGAGAAGATCTTGGGTAGTTTTGAGGAGTCTTACAGGATGGCACCAGAATGTTGTATGCAGGTACTTCTGTCAAACCCTGGTTCAATAGCCTCCTGTAGCAGAGATGACAGAACTGAGCAGTTCAAAGCTATGTGTATTGCCTATAAAGCAAGTTTAGATGGATTTGTTAGGGGTTGTAGGCCTATTTTAGGTTTAGATGGTTGTTTTTTGAAGGGGAAGTATCAGGGTATGTGTCTTAGCATAATGTCACTTGATGCTAACAATGGTATGTTTCCTATTGCTATTTATATATGCAAGAATGAATGCAGAGAGACATGGACTACATTTCTTATGACTGTAGCTGGTTATCTGAAGCTACATCCAAAACCCCTAACAATCATTTCTGACAGACAAAAGGGTTTGATTGAGTCAGTAAATGATGTGTTTGGTGAGGTGAATCATTTCCACAGATTCTGCTTCAGACATATGTATAAGAACTTTAAGAGATATCACCCTGGTTCAAACCTTGAGACTATTACTTGGTTGGCTGCAAAGACTTATAGCAAAAGTGAGTTCAAGAAACAAATGGAAGAGCTAGAGAAGGCAAAGAAAGAAGCAAGGCAATGGATGGACAGAGAACACCCATCTCAATGGGCAAGATCACATTTTGATACAACATCAAAATGTGATCACATTACTAACAACTTCTCAGAGTCTTTCAACTCTTGGATTCTTGAGCAAAGAGCTAAACCAATATGTAAGTTTGTGGATGCATATCAGTGTATGGTAATGAGATTGTTTTATGAGAGGAAAATGAAGGGGAGACAGTGGGATGTGAATGATATGGTTCCTAGAGTGAAGAAGGTTATAAATGCTCATAAGAAGAATTACCACTTGTATCAGACTGAGCCATCCACAGAGACAAAATGGAAAGTTGATGATTACAAGGAGATGTCATGGAAGGTTGACCTGCAAGAGATGACATGTACTTGTTGTGCTTGGCAAGTGTCTGGAATCCCATGTGTTCATGCTATTGCAGTGATTCTTCCAAATTATGGTCTTTCTAATGTTATGAAGTAAGTTTGAATTTATAATATCATTGTTCTTAATATGTTGTTTCTAATGTTATGAAGTAAGTTTGAATTTATAGACTTAGTGGTTGTTCTTAATATGTTGTTTCTTGTTTTGACAGGTATGTGGATGAATCACACACTGTGAGTGCATATAGGAGAAGCTACCAGGATCACATTGAACCATTAAACCATACATCAGAATGGGGAGAGGTAATCATTTGCATCTTATCTTATGTTATAACTCTTACTCTATTGTGTACTCATTTGCATCTTATCTTATGTTATAACTCTTACTCTATTGTGTACTCACTTTAAGGTTACTTGTGTAGCCAACATACAATGTGAAGCCACCACCCCTTGTAAGACCAGTAGGAAGACCAAGAACTCAGAGAAGAAGAGACAGAGATGAGCAAAATGGAGTTGTAAGAGATAGGAAAATGTGTGGAAAGTGTAAAGAATATGGTCACAACAGGAGTACTTGTAAAGGTGCACCAGCTAATACAGTTTCAGCTGCTGGAACTGGTCCATATGAAGGCCCACATATAAGGAATCAGACTAGACAAGTTAATGGTGAATCTAGTGGTAGAGGAAGGGGCAGTGGCAGAGGTTTGAGCAGGGGCAGTGGCACAGGTATGACTAGAGGAGTTGGTTCAGATGGGATTGCTAGGGGCAGTGGCAGAGGTTTGAGTAGAGGAGTTGGTTCAGTTGGGATTGGTAGGGGCAGTGGTCCAGTTGAGTTGAGTAGGGGCAGTGGTCCAGTTGAGATGGGTAGGGGCAGTGGTCCAGTTGAGATGGGTAGGGGCAGTGGTTCAGTTGGAATGGGTAGGGGCAGTGGTTCAGTTGGATTGAGTAGAGGAAGGGGAGTGGTTCAAGGAAGGGGAGTTGGTTCAGTTGGTTTGAGTAGGGGAAGGGGAGTTGGTTTAGTTGGTTTGAGTAGGGGCAGTGGATCAGTTGGTAGAGGTAATGCTATTGAGTCAGTTGAACCATCTCAAACCTTCACCCAGACAACTCAAGAGTCTCAGATCACACAACAATCACAGATATCACAAGGGAATCAAAACAAAAAACAAAAGTTGGCTCTTGTGCGCAGAAGTGGAAGAATTGGTTTCAGAAGTAATCCTGCTCTGAATGGGAAGACATTTGTCATTGATGACTAAATGGGTATGTACTCCAAAACTTGCCTAAGTATTTTGTGTAGTTAATGGTTTCTTGATGGTTGTTTTTTGAAATGGGATGTTATGTTACTATGGTCACAATGGTTTCTTTCATGTTAGTATTTCAATGGATGTTGATGTTATAACTTTTGAATGCATTTTGATACTGATGTTATAACTTTTGAAGTAATATTGATGTTATAACTTTTGAATGCATTTTGATACTAATGTTATAACTTTTGAAGTAATATTGATGTTAGAACTTTTGAATGCATTTTCATATTGTAGTTCATAACATATTCATTTGTTTTGATTTTTCAATACATCTTCAAGCCACATAAATCCAGAGCATGATGGTTTAGTGCATGAAAAAAACTTCTTTCCATAGCTATGAGCTCTGCCACTAGTTCCTAGTTTCATTTCTGCATTACATGAATTTCTAACACATCTAGTAAGCAAAATATGACAATTACTTCCATGATGTTCAAATGAGTTACAGTAGCAGCACTTGGGCATCTTTGACTTGTTCATATTCCTCACATAATTCATCCATATGTAGACTTGGTGTTTGCATGCCTTTCCCTCTCAACAAGGATTGTTGCTTGGTGGTTGCCTCATGTTTGGCAATTGCATCTGCCAACCACTCAAACTTTTCACACTTTTCACATCTCACAAACTTTTTCCCTTCATTTTCATGTGAATGTGATATCCCTATATGCATCATACCCTTGCATCCTTGTTTAGGACATGGGCATCCATCCCATGGGCAGTCTCTTGCTTTATGATCATCATCACCACAATAGTAGCATTTTGAGAATGAAGATGACCCATTTGCATTTGCAAGAGCTTCATCTAACCATTGGAATCCATCACATGAAGGAAATTGACATTTTAGGTATTTTTTTCCCTTAACAAGTGTTCCTTCAAATTGCAATAGCATTCTAATACCAGGGCATCCTCTCTTGGAGCACTTAGAGTACATCCAACAACAGGAAATTGCAGAATGTGAAGCTTGATCACACAATTGACATATCTGAAAATTAAGTATAAATTAGGCATTGGTACATCTGTTTGTGCATAATGTTAGTATTTGGGTCAAAAATGGCAGAAAAAATAAAACTTACCAATTGCTTCTTTGATTCCATATTTGTTATTTCTCTCTTAACTCCAATTGATGTTGATGTTGATGTTGATGTTAGCAGACTCCTAACTTGAAGAAAAAAAAACACAATTTACTTGTTGAAATTAGATGATGAGATTGAGGTATGAATAAGAGGGAAGAAGAGTATTTAAAAGATTTGGGAAAAAACGGTATGATTTGTGAGTAATCTGGATCGTTCATTTGGACGATCCAGATCAATTTCAAAAAACGGTCACATGACGTCAGCAGACGACCGTTAACTCGTCAGCGTGACGCCGTTAGCGTTTTTGAATTGAAACGGTAGTTAGTTTTCGTCGACGGTCAACGCGGTCAACTGTTAGTCCGTGACCCAAAGGCTATAACGGACAAACTTGTGACCTAAACACTAATGCCGGTACTTATCCTTGACCCAAACGCTAAATACCCCATTAATTAATATCTAAACATTATACTTACACAATTTTTAGTTGTGAACGGGTTGAATTGTAGTCTTCTTAAACCAACCTAGTTTGCTATTGACCTCTTTTGTAAACTAGTGAATCCCACTTTCACAAAGCCCAATTCTATAAACAAAAAAAGATATGGGAGTATGAAATTTTGGCGCGACAAAATCCAAATCTAACGGCAGAATTTGAAGCCACCTTCTCTCAATGGACCATGTGAAATCCGGCCGTTGGATCTTCAGTCACTTTTTTATTCTTATCAAGGTCAATCGAACCAAGCATTTGAAAACTCATATATGTATCTTTTACTCTTTTCTCTCTATCTCCCTCATCCAAGGAAAGTAGAGTGTCGTCTGCCTCCTGGAGAGACTTGAAGAAAGATATGTGACAAGGTGAGAGAAAAATGGCTAGAGGGTGAAATTTGTACATATCATGATCTATAGTCTATCTTAAGTGTCAAGTGTGAAAAGTGATTCTCTAAATGGTCTCTTTTCTTATTTGGTCATTTGAGAGACACTACCAAACAATATTTTCCAATGCAACACTCAAGAGAAACGGTAAATCTTATATTTTTTACTATAAAACTAATTGATTTACTTATGTGACACTTAGAGGTCCTCAAGAGGACACTCTGAATTTAGAGTGTCCTCTTAAGGATCTCTGAAATAACTACATTCACCTCATTATAGAGATCCAAGTTAAGTTTCGCATTAGAGATGGTTTATAAAGGAGGGAGAGTCTAAAGGCACCTCCAAAATTGTTGTTGGCGCCTCACAAAAAGGGTTCAACCGTGGTCAAGGGCGGACAACTGTAGGCGCCTCTCTTGGGACTGGCTAGTCTGAGGCCAAATCATTGCCTAAATTGGTTGTCTGAAATTTTGGTTCTCTTTTTTTACAGAAATAATTCTTAGTTGTTTAGGCGCCCCTAAAATACTTTCTTGTCCTTCAAGAAAGGTGTGTGTTTCTTTCCTAAGAAGAGGATAGTCATAGATTGGTAGTAAAGCCCTAAAACCCTAACTCAATTTCATCATCTGTACCTGAACAACCAATTTGGGAGCAAAATAATAATGGGCGAATCAGGAGTCGGAGGAGGGGTCGTCGTCGGAGGAGGATACTCGGCGGAGTTCATGATTAAAAGGTATATACAATCGACTTTAAGAAGTTCAGAATTAATAGATAGATTAACAGAATTTACTAGATTCTTCTTAGAGAATGAACAAGAGATTTACACAGAAGAACACAAAAACAAGTGTAGTGAGATGGTGAGAGAGATTAATGATTCGGTTGCGACAACAGAACATGTGAGACAGATGATGATAACAACTGTGGAGACGACGACTGATAAGGAGACGATACAAAAAAAAGATGATCCAATTGGTCTTCTTCTTGAAGAGGGTTTTGCTAGTCGTCATACAATGTATATGAAATTCAATATAATGAAAACAACTCGAACCCAACTGTGGAACCTACGGAACCGCAAGAGAGCAGCCGAAGAAAAAAAATTAGTAGTAAATCCACATATCGTACCTAGGTTTGGCAAAGTTTATCAATATAAGAAATTTTAGGGATAATTTATTAAGTTTTTTTTTTTTTTTTTTTTTTTTTTTTTTTTTTTTTTTTATAATTATTATGGGATTTCTTAGTTCTTCTTTTGGTGTGTTGATTTACTTGTGAATTAACAAATGTTACTCATAATATAATAATTTATTGCTTCACTAGATGGGATAATAATTCCTCCGTTGATGTTTTGTATGGCTATGCTCAAGTTTCTTCTCTGTTAGCCACATTAGGTTGGTGCGGAACGATTGATTGTTGGCGGATAGGAGGCAAAGGTCGTTGTTGTGGTTGTTGGGGTGCTGCTATAGTAGACACCTCTTGCTGTTGAGGTTGTTGTTGTGGTGGTGCGGCTACTTGTAGTGGTGGTGGTGCTACTACTGGTGGTGGTAGTAGTACTGCTATTGGTGGTGGTAGTAGTACTGCTATTGGTGGTGGTGCAGCTGCTTCTACTGCTAGCGGTGGTGGTGTAATTCGTTTGTCTTCTAGAAATGAGGCCAATAGGGTTGTAATCATCATCATGGTGGTAGTCAGACCTAGTTCTTTTATTTCCTTGAGTGGTTCCCTTGCTTGCAGGACGCCAGGCTTGAGGGTAGTGGTTGGAAACATGACGTCTAGGTCATTGTTTTATACCTCTTATGATTCTAAGGGGGCGTAGTCATTCACGACTTCATGTTTATTGCTCACTAGAGTAGACACTGGTTGGACAGCCGATAACTCCCTCCAAGTTGCTGTCTATACTACAAGTCCCGACTAGTTAAACCTAATCTTTCCCTTACATGCAAAAAAAAGAGACTCTTACAAGAGAGTGATTAGGAGAGTCACAGTTTACAAAGAAGCTCATTATGTCCTCTTTTAATTGCATTCAGGGTTAATCCACGTTATGTCCATGACGTATACATTACGGTTCACTCAAAGGTCCCAATCCACGTTCAAGTTGAAGTCTGAGGGTTAATCTGACAGGCTAGCCTTTCTTGAGAAGAGCACATAAGAAGTTGAGTTACATACAATAAAGATAGGCGTTTGTGAAGGTTTCGTCAGCATCATGAACTCCATGTATATCGGACAAATCCCTTGTTATAAAGCTAGTTGTATATCGGACAAATCCCTTATAAAGCTAGTCTGTCTTACTCTTTCCCTGTTTGGGCATCAAAGGAAGTTCATGTAAGAAGTCGAAACTCATCTGTACATGAATTCAATTTAGAACAGCACAATAAGATATGAGCAGAAACATTAAGACTTTACTCAGTTTGTAAAAGCAAATATGGTGCCAGAAGGACGGCAGGGGCTCAGTTAGGATAGCCATGAAAAATCACTTCTGGTGAAGACTAGTCCATGGGTATTCACATTTCTTTATGAAGTTTAAATTATAAGAATTTGGACTTTACTTTCTATGCATTTATCTTTACATTAGAAATCCATTTTTACTCCTTCAATCCATCAATTTCATTCTCATTATGAACATAAATCTTGAGATCGATAGAATTTCTGTATCCACGACTAGGCCAAGAAACGGTTCCACCATTATTGATAAAGAAGTGATCTTGAGATCTCTTAACTCCGTTGGGAAAGTAATTAGACGAACTTAAGGATTGATCGAAGGTTCTAGTGAGGAAGAATGTGGTAGCAACTCCAACATTTCCAATGCCACAAAGGAATTCTCTCTCATGCTTATTTCTGATAATTTTGTCATGCTTATTTTTTTCAGAAATCAACTACGTTAGTCGTTCATGAAATTGATATATCACGAAGATGTAATAAGCACGATAACAACCTAAGCTAAATCAAAGAAATGAAAGAGACCTAAAGCCCAACAAGATGAAAGAAGCATGAACTCTGACAAATTTATTAGTATATTATTTATACTTATAATAAACCAACTGGGCAACCAGTTGTTGGCATCATGCTTATCTTTTATAACCGCCTTCTATTATAATATGTTTTGCAAAACCGAAAATTAATTCCGTCCAGGTCTAACAATGTTAAATTTGTGATCACCCAATTTATAATCCTTTGGCAATGGGTAGAACCAGTTGACAATAGGTGAAGGGGAATTAGACATTATATTCTTGGTGACCCAACTCTGATATTATAGTCTTCTATTATATTCTTGTTAAATTTGTGAACCAAAATTTGAGACAACTGTAGGCGCCTCTCTTCGGACTGGCTAGTCTGGACCGTTGATAAAACCACGGTCCAGATCATTACCTACGGAGGGGGAAAACGAAAAGAAATAAAATAACGGGGACTAAACTTAAATGAAATCGCTGGTTTCCTTCTCTCGCGCCAGCTGGGCAAAATGGTTGACGTGGCGTAACCACGTCAGCCATCTGCCCAGCGTCTGTACAGCTTGTCGGTCTCCCTATCATTTTTGAAAAACTAACTACTTCTAAAGGTATCGCCCGCCACACATTGGTCGGACAACACATAACTCTCGTTGCTATCTAGAATACAAGTCCCAACTAGTTAAACCTAATCTTTCTCATATATGCAGAATTTCCCAAGATATAGAGATGGAACCAAAGGGACTCTTAGAAGCTAGTGAGATTAGGAGAGTCGAAGGATTTGAAACTTAAGTAGGAAACAAAGTAGACAACTCTCTTATGATCTGTTAACTTATTTTATATTTTGGGCTAACTATTATAAAATATGATGAACTTTCATTATAATTCAACTAACAATTTAGAATAACTACAATGTGAGTGTCACTGCAAACTCAAAAACCACAACAAACTACCTAAATTAACTTTAATTTCTTTCCGGATTTAGACTTTCCTGACCTGAATGTTATGTGTCGATTGAAACCGCCAGATTGGTTGTTTGCTGCTCTGTAGTAGAGCAACCTCTTCCCCTTCCTTAACCATCCCTTGCTTCTAAACACAGAAAACAACAGATGATGATTCTTATACCCAATTTAATGGAGTACTTAAAATGTTGATTAAACGCCTTGTAAGCTCAACATTGTTTGTAAAAAAAATTTGTTATAACGGAAACAGCATGTAAAGTTAACGTAGTCGGTGCTGCAAAGTGTCATAATAAACAAAAAAAAGTGCTACTTTGATCTCCATGGACTACTTTTGCATCTTTAACAAAGGAAACAACATAGGAATCGACTTTGTTGTCCGCTCCAAACTTTATGTCATCCCAATCCTTTTCTGCAGCAAAACAGTAAAATAAAAATTTGGCCAGCACAAGAGTGCCCAATTCAATTGAAGCTCGATTTGAGCCTATCAACGATCACACTGTGATAAGAACACAGTAATGTTGCTTTGCATACCATCAACAATCGCCAACTTCAACGTCATTAACAAAATAATCATAATTAACACTGACGCAGGTATCTGTGCCAACCCCTCTTTGAATTGTGAAGGTAAACTCCTGTCCACTGCTCAGCATAACTTTTTGATGGGATCCGTGGTCTCCGTGGCACATATTCATACGAGCAACGTTTATACCAGCCTCAGCTAACTTCCATATCATTTCGCGAGTATTAGTTGAAGGACCAATAGTGCAGACAATCTTTGTCTTACGCCTAATTGTAGTTTTGACCATATGCCTCCTACTGCCGTGTCCCCAAGTTGCTGGAACTCTTGTAGCTGCTGTTGAAACTCCTCAACTCTCTGATTAACAACAGACTACCGGTCAGATAATAAAGAGCGAATAACAACTCTCCTCTAGATATTCATGGTTGGACAACACTACAGCCACCACCACCACCATCCCATTCAAGAAACACAAACCAGAGCTTGATACTGTAATAATTCAAACTTTATATCATACAAATTCAAGAAACGGCAATCTCGTGAAGGAATCGTACAAAACATTCAAAAAAGAAATAACATTAACTTTGAGCTCGATACTAATATCAGTACTGCAAAACCAAAAACATTTTTGGTTGGGCAAGCACAACATTGATGGGCGAAAAAAGAAGTCTCTAGGACAATCAACATAAAGTTCCATACCCACATTAACTGATTTAAATTTCAAAGTATATTTTACTAGAGTAAGTTAATAGGTTCCGTGCCATATCATACCGCAAGAACAAACATCAGAATTCTTGAACCTCTTAAGGTGATTACATCATAGCACAATAAAGATTTTCAGTCAACACAACCAGATCTTTTTGCGGCTAACTCCGTAAACCATAAGATGATAAATTTTAATTCGTTTGCCATTTAGAATTAATGATCGCCTATATTCAACTTAACAACTTATACAAAAATCTAAAATTTCCCAACCAAATTTCATTGATTAGGATATTTAAGCTTTTACCAGCAGAATTTTTTGAAGTTTGCTAAACTATGCATAAATTAGTAATAGTGACTCGAAAGAGTAAGAACACAGAAGATCAACGAAGCTAAAGGAAAATGTTTTAATCAAAAGAATTCTATTTACACAAAGTAATGACAGTTCGATACCAAAAAAATTAGAGCCATTGTACAATTTCTGATTTTTCAATGGCGAAGCAAAGTTTGGAGCCCTTCTCAGGAGGTAATCTGAAGCACCAGATATGTACTTTATGGGTTTGCCCTTTCAGTCCCAATCTCTTAACAAAAGAATTCCAGTTACTAGTAAATACATGTTTGTTCAGAGATTTCCAAAATTTAAATTGAAGATGAGATGTTCCTCCTTCTGAATCCACCACCATTACATCCAGTCCTTCCTTGTCTCCATCATACATTTTCTTCTTCTCTGTTGTGGTTAAGTAATATTTCCATGCTTTACAAGATGGGAAAAAGAATCTCCCTTGTTGTGCTTTCGTATCGCTATTCTCAAGTATCTTCTCTGTCACCCACATTAGGTTGGTGCCGTTGTTTCTAGCGATTAATTTTTGGATTACAGCAGGCACTTCCCGTGGTGGTGGTTGTCGCGGGGCTGCTATTCGAATTCGTCGCTGTTGTCTGCGTGCATCTATTCGAATTGGTGGTGCTGTTATAGTAGGCGTCTTTTGTGGCTGTGGTTGTGGTGGAGCCGCTGCTACTTGTAGTGGTACTGCTGCTACTTGTAGTTGCACTGCTAGTACTTGTAGTGGTAGTGCAGCTAATTTTGGTGCTAGTAGTGGTGGTGGTGGTGTAGTTCTTCTCCGCTTGGATCTTGGTCTTCGAGGAATCACGCGAATACGGTCGAAATAATCATCATGGTCGTAATTAGACCTACTTCTTTTATTCCGTTGAGTGGTTCCCTTGCTTGCAGGTTGGCCGACTTGAGTATAGTGAATGGAAACATGAGGTCTATGTCTTTTTTTAATACCTCTAACCGTTCCAAGTTCTTCCCACTCTGTAATTTCAGAGATGACAGTAGTACGTTTTTTTATTTCTTCAACGTTAATACTGTTAATGAAATTAGCATCAACAGGAATTTTTTCGATTTCGGGTCTTCTTATTTCCAATTCTGCAATACTCATATATCCATACATCAACTTTGCAATTCTTACTTGTTCATGATAAACCTTTGAAGCAACAATTTCAGCATTTATATAATCAGAACCCTTGAGTGCATCAGAAACCTTAGAACCCTTGAGTGCATCAGAAACCTTAGAACCCTTCATCGCATTAGAAACCTTAGAACCCATAATCAAATCAGAACCCTTAATCGAATCAGAACCCTTAATAGAATCAGAACCCATTCTTCAAAAACTTCTTCTTCTTCTTCTGAACTTTTGGCTAATCTTCTTCTTGAATCTTGATAGAGCAAAGCAAAGGAATAGAGATAGTTCTTTTACTATTGTGATGCCTCCTCAACTAACTCATTTTGTTTATATATAGAAAAACCTCTTGAAACCCTAATAATTCAGCTTGAAAACTATTTGGACAACTTCTTTTTCAAGTTTATTTCTATCTCTAGGGTTTGTGGTTTCTAAAAATTTAGTAATTGGATGTTAATCAGAATTGAGAGTGAAGATTATTCTTTCGATTTAAACTCTACCGGTCAGTTTTCTTTTCTTGATCGTGTGGGTTTGAAACACCCACTCATAGCTTGCTTCAGTTCATATCAGCCGTTAAAATCACACGCAATTTAACTCGGCTTTTCTTCAACCGTTCGATTAGAAGAGTACAACATTTACAATTTTACACAAATGACCCCTATCTTTATCACCTTTCTCCAATATATCCTCTTCTATCTTTACTGTGTTCTATTTCTATGTTTTGTAGCAACAAGAGTGTGGAATAAGAATCCAACAATTTTCAAAATAGTCCACTTAATAGACAATATTATATTCATATAAAATAATTCTAGTTTATTTTATGCTCAAGAAATAAGAAAAATATTTTGGTATATTTTATGCAATAATAATTCTATTTTTGAAAGAAAAAAAATTCAAGTTCGAATCAATTCCATATAATGTAAAGAAAAATGAAGTAATTTTTTTTCAATATATTTCATAAACTTTACGCGTAATTTGCATACCCAGAACTAGTAGTCGCAAAGTAATTGTAAAAGTTGTCTATAAAAAACGTTCGGAAAGGGCAAGATAAGTAGGATCTACTAAGAAGTATATGTACTTTATGAGTTTTCAAAAGTGCAAAATGACCCAATAATTGAGGTTGGACACAAGCCGAATGGTGATGTGGCTGGGTCCAATTGGTCAAACCATGGAGAGAGATAAATGAACTGGCCAATTAGAGCCGCCCACATTGTCTTGTTCTTCAGATCGATAACGGTGAGTGTATATAAAATTTCTCTATGTAAAAGTGAATTTGAGCCCCTTGGGTTGCAAATACAGTCTTGTATATGGGCTAGGGTATAGCCCGTGCCCGTAGAGCACGGAAATTTCTATATTATGTTATACAAAATTATCGAATATTTTGGTCTTATACACATATCGAAGTAATAAAAATATATTAAAAATAATAACAGAGATTATATTTAGTTGTTTGAAGGGAGAAAAGAGGAAAGAGAGAAAAATAGCTAGAGAGTTTATAGAGAGTGAGTAGTTATTCTCACTTTTCCACCTTCATCCTTTAAAAATCTGTTAAAAAGAAGGGTCGTGATTTACATAAAAGAATTGGAGGACCCAGATTTATAAACCAAAGTTATGACATGCCACCAGAACCTATGCCATTTGTTATATAGATGATTTACATCTGAATTAACCAATGTTCTATATACATTACCCTTTATAATTTTGCTATTAGTCAGATTCCGTCCTTTATTCCTTTCAATGCTTACAAACTGTTACTCTGATCAGTGGTGTTTTCAACACCCAAACAGTATGTGTATCGGAAGCTAGGGTTATATCACTTCGTACGGTATCTGTATCTTCACCACCCATACAGTGCGAGTATCGGTCGGATGAATTTTGCACTATTTTTCTAGAGGATGCAGACTCTATGATGGGTGTACTCTTCTTAGACATTCTATCTCCATAAAAACATAAAATCCTAACTACTGCCAAACATATTGCCCGCTAGACACTGGTTAGACAGCCTATAACTCCGTCCCTATCTATAATAGATTACAAGTCCCAACTAGTTAAACCTAACCTTTCACTCATATGTAGAATTTCCCAAGATATAGATGGAATTACCAAAGAGATAGAAGCTTGTTCCAATCCTGATTGTACTTCAGACAATCGACTCTTAATTTAGACTTAGTTTACGTCCGACACAAATCAGCCTGAGCCAGTCACTCAGCTAGTCAGCTACGAAAAGAACACTCTGAAATTTGACTTGAATCATAAACCGTGATTACATAACTCATGTAGCTGTTTATTGTGGAAAAAAAATTCAAATATAACACCTAATCCCATTAAAAAGTTTCTACTTAAACACAAACCACAACTTAATACTGTAATAATTCAAACTTTACATCATACAAATTCAGGAAACAGCAATCTCGTGAAGGAATCGTACAAAATATTCAAAAAAGAAATAACATTAACTAAGCAAGATTAGATCCTTACCATAAACACAAAAATGAAATTTTGAAGCTTGAAACAAAATGCAGTTTGGGAGTAAGAGTTAGGGCTTAAAACCTTAGGCACATCTTCAGGTGTGACCGGAAGAACAAATGAAGTTCGTTCCTGTCTTTATTTTGTCAGTTAGACTACAAGAGTTAATTTCTATTTGGCACCCTACTTTGTGACCAGCTTCAAATATGACCCTCAAATTTTTATAAATTCAAATATTGCCCATATTTTCATACAAATGCCATAACTACCCCTCCTATTAAAGTATTTTCAAAATAAAATAAAAAAGAAAACCTAAATTCCACCTCACTTCCCTCTCCACCACTCATCTCTCTCCACGTCACCTCTCTCTCCAACTCACTTCTCTCTCTCTCCACCTCACCAGTCTCTTCTCCGATGAAGGTCGTCGGTCGGATCTCAAGTTTAATAAATACTCAAGATCCTCACCGACTGGATCTTTAATGGGATTAGGGATTATGTCAGTAAAGCATTAGGCACACTTTTACACCCCCCCCCCCCCCCCCAATTTTTGGTATTGAGGTTTCGGTCTCACTTACACAAACACACAGACACCCTTGTCTTCTCTTAAATCCTTGGGCAGACCTGGTTGTATTTGAGCCAGAGGATGGTCTTAAGCGCCGAGGACAATTGTACTGACCCCAAGTTCTGGGCATGAGTGAGTGGTTGGTCTCTTTCAGATTGAACCTTCCTCGTGACTTGATATGAGTTGACACATTGACTTTTGATTTTTTTTTTTCTTGACTTATAGACCATAGTCAATTGATGACTATTTTTTAGACAAATTTTGGGTTTCTAGTCCAAAAATCTACCCCTAAACACACATTTAGTCCACCCTAATATTAATATAGGATTTTAAGCCAAAATAATAATTATAATGGACATTTAGTCCAACTTAGTTAAAGTATGTTTATATGTCAAGATTAAAATGTTTTTCTGTTTATTGATTCTTGTTTTGTTTCATAAATTACCTGTTATTTATTGTTAAAGTTTCATACTTTATTTCATTTTTTTCATACTTTATTTCATTTTTTTTTTATATGTTTTATACATAACACATTATGTATCAACAATGTTTCTTCAAAACGGAAAAGGACTAAAAATCTATTTTTTGAGAAGATTGGACCTTAAACCCCTTTTGAACTTTATTTTGGACTTAAAACCCATGGACCCGTAAACAACAATGATAAACTTATTAGGTTCTCCCAACTATTACATAATCAACTATTACATAATTAGGGATCATATTATTTCATCTGTTGATTTAATTGAGAAAATGGCTAAAAGTGTATTCGACTACTTCATCTTATTTTGCTGTTTAAATTCAATATCATAGGTTTACATTTCAATATAAACAAGTAAAGACATTAGAAGCTCTGGTTTCATATATGACAAAGAAATCAAGAGCTATGATCAAGTCAAGAAATATGATATCCATTTTGTTTTGTGTTTTTTTGTTGTTTTTATGATCAAGGGAAAGGAAAATCAAGAGCTATTACATATGATGAGCTTTTGGTACTCTGTAGAGCTATAACCGATCTAGCTAAATTGTTAGCTAACCAATTACACTTCAGGTTGCAAAAAGAGAACGCCATACTTGTGAAAGATTCCTTTCTCTTCAATATATGATAGTATGGCCTGCAACGTCCATTGCGTATTGGAATTTCCCTTTTATAGATGCGAAATAATGTTCTCGTTGTCTACTTATATTATTAGCTTGTCGATGTGAAGAATCGTGGCCCATTATAATTAGTTTAACTAACTTTTAAACTAATTAAGCTACTCCTAATTACATTATTAGACTAAAGAAAATAAACTTCTTTATTACACTCTGCTTACACCTTTATGCTCAAACAGTCTCCCCTCAAACTAATAGTGCCTACTAATAGTGCAAGGCAGGAATAAATTTGTCCTTGAAACCTTGAAGAACAGATTGAGAAAGACCCTTTAAAGACATCAACAAGTTGAGTAGAAGAAGCAACATGTGCAAGACTGAGTGTACCAACAGTAACCAGATCCCTTATGAAATGGTAATCAATTTCAATGTGTTTAGTCCTGGCATTAAACACCCAATTAGATGCTAACTGTAGAAACACCTGGCATGAACCAATGAGTTGGGATTATAGACAACCCATGGGTGGTGACAAGAATAAGGTGACGTGTGACTTGTGTGGATTGACCACAAATGGAGGAATTAATAGGCATAAGCAACATCTTGTCGGTGGCTATAGAGATGTAAGAGCATGTTCTAAGGTGACTAAAGTTGTGCAAAAATTGATACAAAAGTATATGACCAATTGAAAGAAAAAGATATAAGAAAAGACTCGGTTGAGGATAGGTCAAATTGATGGGGTCAATATTTATAAATCACCTAATGCACCTTATGAGGTTGATGAGGAGTTAGAAGATGATTACATAGATTTAGAGGATACCCAAGGTACAGGTAGTGGTGGAAGTGGGTCGGGGACACCAACTAGTATGATGACTCCAAAACCACCTAAGACACATGGTCAAATGGATAGTTATCTCAAACCAAACCTCACAAAGTTAGTACAACATCCTATTGATAATGTGCATACGAGGAGAAAAATAGACAATGAAACTAAGTATATAGCTGGTTCTTTTTATGATAACGGGACAACTTTTAATGTAATCAAAAGTCTTAGTTTTGCCATGATGATTGAAACGGTTAGACAGTTTGTTCCGAGTTTAAAAATCTCTACTTATCATGAGTTGAGAGTTCATCTTTTGGTCAAAGCAGCAATGCCACCAAGACATGGATAGATACATTTAAACCCATTTGGATTTCTTATGGGTGTACTATTATGACTGATGGACGAACAGATGGAAAAGGTAGGTGCCTCATCATTTTTCTAGTGAATTGTCCAAAAGAAAATGTCTTTCTGAGATCACTTGATGGTTTTGAACATGTAAAGGATGCAAAACTCATCTTCAAACTATTGACTGAAGTCATTGAGGAAGTGGGTCCCGAGAATGTGGTTCAAATAAGAGTTTAACCCTTCGTTTACTTCGCACACCTTAATGTCTACAAGTCTTTATCATGTATATCTTAGTTCTTATTTTGACATATTTGACTTGATTGTAGGTTGTAACAGATAATGCATCAAATTACAAGCTTGCAGGAAAGTTGTTGATGGAAGAGAAGAAATAAAATCTCTATTGGATCCATGTACAACACACTGTGTGAATCTCATGTGTCAAGATGTATCAAACATAGCTAGGGTTCACAAAGTTGTACGAGATTGTAGGTATATTGTTGTATTCATGTACAACCGCAATCAAGTGTTGCATATGACAAACTAAAATTCAAACTTCTTCTTTGTTCTTTCTTCCATCCCAAGATTCAGGAATACAAAACTCCAAAATTAATCTTGAATTTTTACCAAATCTTATACGGAATATGTTTTTTATATCCAAATCACTACAACTAAAATCCTTATTCTTACTCAACCTTCAACAACAACAACTACTACGAATCAAGTAATAAGTATTGTCACAATCTCTTGCTTCGTAGCTTTATTCAACAACCAACATTCGACATTCTAAGAGGTAATTATTAAATACTCTCTTTATATATTTATATATGTTTGATATTTATAATAAAGTACATATATATGATTTAGCAAAATCTAAATATTTTCTCTCGCATATTTGTTTGTAATATACTTAGTTTTCAAACTTCAAAGTTGAAGACTCAAGCTGATGCACTTATCATCTTAACAAAAAAAAAAAAGCTGATGCACTTATCTCATCAAAGAAAAGCCGATACACTTGATAAGTTTTTTAAGTAAGATAGAGACAAGAATAATGAAAATATTGAAGAGGATGTTACCGATGATAACAACGCGAATGAGGATGATATGAATGATAATCTCAATCAATCTATGCATGATAACACAAGCGATAAAGACCTCGCTCACGAAGGAAATGGTCCTTTAAATATTTTTTATCCGGACAATATTCAAGTGATTGTAATTATCACCAATTTTTCTTAAATAAACGTAATAAAAATATTCACGATGCTTATAAGTTTTTGCTATAGAAGTTTACAATTTGCTATAATTGAAGGGGTCACATTTTGTAATCTCCCTCCAGCCACCAAAAATTCAAGCCCGGCCCTGTGAAGAGATATTATAAGTGCACATGTGTGGTAGGGGGAAGAAAAAAAATACTATATTTAATTTTGGATCCTTCAACTTCTTGTCTTATTTATTTATGCCACCTGTTTCTTTGTGCACATACCAAAGTTGATTGCTCATATGTCTGGCCACCTTAGAATTTTGGGGGCCCTTTTAAAACTTGTCTTCAGTTTTAGAAAAGCTTTCAGCAAAAAAAAGTTTAAGAAAAGCTCACCAACAAAAGAGAGAGATCTTTCAACAAAAAAAAAAACAAAAGAGAGAGAGATATGGAGGAATAAGATCAATGGATAGACAAAGAGATTACTAAAATAATCAAGGTTGGAGATATATGCATGATATAGTAATATGAGTTTTTAATCACTTGATTAATAAATTTTCTCAAAAAAAAAAACTATCTTACTGATAATGTAACTTCCAAAACATAATCACCAACTTTATCATATAAATTCCATATACAACTTCTCATTGTTCTTCAAAACAAACTTCAATTATAAAATTAACCATTACATAATAACTTACATAATCACATCATAGATCTAGGTTTAGATAGAAAGAGGAAATAAAACACTAAAACTCCATCCTTTTTACAACTACCCAAAATCAAACAGGAGGTATCTGACCTAACTGAACATCTTTATCTCCACCCATCCTCACATAAGAAAGCTCAAGATGCTCAGCCAAACCAGACCTATCAATACTCTCATGGTGATAAGCTTTACAGACAAAGTATAAAACAGTTTGGGTCACGAGTGAAAGAAGAACCAAAACTACCAAGAACAAGTAACAAAAAATCCCTAAAAACACTTTCCCTACCAGCTTCACTGCTTCCCCTCCATTAACAACCACTACAACAAAAAGTACTAATAACCCAAGAAAACAGATCCCAATCTTGACAAAAACTGCAGAAGAAACCCATATCTTACCCTTAATCAAGTTCTTACTTTTCTTCAATGCTTTAAACCCATAATTATTTTCCAAAACTGAAATCACACAAGCTAAATTCCAAACTAAACACATATAGATCAACCCAATCAAGTAAAGAAACCCAATAATTAGGGCAACAATCACGTACACAGTTGTACGATTTGAACTTTCACCACTTCCAAGAATAATAATGGCAAGTAAATATAAAACCCCAAATGTGATTAATGAGTAAATAACCACAGTGACGAAAATACATAAGAAAGTAACAATCAATCTTTTCCAAACTTTAGGAACAACTTTCATGATATTTCTGAAAGAAATTTCTTTATGGGTATAGATTGAAGCAACAGTATAGATCACAGCAGAAGTTGAAAGAAGAGAGAAGATCAAGAGTAATATTGAGTAAATTCCTCTGATTATCCATAAAGCAATCCTCTGAGATGAAATTCTACTATGAATCTTAGAGTAAAGAGAAGTTCCTGTTTGAATCACAACTAGGGTATTTTTATTATGATTGATTTTGGTGTGTATGAAGTTGGTAATTTGGACTTCAGATAAGTAAATGATGGATAAAGGAAGAATTAGGGCTAGGGTTAGTTGAATAAAAATCTTCTTCCAAGAAGCTACAATCTTGAATGATTCTTTGTAGATACCAAAAACACCCAAGGATTGAAGTTGATCTGGGTTACTTTCCATGGCAGCAATTTCTAGTGAGAGAAAGTAAAGAAGATTAATTTGATGATGTTTTGAAGGAACTGATAGAAGAAAGAGAGATTTTATAAAGGGGATGAAACGATGAAGATGCAATTTTTTTGTTAGATGATAATCTAACGGTTATTAGTGGAGCCAAACTATGATCCAACCGTTGAAAATGAAGAAGGATATTTTGTGTGAAGTTTGTTTATTTTGACCAGAATTGAAGTCCCTTTTACTCGTCGAAAAGAACTTTGGTTGACCTACTTGCTGTCTAGTGGACGCGTCAAAAGCGTGTGAGTAAGTAGGTGTGCAGTGAAAAGACTTTATGGTGGTAGTTTAGGGAAAGCGCCACTAGTGGGTTTTAAAGGCGGCTCCTTCAACTTTGTCTTGAAAGAGAGACGCCATTAAAATGCAACGGGATCGGTTTAATAACTTTCCAAATATATGGTACACTTTTAGGGTGGCGCTGGCTTGAATCTTTTAATCTCTTAAGAGGAGCACCACATTCCGTCTCACCAGCACCGACGTAGAGTTATTTTACAACACACCCTCCCAAAACTACATCACTAGGGAAGGGTGTTTAATCTCTTAAGAGGAGCACCACATTCCGTCTCACCATCGACGTGGGGTTGTTTTACAACACACCCTCCCAAACTACATCACAGTAGAGCGAATCCTGCTGATAACGTTTATAGGATGGTACAGACCAGTCTTCTGGCTACTAGCGATACTGTCCGATTTGGCACCGCTGGTCCTCACAGTTTTAAAAGGCACCACTAAGGAAGGGTGCTTAACCTCTTAAGAGGAGCACCACACTCTGTCTCACCACCGATGTGAGATTGCTTAATTTACAACTGATACAAACTTTTTGGGTGAAAAATATAATTTTTTTCCCCTAGTATTCACCACTTATTCTCTGCATCCTCACACATGATGGCAACTGATCAATTTTTTTTCCTGTTTTTCTCGCTCGCACCACTACTACTGATTGGCCGAGTACCACCACATCTGATTCTCTTTGTCTCTCCATCTCTTTTCTGACGAAGGGAAGAGTTTCCTTCGTCGGACCTCGCGTTTGGTTTGGGGATAATCTCGCTCTCTGTATTATGTTTGTTTAGAGAATTTTTCCTAAACTAGAACACGTTATAATTTGGGGCTTCCCCTAAATCAAACGAGTTTCCTACGGAGTAGTGGGCCATTTCATTGGATAGAGAGAGAATAGTGGTGGTGAAAGGAGGAGAGGAGAAATAAGAAGATGTGAATTGTCCACCACTTTTTGGTATAGTTGTAGGACATCCGTCTTAAGCTCATGAGGTCTTCGGTTCGAGTCACGGCGGAAGCAGTTTATCGCCAAGATTTATCCCTGTAACTTAGACACTAAATAAAGTAAATGTTGTCGGACTTCAGATTCTTTGTTGTCGGACTTTAGGCCTCTCTAATTATTAGTTTAACCTAAGCGGTTATTGTGCTTATCACATCTTAATGATGAATCAATGTCTTGTAACGACTAACGTAGATCGTAGTCGATTTCTTACAAGAAGATGTGAATTTATCTTAACCTTTTTTGCCTGGGAGAAAAAAATATAAACTGTGTATCCGTCAGTACAAAAATGTTAGTCAGACGTTAACAATTGGCTGAGTTCTCATAAAATTGGGTCCAAATAATTTGATGTTTTTTTTTTTGGTTGCGGCTTCGGGGAATAAAGAAAACTCACCGGGGAATAAAGACATGTTCATTTTCAGTCCAAAAAAGAGTTCTTTTGATTTATGCCCCTAAATCTTCATCTCCTTCTCTCATCCTCTCTCTCTCTCTTGCTCGTCCTCTCCTTCAACTTATAAACCCTAGTTGAAAATAACGACGGAACCAAATAAAAGATCTAGAACTAGTTTTGATTGAAGAAGCCAAAATAACCCTAGACCCAAGAAGCTCAAACAACCCTCTACTGCAATTCATAAGATAACATCAAAATACATATATTAGATCATGCTATCTAAATATGAACTACTAGAAATTAAGGAAAGAAAGGGTGAAAATTTGCAAAACCTAAACAAGAAGAAGCAAAAAATCTAGAAGGATTTCTTAACAAATCTCAACTAGAATTTAGAAGTAGTTAATATATACATACATAGGCAAAAAAGAACTGGATCTGGTAAGTAAAACCTAGATCTCCCATAAACCCTAATTTTATTCAATTGAATCTTCTTTTCGAACCAATAACCTAAATCTTCGAATTGTTAATGATAAAATTTAGTCGGATCCATAAGCTATAACAACACAATCACCACACTCAAAATCAAACAAGACTATAGGAGTTAAGATTTGATCGAAACCACCATAGTCACAACACTTAAACTAATGAAAGTTACTTTCAATATATGAATTTGGTTCTTGGATCTGTGGAGGATCGAGCAAAGGAGTTAATACGAGAATTACAAAACATATGTACAGCCCAATGTTCGATTATGTTAAGGGGTTTAAAATGAGAGAGATAGAGAGGACGAGCTAGAGAGAGAGGATGAGAGAAGGAGATGAAGATTTAGAGGCAGAAATCAAAAGAACTCTTTTTTGGACTGAAAATGAATGTATCTTTATTCCCCCAAAGTCACGGTCTTTTTTTTTTTTTTTTTGGTTGAAATCAAATAATTTGATGTTGGACTGTCATTTCAATTGTGTATCAATAGTCAAATATTAACAGACACAATTTTGAGGGAAAAAGTCATTTCTTATCTCTAAAAATCATGGTTTTGTCCTCATCCCCTAATGTTGGTACAAATTGTAACCGGGCAGACTATCAAGGTTGTCACCAATGTTCACCTTAAGTTTTTTTTTTTTTTTTTTTTAAGACAACTGTAAACATTGTATTATTTATAGTAGTAGAGTTTACAGAAGAGAAACACAGTTACAACAATGGAGTTCAAAATCGAAAAATACAAGTTGAAGCTTATACTCCTAATTGTAACCTTCATGGCTTTATCGTAAGCCGTCAGACAAGCTGTTTCATATCTAGCAGTTGTCAGACCATCGCTCAAAAGTGGCACAATGGCAACGGAATCTAACAAACAAGAGTGTAGCAAAGCCATTGTCCACTGCAACCAATCCGGACTCGAGCATGGGATCCCTATAAACCAATACAACTCCATGTACCTTTCAAACAGATCCGTCCATACTTGAACCAAAAACACAACAAAGCATAACTCCCAGGGTGGATGAAACAAGAACTTAACATCTTTGAAAAAGATATATAAGTTCTGAAGTATGGAATCGATTGACTCCAGGATTACCCTCCAGACTTCTCTCGATAGAGAAATAATATCCAACTTCATACCAAAGGAAGAAAAATTGAATACTTGGTAGTTAGGGTCGCTAATCCACTTCAAGTCAAAAGACTCGATTGAATCAGCAAAAAGATGTAGCAAGGCTACTAAGGGTGGAGAGAGTGTTAACAAAGTTGTACTCCATGACAAGTAAAGGACAAATCTACTTCGAACGGTAACTAAAAGGATGTATGCCGCTCCATGACAGGAATATTACACAGCTCTAGTAATAACTTGAGTAATATAACTAATTAATTTACCAGGATCAAATGGTTGGCCCATCAGGAATAAAACCCACGCTCGCGTGTAAAGTCCATGATTAAAAGGGTGCCCCAAGTAGTAGAACATATAAGCCCAAGAGTAGGAAAGAAAATTAAGCTTCAAAAAACAAGATATAAGATAGCCATACTATGTTTTAAATATTCAGTCTTTTTCTCCCCATAGATGCCAAAGATTAGCATGTCAATCTAGTATTCTAGTTATATTAAATGCACTAAAAACTGGAGGAGTAGAAAACAAAGAACACTATTTATAGTGATATATCAAATTTCTCTAACAAACCCAATTTATGTTCATTGGATCAAAACCAAGAAACAAAGTACATGAGAAAAAAAAACTCTTAACCAAAGAAACAATTAAAGAACAAGAATTAATTACGATTAACCGATAAAAACAACCCTGTATATAATAATCAACATTTGAAGCAAATCCTTTCTTATAATTATACCACCATCAAGGAAAACGGGTTCCGTTTTTCAACCAAATTCATCACTTCTTTACTGTATCTTCCTTCTTGATCACTTCAACGGATTCCTTCTTCTCTGGTTCAACTATTGCTTCAATTGGTTTCTTTTCTTCAGTGGTTTCGGGTTTTTTCTCCTCTACAACAATTGGTGCAGAATCTTTCTTCTCTGATACATTGGCATCCTTTGCTGGTTCTTCTACTTTTGTTTCGGTCGGTTTCTTTTCTTCAGAGATTTCGGCCTTTTTCTCCGTTTCAATGGTGGCAGTTTTGGTCTCATTGGTGTTAGATGATTCGGTCGGAATTTCAGCCTTGGCTACCTCAGCTTTTACTTCGGTTTGAATTTCAGCCTTGGCTACCTCAGCTTTTACTTCGACTTCTTTAGCGGGTTCTGATGGAATTGTAACCTTCTCTTCCGATTCTTTCACACCTGCACTCTGTAAATGATGTTTGTCCGAATGTGTTCAAAAGTAAGAAATTTGTAACACCAAATGAAATGGGGAGGTATAGAATAGCCTATGAAAACAAGTTAAGGAATCGATCTTCTAAATTCGTTAGATTGTTAGTAATGTTAGTTACTCAATGATACAACCGAAATGAACATTGACACGAAGAGCGAATAGGATTCTATGGTTTATGTTCCAAAGGCAGATAGTAGAAGATTTCTAGCATGATATTTTGACAATCAAGGAACTAACACATGTTTATACCTACAACTATTTTGAATTTTTGTAAAGGATTGAGGAAACACATTTATACAATCAATCCATATACGAAAGAAACTCTATTTTTTGCATCTATTCGATAAGCAGAAACAAAAGCTCTCATAAAAAAATTTCAAACGCTAAACGTTAAAGTTAAAAATCATATTTGAACAATAAAAATATGATGACGTATAGGAACGAGGTGGTAATTGTATTTTTGTCATCTTTTCAAAATGACTAGTCTGAATTTGAATCTTCTTACTCAAATAGACTCAAAATGAATACAAATCAGTCATCAATCAAAGATTTTGAGAACCGGAAAGACTCCTCAAAACTATCAAAGGTTTGAAAAAGACATTTATCAATCATAGATCTTTATCAATAAGACAATAACCAAACCAAATAGAACCAAAGAGAAAATACCCATATTGAGTAAGGAACAACAAATTTGATACTAAATTAAAAAACCCTTGATTTCAATGAAAACATTTCTTCTGAGAGAGAGAGAGAGAGAGAGAGAGAGAGAGAGAGCCACATAAAAGGAAGAGTTTAATGAAGATATGATTATAATACCTCTGTTAACAAAGAACTGAGAGATCTGCTTTTGATTTCCTTCTCATCAACTACTCCCTCTCCATCATTATTATTAACTTCACTAATCTCCTTTGATTCTTCTTCACCTTCTTTGATTATACTTGTTTCTTCCTTAACCACCACTTCTGGTATTGGTTCAGGAGCTTTAGCTTCATCAAATTCATCTTTTAGAACTTTGGGTTTTGTTGCACAACCTCCCATTTTTAACAAGATATAATTAAAAATCTACCCTTTTCTCTCTCTCTCTAAAAATTATGTAAATGTTGAGAGAAAAGGAGGAGGATTCAAGAACAAATGGAGAAGTTAGAGAGATAGAGAAAGAGAGTTTGTGAGAAAACCAAGAGAGAAGAAAAGAGATTTATATATAAGAAAAGAAGATGAAATTCGTTGAATGTTCCGACATTCTTTCTATGGTTAAAGAATAATTTAAAGAAATACAACTCACCACATTCACTAAAATTTAGAGAGAGAAAGTAATATGAAACTGAAAAGCCGGGGGAAAGTCAAGAGATTATTTATTAACAGGATTAATTCCATTTTGGTACCTAAACATAATCAATTCACCAAAATAGGCTCTAAAAATTACCAGTGTCTAATATAATCCCCTAAATATGACATGTTTCCAAGAAAAGATCCGTTTTTTTGTTAGTCAACTTTAACCGTTATTTTTTCCTGTTTTTACACTCACTTCGAGAAAGTAATCACCTCCATATTTTCTTATCTCTTTCATTCTTCACTTGAGAAAGGGTTGTCGAGGGCGATCTGTCAGCTATTGATGACCCTTTATTTGAGAAAAGATCTTCTTCTCATCCACCACCGTTGGTATTATCTCCTTCACCATTATCTCACTTCAAATTATCTTCTTCTCTACGTAATCACCCTCTTTTTCAATAAATTATCTTCATCATGTTGTTCTACTGCGATGAAGAAGAACTTCTCCTTCGTCTTCATCGTTCCTGCTAAGGATTAATGGAGACAAAAGAAATGAAAACAAAAAAACTATGGTAGAGGAGATGGTGGAAGGAGAAGAGAGGAAAAAAGAAGAATCTTTTTCCTCGTAAAGCGACCTGGAAGTCGTGTCGGCCGACTGTAATGTCATCGATCTTTTCTCCGACAAAAAAAGAGAAAATATGGCTTAAGGAAATAATTTTTGAAATGAAGAGTAAAAAGCGAAAGAAAGAATCAACTAGTATTAAATTGTCTAACGAAAAATTGGAAAAAAAAAGGGCTCACTTCAAAAAGTTGGTCACATCTTTTTTTTTAATATTGACTACAGTGGTCATTACAAAGGCATTAGTACATCGATATCAATGTGATAAACATGAGAACTGCCAAATTACTACTGGCCTAAAGCCCGACGAAATAAATTGGCCTAAAAATCTGACGAAGTTAAATGGACCAAAGCCTACAGAAACTACTTTATTTATACCCAAGTTGAATATTTATGGATTTGCAGTTCGTCAGATCGAATCTGGCATGGACCTCCACCTTGCGAAGTAGATGTACTTACCAACTGGGCTACCAGTTGTTGGCAAAGCTGGTCACATCGTTAGAGGTTGTTGTGGTGAACTTGCTCATCTATAAGGTGTCAAACTAAATAAATCTCCTACCTCCTGTAAAATAGTTGTTTCTAGTCTAACCGTTTCTATTTCTTCTGATGCTTTGGTATAAACCATTGTTGTGATGGAAGTTTAATTTTGGTATTAAATGATTTAGGTCGATATTTTGGAAAAATAAGAAAATTTGAGTGAAAAACAAAAATTTTATTTGTTGGGCTGCCCATTTCAAATGGGTCGGACCCAACCTGGCCCAGATCTTGTAGTTGGCGTGAGCTGCCGCCATGGGTGGCTCGTTGGTCTGGTTAGTCCCCCACCAAGAAAAGGACCAACAATGTCTAAGCTAGACTTAGTTGATTGAAATTGAGCATTAACCAAAATAATATACTATTGGTAAAATTCAATTAACAAAATGAAGCATTAAAAAATAATCAACTGAATTTCACAAATGCAAACATTGAAAGAGTACCATGTATAATCAGATGTTAATAGAACTCAATCTCTTATTATATTTGATTGTTATTGTGGGAAAATAGAATTGTGGGTACATATCAAAGATGTTTGAATTGGTGATCCGGTGTTAATTTTTTTTTCTTTTTCTCATGTAGAACTAGTCTCTCACCAAAACGTAGTTATTTATATGATTAGTTGTTAACCACTTGAACTAATTTTCATTTGTTGTGGTTGAATGGTGAGAACATCATTATACTTTCCAATTATATTGTTGCAACCCATTAAAAAACTCACACGAACCCATATTTAACAAGAACGATAGTTTAATCCAGATTAATTAGCCAGATAAACTCAATGGTAATGTTCATTTCAATAATTACTAAACTAATAAACCTCCCCTTTAGGCTATTACTTAAAGTAGTATAGCTCATAACACACCCCAACATTTCCTTTAGTAATGATGATTAAGTAAACTTCAATCATTTAAACTTATATTTAGTGCATAAGATTTTTATATTGAAGTAGTAATGAGAGGGTTAAAAGAGTAGAAAAAATAAGGCAATTTTTAATAGTGTTTAGTGGGTCTCCAATAATTATATAAATCGTGTTGGCCACTTAAAAACTTATGCCACACTTCAAGTAATTGAGCTTGAAAGATCACATCAAATAACAACTATGTGTGTGGAGGTCCTCACACTTGCACGATTTTTTTAAGTATAGTATTGTTCATGAATCCCAATTTTGGGGATATCTCATTATTAATTGAAATCATTGATGAGTCATTAAGAGTTTGTTTCACCTTCATTTCTAATATATCAAGTTAATTTAACAGGGTAATTTTCGCAAACACTTTCGATTAATAAAAGATTTAGTAAATTGGGATCACTTATATTTTTCAGACATTTATGTTGTAATTTATGTACAGAGTCGTAACTGACTAACTAGATCATATCATATAGATACCTTCATTCAGTGTATCGTACAACTTGAAAATGATGTAAGACACCCTAAAACTAAGGTCTTTTATGAAATGAATGACTCGAGGAAGAGTGGTGAGATGCACACATATCACATCCATATCACATCAATAAACATACATGTGATGGTAAGGGGGGTATATGGAAGGAGATGTTATTTGGTAACATCACTTAGCTAATCCAACGTGAAAAACACCTTTCTCAACCCAAAAAAAAAAAAAACATGAAAAACACCTACTTCCTTTGACTATGGAAATTTCAAAAAGAAAATTGTCACCACCCTGTTTTCTTTCCCTCCTTTGATTGCAAAGAATAAAAGAAGAGAAGCTTCCTTTGTTATCCATTTCTTAGTGCTCTAAAACTTCCTTGAAAACAAGTCCAAGATTAGGCCCATTACTGATTTAGCTGTGTAGCTCAAATGTGTGAGGGCATGGTTGAGCCTCAACCTAACTAGAGTCTTCATGATTTGGGCCTTAAAAACAGACCATTACGAGATAATTTAGGCGCACACCGGTTTTGACAAAGGCCACACCTACCTGCGGACTGCGGTCTAAGTGAACCAAGTCAATTGCTAAACCCACATAATAATAATAATAATAATAATAATAATAATAATAATAATAATAATAATAATAATGAAAACGAAAGAAGACGAATGACGACTGGCGGAGAGGCATACCATCAACCAGCAACGTGACCGTCCACCACCACCTCCATATCTATTATGCAGCACCATTTCCCCTCACCGCCACCTCTCTTTAATCGAACCAGTGAGGGGGTTGAGGGAGATAGAACGGTGGTCGACATTCGACAATGGTGGTGGTCGACAATGACTTTAGTGGGGATGTCCATAACTACCATCACAAGCCCATAAGGCCCATTTGACAATCTAGACCCGACCCATCTTGGTACTGTAACAAGACCCGAATCATGTCCACCTTCCTTTACCTAGAGGCTAGAGTACCTAAATTAATTACCTATGAACACCAACCATTGTTCTTGTACAGAGAAATTAGGGGTAATAACTATTTTTTGGAGCCCCTTTTTTACCACCAAAGAATTTAGCTATCCACGAAATTGGAGCCGATTTCAATGCAAAAAATAGATTAAAACTGCTCCTTTTCTCATCTGGGTTTCGTTTTATTTTTCTTCTTTGAATTTGATTCTGGTGCTTGGGGGGCTGATAGTTTGTTGATTTTGAGGAAGATATGCAAATACCCAGATGGAGAAACTTATTGATTTGCAGAAATTCCTTCTACCCATCTTCTCATATTGCTTCTTTTCATTCAACTCCAACTTCTCTTGCTAAATGGAAGAACAAATGGGAATCGGTTAGTTAAAGCTTTCTTCTTTTTCTCTTTCAGTCATTTTCACATTCATATAGAGTTCAATAAATAAGTTCTTTCAAGTTTGTAGTAAAGTTCATTTTTATTTTGTTATGGTCTCATTCTGGTTCAAGTTACCCCTTTTTCAATGGTATGTTAAGTAACCCTTTAGTACATATGGTTGAAGACTTGAAGGTTGTCCATCTATCAGAGCTTTTCTTGGTTATAATGTGACTATGGTGCAAATTTCAAAATGAAGTTTAGGAGAAGGGAATTAACTAGGCTTTATAGTTTGGATCATAACTATACAAGATTGTAACAAAAGAAAGTTGGCACATTTGTTATATTATGTTCATTATATTACAAATAAGTATTGAGAAAAGGTTTCATCTTTTTACCAAAAAGAAATGTTTTAGTTAGCATAAACCTCGAGACTGTATATTCTATGCTCTCACATGATAATCAATTTTGGGGAAGTGAAAGTTTGTAGTTCTTACATATATAACTTGAGAGACACTTGAAATTGCCGACACTAGGAGATAATAATGGAATGGTTTATCAATTATGTGGCAGGCAACCGTTGATGTTCATTGTAGATAATATGTCCATATGACTCTATGAGCACTTAAGATATGATGGATATAATTGAAACGCTTTGAGGAGGCATAAGCACAATCTTGAGTAACCCTAGATGTAAAGAAGGGTTGGTGTGTCAATATAAGTGAGTCTGTAAAAGAACCACTCGCGTTCACGAACAAGATCATCACATATCTAACCTTGTATTGGGAACTACAAAGAATTCGATTTAGGAGGATATGCTTTTGTTATGAGATATTAACTCTTTTTATTTGTTCAATTACTAACTTCTCCTTTTTTGAATGCTATTTTTTCGTTTCTAGTATTTTGCATTTTCTTTTTGCTTTTGGTTGATCACTCCAAGTTTATACATTTTATCGGAAGCTTAAGCTGTAAAATATCTGTTTGCAGGATGTAGGAAAAGAGCCACAAGAACCACAACCATCTAAGGTATGCAGATATTGAACCAATACTTTTTGGTAGTTTGCTTTTGATTCTGTTGCCTCAGTTGTAAAATTTTTCCAAATTCTTCTTTTTGTTAAATCTAAAGTTCTATTCTGTTGATATGTTCAAGCCAGAAGAATACACAAATCAAGATACACGGCATATTTGGTCTTCTAAAGTGGTTGCTTTTGATATCATATTCACAAGCTGTAGTCAATTACGGTTTTTTGAGCTTTATAGGAATATAAGATATAAAGCAGAACTGATTTTTGCCTAAAATCTAAAAAAACACATATTCACAAGCTGTGGTAAATTATGGTTTTTGGATCAAGCTTTTGAGTAACTAATCCTATTTTATCTTTTTTTGGAACAATAAACTTCAAATGCAGAACTATATCAGATATGCAACACGTCAAAAACGTGCAGATGCAAAGAAAGCTCTGAAAGATCTTCTATACAAAAGTGGGTCTACGAAGATACCATTTCAGGTAGATCTCGCAACCTCTATTTGAGAATATTAAAAAACCAGGACAGAATTTTATCAAATCTTTTCCAAGTCTAGAGTTCTAGTATCAAATGTCAACCCAATCTAGCCACTACATAAGCTTGTTCTAATGTCCAGAAGGCTCGTGTGCTTGAGTTGCAACAGAGATTTTCAGTCAAACATTGGGTGAATGAGTCCACCAGATTTTGTCATTATTATCCTTTTCCTAACGGTTTAATTATTTGAAGATTAACATTGTTTTGGAAATTTCTCGTTGTGACATCTGCTATTTCTTGCACAGGATGAAAGTCCAACATGGAGAAGTTATGAATCAAGCAACGAAAATATAGATGAGGAGACCGATTCAGGTGGTCCTCGTAAATCTAGGTCGAAGAGAGCTTCAAAATCTGCATCTCGCCGTTCATCACACTCTGCAAGAAGCAATTATCGTGAGTTTATTCTCTGGGTAGTGGTTATCTTTAAATAACTGTTTTACTGAGTATTACACCTAATAGCTATACTTCCACTGAGAGACGCTCCTTTGACCGTTCGACGTCTATAAATTCAGCTTCTCTTCACATAAAAATGAGCCGGTAGAAAGAAACAATCATGGGTTACTCTTCTAAGGAACGTGACTTTTCCTATTACAGTTGCCTCACTTGCGCTGTTCGGTTGAGAGACATTTGGTGGCTTTCTTGCGAACCTGATACATACTCTCATGTTATTTGTAGGTAACCCTAAAACGGAGAACTTTGATGACTTTGATGTGAACCCAGAGACAATTTTTAGAGCTACATTCGGGAACAAGTGTTTTACTTGGTCTTTCAGGTCATGGGAAGATTTTGGTTTTCAGAATTCCAAAAGTGGATTTGAATGGAGAGACCATAATCCACATTGGTCAAGTGATAAGAAGAGTAGAAAGAAAGCATGGGACACTGCAAGTGGGACTGATTCCGATAATGATGACACGCGTGTTATAGGCTCGTATTCGGAAAGAACAGTTCTCGGTTTGCCCACCACGGGCACATTAAAGCTCGAGGATGTCAAAAGCGCGTAAGTTCACCGAGTTTTTTGCAACAAATTGTACTTTGATCCTATTTATTCGATTCATTAATACTTCCGTACTGTCAGTTGTCTCCACATTTTTTATTGCATAGTTTTGCTCGACTTTTTTGTTTGTTTTCTGCAGTTTCCGAGTATCAGCTTTGAAATGGCATCCCGATAAGCACCAAGGCCCTTCACAAGTAAATTTTTTTTCGTTCTTCGCTTTTTTCGTTTTTTTTTATCTTCTTCGTTATTTTGCTACTAAATCATTAGTATTATCTGCTTAATGTAGTTTTGCTTCAGTAACAATATATAAAATAACTAAATCATTAGTATTATCTGCTTAATATAGTTTTGCTTCAGTAACAAAATATAAAATAACTAAATCATTAGTATTATCTGCTTAATGTAGTTTTGCTTCAGTAACAATATATAACTCGCCATTGCTTCACCTTCGGAACTTGTTAAGAGTTTTGAGTCAACTACAGTATATTTTACGACTTGAGCCAAATTTTAGATATTCCCTCAATGCATGATCGAAACAGACTTGTGGGCTAGCACTTACCCGAATTGAGCACGTCCCAGTAACCTAGTGGCTGAGCCTGAGCTAGAGCTTGCCGAGTACTCTCTAAATCACGCCAGAGTGCAGAGAGATTCAATTTTTTTCCCTTTAGTTTTCAGCGGTTACTTTGATTCTCTTTTTGGCATGTTAAGTTATTGATGACTCACTCTACTTGTTGTGGGATACAGGCAATGGCAGAAGAAAAGTTCAAGCTCTGCGTTGACGCGTACAAGTCTCTCTGCAATGCTCTCTCTTCAGCATAATTTAACCAGACTGACTCGTCCAAAAACCTTCTTATTCGTCAAGAAGCTGTTGTAATCTTTCTTTTCAAACCCCAAATTACCAATGGGGAACCCATTCATGAATGTTTTTTCTTTCAAATAATTTATTTTATTAGATATCTTAGGGCCTTTTTACAGGGATAGAAAAGGTTCCACCTTAGTTAAGATCATCAATTTGTACATTCTTCATCATAATTATTGATTATCGTATTAGAGTAAATCACAAAGTTATCATTCTTTGCTTCAGTTTTCTACTTTATCTTAGTTTTCGATTCGGTATGTATGATATACCTATAAAAGAGAATTCCTTTCGAAACCCTTTCGATTATCGAAGAATAAATTAAACAAGAGATTCTTGAAGAAACCCATTTCTTAAAAAGATCCAAATATTACACCACCAAATCAATAAACCAACTAAGAACACCTAAATTTTTCAGGAAACATTACCTAGAAGCAAAGAATAACAACAGAGGAAGCAACCATGAATCCATAAGTGAGAATCAAGAAGAGAAAATGTAAAGCCCAATTCCTCTTTAACTTACCAAAATAACTTTCAGGTGGTTCTTGATAATGAATCTCAAAATCTTCATCATCTCCAAGTCCATCATTACTAGCGTTACCACCACCACCACCATTGTTTCTCATCTTGATCTGTCTGAATCTCTCAGTAGCAACAGCCAAAGTGAGTTTATGACATCTTCTTTGGTATTTCAAACCATTAATGCATCTTAGGGTTTGGGCAACTGAGACATAGAAGATTAGATGAGATAGTGAGAGAAGAACAATGGGTATCCAACAATGTCGACATTGAAGACGAGATGATTGAACTTGAGCTGAGAAAATTAGAGCTAAGAAAAGGAAGAAGATTTGGAAAAGTTTCCATAGTTCTTTCTTTTGAAGATCAACAGCTCTCTTTTTTTCTAGTGTTTTTTCAAAATGAAGTTGGATGATTGTGTTTAGAGCTTGTAGGGTTGTTTCAGTTTGGACTGTTGGATGGTGGTGTTCATAGTCTGCCATTGCCACTCACTCTTTCTCTCTCTCTTTCTCTCTCTCTTTCTAATACTTCACACACTCTATGCTCTTTTTCTCTCTCTAGAAACAAACACTCTCTTCTATCTTCTAGGTTTGAAATTGGTCTTAAAGTGGAGTATACCATCTTTTACTTTGGGTGGGGGTCTTCAAAATTTGAGACATCATTGCTGATTAATAAAGGAGTACAACCTTTTGATGGATGGGTATCTCAATGTCTGACAAGGTTGTTGTGTACTTTGTCAAGTACTTGGTCAAAATGGACTTCATGAGGGGTGTCTTCAAATTTTCACAAGTCCCTAAATTTTCAATTCCACGAAAAACACCAATGGGGTGTTTGGATGGCGGAATCATGAATGAGTCCTTGGGATTCATGATTCCACGAATTCATGAATCCAAGTAATATTTTTTTGGCTTGTTTGGCAACTAAGAATCCTATGATTTATTATTATTTAAGTATTTTTAAACGTCTTTTGAAAAAATATAATTTTTGAAAAAAATAATGATTTTGAAAAAAAATAATGATTTTGTAGAAGGAAATACTGTTTTGTTGATTTTTAGTTTGAAATTTAGGTTTATTAATCCAAAATCCTAGGAGGTGGGGTGGGATTTTGGTCCAATACAAATTTTGGAATTAGGAATACTTAGGATTCAAGAGTCCTAGGATTCTTGGTAGCCAAACAGACCAAGGATTCATGATTCCTACCAAATTCCACTTTTGATAGGAATCCTAGTTAGGAATCCTGCAACCAAACACACCACAAATTTATAGACTTTCATGTCATTACGGGAGTTTGAGAAATTTTGGAGCTCTTAATCTTTTGTAGAGTTCTCCAACACCAGAGGCTCCCAATTCAAACTTAAACATACATATTGTGCAAGGGCGAAATTTTAGTTCCATAAATTTTTTAAAAGACAAAAACTAAAAACTAAAAAAAGTAAAAAGAGTTAAACAAAAATAAAGTTAATTTGTTATAAAAATATTTCATAGAATGGGATTGGATTTTTTTTTTTTTAGAAGAATCCCAAATTAGAGCAAATCTAATGGTGAAGGTCGGGGGCTTCCCGCCTCCCCCATTGGTTTGATGGGGAAGTGTTCTTGCTTATTGTTTTCTAGCATTGCCCAATATCGATAAAGATAAGAAAAGTTTGTTAATGTACATAATTGAAATTAGAAATTGATGTTTGAAAGTGTCCATATCATTTAGGATGAGATTCTAGCATTTATACCAACTATATTAATGAGCTTTGTCGTGATATAATAATGGAAGTGCGTCTAACCGCGATGCACCGCCCTTTTGCTCTTACCTTAACTCTCTTTTGGCATTCTGAATGGGCCACAGACTGAGTAGTCTTAATGTCCTCGGACTGGTCCAATCCGTGGAGCGCGAATATAGACAGAGGCCCGAGAATAAAATGAAAGGGCGCCTAAAGACAGGCAAAGTATTTTATTTGGTAAGAAAGATCCAAGTTAGAACCTCAACAAGTAGCTCTTTAAGAAAATGTAAGCCAAACATGATCTCTTTCTCATCAATTGACTGTACCTCATCAAGAAAGTGTGAAGTTGGCACCTTTGCTACTTGAGCTTCTTGAGCAATCCTCATTGCCAATGTTGCTCGGTATGAAGCTAAGTCAGCATTCTCCATAAGAATCTGAACATGTTTTCTCTTCGATATAGCTTTCTCTGTCAACATCCTTGCTGTTTTTTGGCTTCCTCTATTCTCTTCTTATTTGCTTCTCATCATCTTCTTCTTCTTCTAACATGTCGATGTCGTCTTATTTACTTCCTGCATTCAAGGGCTTGCAAGCTACATTGTTGATTGGCCCTCAAAGTTTGGCTTTGATGGTTGGTTTGGCTGTGACGGTTGGGTTGGCTTTGCCAGTTTGTTGAACCTCTTTTACGCAGAACAGGCTTATTAAAAACTCGATTTTTAGATTTTCTGAAGGGTTGCACCTGGAAAACTCGGAGCAATGTGGAAACCTTCTCCTTTCGTTTCCGCAACCAGCAGTACTGATATACTTGTTTAAATATCAAGTCTGACTCTGGGCAGAGACTCGCAGCTTTGATCTCATCAAAAGCATCCTTTGGACTTATAATATGCAGCCTTCTCTAATATATCAATCATTTTCTCAAACCTCTCGACAGATAAAACCCCAAGACCCAAATTTTCTCCCGTGAAATCATTATTAAGTTTTCGAAGCCATTCCTCATCCCCTGGATCGACATCATAATTTGCATTCTCACGCGTCGATAATCTTGTTACCTCATCAAGATGCACAGTACTGTATTCGTCGGGATATGATCAAATGGCACATAGTTGCTGCTTTCATAATCCAGTACTTCAACTACTATAGGCTAGTACAAGCAACAGGGGGAGGAGGTATTCGTTGCTGTATGTTCCTCTCGACACACTTCCTGTGTAACTCTTTAAAAGTTACCCAATCTCGTCTATCAGGGAACTCTAACTTCCTATCATTTTCACCAGCCCATATCATAGCACGAGTAAATCGATTAGTAAAGCCAGGTTTCATCCATTCATATGCTTTATAGATGTATTTTTTAAAGCCTTGCCTCTTTATTACGAGTACCCATTCCTTTTCAGATGAATAATCCAACTGAACTTTTGCACTTTCTTCCCTAAAGCATCTATCTGATTGAGTAACCAATATATCTGCAACACTGCAGGCAGAATCCATGTCCTTGTACAAGCTTCGCCAAGATTTCGGGAGTTTTACTTTTTATAGAATAATATTTACAAATTACACAAGTTTAAGTACATTTTGACTTCCCACAACTATTTTCTGAAAATCTCAAAATATCCCTAGCATGTTTTGATTGTTACTACTTCATAAAAGCGATAGTTCTTCAACAAGCACCTCCCAAGAACTCGTAATGATTCCAAGTTCTGACAGTGATGGATGATGGTGACAAATCATAGAGAGGTATCGACTATCGACTATGAGAACTTACCTAGAGAACACCCTCACTATGATCAGCACTCGAGGTCAGCTGGGAGCAAGACCGTTGAAGGAGTTTCTAACTAATAGCTCGTACATGTAAATATGTAATCCCAACTATTTTCAGAAGAAAATACTCTACAACATTGTTATTTAGATCAGAATTGCAAAGTATGTGAGAGTCGGAGTTTCATAATTTATAGAATAAGCAGTTTTCAAAAAAAAAAAATTTATAGAATAAGAAATGTGAAATATGTCTCAAACTCGAAGAAGCAACAACAAGGAAACTGCTTACTAGGAAATTATTCATATATCGAAATAAAGCAAGAAGAGTAGCAATGTAAAGTGCCTAATCAAATGATTAAAGTTAAATACGGAAGAACCTTCATGAATTTCGTAACGAATTAGAACCCAAATTATATGTTTTTACTTTTACCTGAGGACTGGCATCAATGAGCACCTCCAAGAGTTTGGGCTTCTGTATCGACAAATCGATCCTTAATTTCATCTAGACTTTTCTGTACAAATGCAAATAACCTAAAAGTACAGTATAATTAAACACATTATATACCAATATCATTTTAGCTAGCTAGAGGAGTACTCGAGAACATCAACTCAAGCTGCATATATTTAACAAAAGTAAAGCAATCCATGTCAGTATATGTACACAAAAACATAATCTTCCAGATGAAAAAAAAACAATAAGAACTTTACTCTATGAACTTGAAAGCAGGTGTCGGAACTACAAGGCGGGTAAGCCCAAGTAACCTACTTACGGTTCCCTTTAGAGGAATCAAAAGATTCCTGGTCTATCCCAAGTAACCTGGCTCAATCTATCAATTAGAGTAGTCTATATAAACTAGCACCCTTTACGGAAGTTCCTTGTTCTGCACCTGCTTACAAGAAGTAAGCTGATACATAGGGTACATGCAGTTCTCATGCATGTCAAGATCAGGATGACTTCAGTGGGAGGATAACAATTGGAAAGAAGAAAAAGAAAAGCAAGAAACAGAAGAAACACTAATTCTCTGAAAACTCCTCCAATTAGATCTAATCTAACTACACATTTCCAATTAGTTCATGTTCATCCAACATAATAGGTGAGTATATTCAAGGTAAACCAACGATTATAACCATGACAACCTGATATCCAAAAGGTTAAATTAAGAACCACATACATGACAGAACCAGTCGAGAGAGAGAGATCGAGAGAGAGAGAGAGAGAGGTCGAGAGAGAGAGAGAGAGGTAGAGATAGAGAGAGAGAGAGAGAGAGAGAGAGAGAGAGGGAGAGGGAAGAGAAGATTTTCCCGTACTATTCAAAAACACTGACTCTACATCATACCATCACACGCGAACCTCTTCGATAGTCAAATATCCTTTCTTGCTTACCTAGCACACGCAAAACAAAAAAGAAATTAATGAGGATTCTTCATAATCATGAGACATGCTATACTAAATTTAATGACTGCTACTAACGATACATACATATTCTCTGAAGCCTCGAGCATCCATGCCATTCATCTATAATTAGCCTCTAGTTCCTTATGCTTCAACTCCAATGCCATTCTTTCATTCTCAAGCTTCATCCTCTCGTTTTCCATCCTGAGTATATCCAGCTCCCTATCCTTCTTCTTGCTAAACCTCAGCCACTTGAACCTTTGCTTTTCCAACTCCAAAGTCTCTGCCTGAATCTGTAGTTTCTGTTCCTCTAACTGAAGTGAGCGAGACGTAATCCATTGTTTCTGCATCGAAGCTGTTTTTCCATCTTCTGGGTACACTTGATTTATATCAACAGGGGTATTTTGCATATGTGAACTGGGTCGTTTGCCGCAATCCTGAAAATTTGATGGATTCCCAAAACTCAGTTCTTCGTGTTCAGGACCTTGTCTCATTCTCTTTGAAAAACACCCAGTCACCCCAAACATACCTCCATGAATCTCGTCGGCTTCATCATCGTGATCCTCACCTTCCCCATCTTGTTCATCCTCATCAATATCATCTTGTATATTCCTCCTTGTATCATGAGTATCGGTATCATCTCTATTTCTAAGCGCTAATTGTAAGGATCGTTGAAGGGCTGGATCAGGAGGAAGATGCAAACGATTTCCATTATGATACGAACACATCTCTTCATAAAACAAATGTTTTGAGCTCAATATTTTCCTTACATCATCTTTAGCTTTCTCTGAAAGATGATCCATCCTATCCAACAATACAGGATTCTCTACAACTTTGCAAGAAGTACCCCTACCAAGAACATCTGTGAGTCGTTTGTATCGTTTGTTCAGATCGTTGAACTTATCCTCGCATTGCTGAGGAGATACATAACAACCCCTCTCAGCCATAACTTTCGATACTGATTTCCATTTACCTTTCTTTTGTAAAATTGCAAGTTTCTTTCTTCCCCCACTACTACACTCAGTGACACTGTCCTCACCCATGTAAGAAACAACTGTGATCAAAAGTCTCACCATTTTATCAGTCCACTTCATTCGTTGCCACGGAGACCCTTTTTTCCCTCGACAAGCTTCATTATGACCATCGTTCCCGTCCTCATTTAAGCTCTGTTCATCTTCGTCACTCGTACAATTCTTCACTCTTTCACCTTTGTTGTAATTGACCATTGACATATCACATTGATGAATGTTTCCTACTGATAACGGAAAAACATCATGAGTTGGAGGATCAACCATGGCTTCTTGAAGAGAATGAGAATTTTGATGTTGATGGAGGTTTTGTGAGTGTTGTTGGTGATGAACATGCATGGATCCTTGCAAGTCTAAAACCCCATAAGAACCAGCTGATACATTTCCTTCCATTTTCTCACTAAAATATCACAATTTTGGATCAAAACCATCCAAAATCTTCAACTAAAATGCTAACCAATGTTTCTCCACCCCAGTAGTAGAAGCTCCTATTTGACAGATTAACAGAAGAAAGCCCTAAAAAACTCAACCAAAATCCTCTAGGGATCCAGACATTTAAACAACATTAGGTTATTACCTTCAAAAACCCTTACCAAATACAAATCCACAATTTAATAGTACCACAACAAAAACACAATCTAACCCCAATATCAGAAAGATCTTAAGCTACTCCATAAAACCCCTCAAATAAAATCAGAATTCATAAAACCCCATTAATCTTCTCCAAAAGAATTCACCCAAAACACATGCAAATCTTTGAAGAAGAAAAAAAAAAGTGACTCAAAAGGAGAAACTTAAAGAGAAGAAATAAATTATCACCTAATAATCTTCAACCATTATTAACAAGATTACCCATCTTGATCAAAACATTGAAGAAATCAAGTACTTGTTAATCAACAAAATACCCATTTCGTGAAATTATTACAGGCATCATCTTCGGCGAGAATCCAGGTTAAAATCACTTCAGAAAATCCATCCCCTGTTTAAAGATAAACAAAATAAAAAAAAGGGTTTTGTTTAGTGAGAGATTCAATGAATGAGAACAATTCTTGAGGACCTGAATCAAATAGTTTATGTCACCGCTCCAAATAAAAAGGCCAGGGTAGGGCTAATGACAACATAATTAGTACAATCTAGTCTTTATAATATTACTATATCAATTATTAGGGTTTCCTTTTCCTATACCTGCTCATCAAATTTTTATTTTAGTTTGACACTTCCCCTTTTCTTTAAATTTCCACTATAAATCGATAGAGAAAAGGTATTCAATTCTAGCTAATGACAAGTGGATCCACTTGTATGGGCTTTGCTTGCTTTTGAGTTTCTAAATTTCAAGTTATCTAGTCTTGCTACTCATGTGAAATTGAAAATTGGTCCCTCAACTAGGGCCGGCGTTTTGGCTCGCGGTTCAGTATATACCCGTGTCTGAAGAGTCTGTGGACGTCCGATGAGCGAGTAGGTCAAAATCTGGCCGATATATATTTAGTAGACAGATACGGACAAGGGGGTCTAACTGGTGTACCGTCCGAGCCCGCTAGTTTAGGTTGTCCGTTTACCCGTCCATAATTAATGTGAATCCTTAAATGTCCGGTAGTGTTAGATTAGATTAAGCCATGTCATATTAACTGCTTCGTTTTGTGCGGTTGCTCGAAATGACAAGTTTGAGTTGCATCTGTTCCGCTTGGGCCAGATGGGTAGTTGTCTGTGCGGACTGTTTCCCATCCCTACCCCCAACCCTTAGTGCATTGGCTCGATACTCCTTAAGTCCATGATGTCCTGTGATTGAATATCGATTGAAGCAGTTAATCATAAAGATTTATCTCATCTAAATTAAGTAATAAATAAAGTATGATTACAAATAGATGGTTTGCAAGCTCCTAGGATGGGCTTAAGGGTCTTCATAGGGTCTTTAGATTTTAAAATGTCTTAAATGATAATTATAGTGTTCTTTCAATTCACGATGTATTTACATATTTTATTCATAGTGTATCAATGTCAATCAAATGTAATGACTTAGGATTTCCTTTTCCTATACCTGATCATTAATTTTTTATTTTAGTTTGACACTTCCTCTTTTATTTAAATTTCTACTAGGAGAAAAAGTTTTCAATTCTAGCTAATGACAAGTGGATCCACTTGTATGGGCTTTGCTTGTTTTTTTGTGTCTAAATTTGAAGTCATCAGTCTTACTACTCGTGTGAAATTTGAAATCCTTCCCCGACCTTTACGTGGAGTGGCTCAATACTTTTTTTTAAGTCTACGAAGTCCTGTGATTGGATTTCGATTAAAGTAACTTATCATCAAGATTTATCTCACTTAAGTTAAATAATAAATAAAGTAAGATTACAAATAGATGGATTTCCAAGTTCTTAAGATGGCCTTAAGTGCATAACCAATGTGGGGCGGGGTGGGGCTTGGTTCCAAATTCAAATTTGGGAGCCCCAACCAGACCCTTCCAACTCGGGAGCCCCGAGGTCGGGCTCCCGGTGGGGCTGGGGGGCCCATGCTCCCGAGCTCTCAAATGCGAGCCTGAGCTGGGGGGCTCCCAGCCCCTAAATATGATCATTGGTCTGTCCCAACGGTCATATTTGGGGTCCACTTTTTTATTTTTATTTATTTTAAACTGATTTTTTTAATATTTTTATTATGTTAAATACTTCGTTTTTAAATATTTTTCTCAAATTTTTCTTTGTGTTTATCTTTTTGAAAATCTCTCTCGAATAATATCACATTTTAATTCATAGTCGAAATATAATAATTAATAGTCGAAATCTAAAATCAAAATTTCGCACACGTACAATATTTTGATTTGGGAGTCCGATGTTGAAATTGAGAAAAATCCCGGAACTCCCAAAATTGGGAGCCCGAGCCCCACGTTGGTTTTGCCCTAAGGGTCTTCGTATGGTTTTTTTTTGTTCAAAACTTTGTATGGTCTTTAGATTCTAAAATGTTGTAATCGACAAATATAGTGCTCGTTCAATTCATGATGTATTGCACATTACTCTATATTCATAATGTATCAATGCCATTCAAATGTGAGGATTCTTGGTTTGAAATCCAAAGCATGTGAATATATGTATTATTTACATATTAAACTAAGGAATATTGAAATTAGTATTTAACTAAAGAACATCGACATTAGTATATTTCAGTGAATCATAAACTTTCTTGTGAAATGATAGTATTACTTATCTCACATCTGTATCAATTCTAAAATTTATGATTTAAAGATTTAAAAAATTTATATCTCAATACGTGGCGTCGATAAATAATTAGGCAGTGAAATTAGACTGTTTAAAGTTGAGAAAACTTGTGAAAATGTGTACTTGTCATGGAATAGATGTGAAAATAACCCATAAAATAACTAACTGAAAAGTAAATAAATAAACCTTGTAAAATGCATAAAAGTATATGCAAATATAAGTCAGTTCCTTTTTACACGAAGAGTTTTATAATTAGTAAAAACCAATAGATAAAGCTGAATTTTAACTTTTAAAAATAAAAAAATTTGACATAACATTTGCCCACCAAAATGTTTCTTTTAAAAGAAATATTCATTTCATCAATGATGGAGTAAAATCCAAACAACTTACATGACTTTGATTACTTCATTTGGATACAAAAATAAATAACATCATGATGATCTGAGATAACACTTTTACTGTCATAATTACACATACCAGGACCTTTAAAGGTCATAGCAAAACTCTAAAAGGCTATACCAAGATCCTTAACGGTCATTACAAAGACCTAGAGAAGATCTATACTTCATTCATACCATATAATCACAAACTTTTTACATATGAGTAATGAAGGCCACCCTTATGAATCGAATCCATGATCTCTTGGATTTCAGAGTGCTGCACATCTAACATAATAAATAGTGGAGAAGTTGGAGAATTGACGAGTCTGTGGATTGAGGTTGTTGATCGGAGATGAGATTTTCTTCTTAATGTCAGCTATGCTTTGAGTCTTTCTTGATGTCGAGTGTGAGCGAAAGAATCGTCATTACACACTAACAAACTGCAATATCTCTTTCTTCATAATGAAACGACTTCATCCTCCCTCTAATCTTCCACCTTTGTTACTCCAAATTGCCAAGGAAATAAATAAAAACTAAAACAAACAACATCCATTCGAAAAGGAAATACTGGCAAAGAGAATCCTTCCTTTACAAACTGATTTTGTAAAACTTTTATACACAAGTACAACAAAGAGCCCAAGTCCCTCTATTGATAATTCTGACATAAACAACACACAAAACATATCGACTATCACGGTTACCTACTTAGTGAAGAATCACACACAACACGTCAAGGTGAACGTTTATATTGTGTGACCTCTGATCCAATAATAAAAAGAAATCATTTTTCTGATTCGAAATTTAAAAGAAAATGATTCTTATCCACTTCTTCGTTTATATGAATCCACACAAATCATATTTGTGAATGTTTATTTTTGTACCGACTCGTGTGAAGGAATGACTGATTCAGGTCGAGTCTTCAACAAAAAGAAAAAAAAAGAGTTAGGTCCATTTGGCTCAGGCGAATCAGATTAGACGAGACGATAAAAGAAAAAACTATTACCTAAGAAACGCGAGAGGCCCTACTTATGGTCCATGGGCTACTTTACTGGGCTTGATTAGTTGGACTTTAAACTATAAACCCAAGAAATTAAGCCCAAGACCTCACCCGGGTGAACTTGCTTTGCCCTTTTTCTCCATTAAAACGTAGTCAATAGAACGGGCAACTGAAAAAGAAGGAAGAAAATGGCGAGCGAAGAAGAGAGCGCCGTGAAAGAGCCTCTCGATCTCATCAGACTCAGTCTCGACGAACGGATTTACGTTAAGCTCCGGTCAGATAGAGAGCTCAGAGGAAAACTACATGTAAGATTCTCCGTTTTCTCTCTCTCTAGTTTTGTTATTTAGTTGTTTTGGTGACTAGGGTTTTTCTGTTTCATTGATGACTGTGGTAAAGTAGATTTTTTTTTCTTATATTTTCCTAGGTTGAAACTAGGGTTTCTAAAAAATTAGGGTTTTTTTGGGTGTTATAGTGGTAGTACTGAGTCCCATGAGAGTGTTAGAATGTCAAAGTTTTAAACTTTTTTGAAGTAAGATGTCGTCGGGAAATGTGGAAAGGTTGATTAGAGATGATTGTGGAGCTAAATAGTAATTAAGGTGGATCTTTTCATCTAGGTAATAAGAAAAACTTGGATTTTAATTTGTTTAGAAAAGAAAATATGGTTTCTGCTAAACTTAAAGCTTGAAAACTGAAATACAATAGGGCATGAAATCTCCAAGATACCTATTAGTCTATGACTCTATTGGTTCTTTTTTCCTTTTCAGTAAACATATATTTTTCAGTTTTGTTGTTCGAGAAATTATCTGTAGTAGAAAAATCTCTTATCTCTACCTATGATGTAGTTAAAGAACTTCGAAAGAGTTTACGTATTAAGGGATAAATTCTAGTCCTTGACAAATGTGGGGCCTCTGTGGCTCTGTCCATAGTGATGTTTTTTGTTTGATATCTAAATGGGAGCTTGATATATCATTAGCATTTAATATATTCGTATCCCGTTATCTAGTTAGTGTTTCCCTCCTTTTTTCCTTGAAGGATGTAGAGATATGTTCTTTACGTTCATAACTTCAGCATTTTGTTCATGATGTAAAAACTCATAGGGGAAGCTTCAATGAAGGCTTACTAGCCTTTAAATAAAGATAAAATGCCATTGTAATTCTCTAAATTCGTAGTTAAATCCATAATTTTCTCATGAACTTAATAAATAAAATAAAGAAATTCAAAATTATATAGTTTCACTGTAGGACTCCCCTCAAGGGAACCTGATTAACACCGGTTCAAGTTGGGGAATAAAAGTTAGAGAAAACATGCACAATGAGCATGAGGACCAAATGGAAACTGACATCTAAATGTAAAGCAACTCGGCAGCTTAAAGACAACAGATAACCTTCATAACGAAAATAACAAAGTGGAATGAGACTACTAATGTATTATGTCTCAGCGCAATATCGCTACTTGTGTAGATTAAACAACACCATCTGAAATTTACGTTTCCGAGTTCTGTCAGAACAAATGGTTGAATTTCCTGATGTTGAAAATTGAGGTTTGAGAATTGAGTGATTGTCAGAACTCAGAATCTCCGAAGATTCAACAAATGTAGGTAAAAGACAGTTTTGATTCATAACACATAAAATTTTAGGCTAAGCTCTGAACAGCTAGAGCAATCCATTGTTGTAGACGTGTAGGTGTGTTGCAGGTAGGTAAAAGGGAACTGATTTCTGGAAGATCTTCCTTTTTCCTTTACAAAATGGTTTGTCAAAAATTTTTTCCTGAATCCTGAATGGGGTAGTCTCTATTTGTTGAGTCCATTTTGAGAAGTTATTTTCTAGTTGGATTTACTTTATTTAGCTGTTTACCCCCTAGCATTCTTCTTGGAGGTGCTAACACTTTTATCTAAATGCTCTTCGTGCTGGGGTATGTTTGTTATTTCTAGGCTTATGACCAGCATTTGAATATGATACTCGGGGATGTTGAAGAAATCATTACGACGATTGAAATTGATGATGAAACTTACGAGGAAATTGTCCGGGTAAGCAGTATTAGACATTATTTACATTCGTTTTTTCTATTTGGAAGATCTAACATATTCATGGTTCAGTATGAACTTGTAAAAAAAAAAGATAACTGTTTTTTGAAACTGCGACTTAATATATTATTCAGAAAAATGAGAATTTACAAATGGACAATGTCCGAGGGAATTAAATTGTTGCAAACATAGGCTCCCAACTATAAATGAAATCTACACAAGACATCTCACCCCCACGTCTTACCCCTACTCCAATAGTATATGGTTCTCTTGGTGGAGAAGATCAAGATGACAGTAGAGTGATCTATTGGTTTTTCCATAAAAGTAGCTTTGTTCCTGCCTTCCCAAATACACCATATGGTTGCATGCGGATAAGATCACGCAGCTGCCTACCTCTCTTTGGTGTTCTTGATTTTCGTCCATTAGCACAAAGCGATATAGCCTGGCACACACCACACACAATTCATGCTCTTCAAAAAGAGGCCCTACCTTGAAGGCCTCCTTGTAATGAATAAGAAGATGAGAAAAAGATTCGAGGTCGCATTTACATAAGGTGCATCGGTTAGCAAAAGTGAAACCTCTCTTACTATGCTTTTCACTTCTTTCTTGTAAGCTATTAACTTCATATGCACCTTACTTTCATTCACTTAAAACACAAGGTTGCGGAACCTATTTAGCATTTCGTACCTGGGCTTTCTTCTTAGTAATTTGAAATCGTTCTTACTGGCGTGTCTTTTGGTCATTGTTTTTATTACTTAAACTCTCTCAATCTAGTAGCACCGATTCGTGATTTTGTTTCTGATCTGTTTTGAAAGTACTTCCGACGTCATTATTCCTCAACTCATTCTTTAAACATCTTATATCTTGATTACTCAATTGGGTGGCTTTACAATCAAAACTTAGGTGTCCATAGAGAAAGGTGGTTGTTAGCAAATTTATTCATATATTCGTATCCCTATTTTCCTCGTCGAAAGAAATCATCCTTGAGTTTAGAGCAACACAAGTTACAGTTTTAATGCAGTTTTGAGCATTGAAGTTTGTAATCCAGTTGTCTCCCTTTGAGGACATTCTAAAACCCTAAACCGCAAAAGAGGGTGACATCATGAAATGGTTACTGCATCTGTCATTGTAAGATCCTTATTATATGCTTGTTCCGGATAAACTTCTGCAACCCTAAACCACGAAACAGGGTAAAATCATGAAATGGTTAATGCATCTGTCATTGTAAGATCCCTATTATATGCTTGTTCAAATAGACTTTTGCAACCCGTTCGATCATACAATTTGGAGTTGAAACTTCTTCCAACTTCAACTGTGAATATCAGAGTAAAATATTACAATTTGGTAGAGGATAGATATGTGCATAAAGATAATATTTTTTTGACTCTATCTTCGATGTTGCTTCCATGTCTTTTATGTTGGACTGCGTTTCTTATATCCCCGTTCTTTTTATGGTTTCAGACGACAAAGCGCACTGTTCCATTTCTCTTTGTTCGAGGAGATGGAGTAATTTTAGTTTCACCGCCGTTAAGGACAGCTTGATGCTTAAATGAAAAAGAAGATTGAGCAATGGTGGAGTTCTCATGGGAGTTTTAATCTTTCATTCCCCAAAACAGATACTAATAGTAGAACTAGTTTTGTATTAAACCTGCAAAAAAGTTGTTGACTTGTACAAGCTTAGGCTGAATTCTTGTTTTCATTCAGACCTTTCACTTCAATTGCTAGAAACAAATTACTATCTTTTCTTCTTCAAACTCTATTTCGATATAACTTTGCCCCGACTGTACTTCCATTTATAGGTTCCATGGCCTATGGTTACATTATTGTACTGAAATTTTGTTGAAGTTTTCGCTAATTTGTTTAGACTGGCATTACTCATTTTATGGCCATTTCATTTATACAACCCCTTTGGAGTATTGGTCCTAAAGTGCGCCATCTGCCATATATGGGTTGAGAGAGAGGTTTGAGGCTTATAAAAGAACCAAACCTTTCACATCAAGGTCAAAAGGAGGGGCATGACCACAGCATGCCCATGGGCTAGGCTGTCGTGAGGCCTTCATGGTCTACCAACAGCATGACGGAGTCCGCTTGTGCCAAGCGACACACACCATGGGCCGCAAAACGGGTCATGACCCCATATTTGGGGAATTCTAGATCCACTTGACTAACCAAATACATTGAGAGCTCAAACAAAACCCAACCACATATCATCTAGACCTATCACAAGCATACCAACCCTATGTCAAATTTAAGTAAGATTTCAGTTGTCACTGGTTTTCTATATCTATCAGAAAATAGAAAGAAAAGAAGTAGTGGTCTTGCATATTTCTTATGGTCTATCTACTGAAAAAGTGGGTATACCTTTCTCTCACTAACTTGATTCATGGCTACTGAGATCACTCTAAGTAGACCAATCCAACCTTTCCATTTTATTCTGTCTAAACCCAAAATTACAAACATTTTAACATCTCAAAGAGCATTAATCTTACCCAGACATTCAAAGTTCAAAACTTGTAGATTAGGAGACTATGATTTTGGATTCAAATCCTTTTCCGCCATTAAAGCTGCTTCTTTTGAAGGGATAAGAAGCACAGCTGGTTCAGTTAGTAAAGAGAACCAAAGGGTAGCATCTGGGGATGAGAAATCAATTTCCCAGATTAAATCTAGTCTCTATCAAGCTTTACAAGGTATACCCATTTTGATTCATAAGCTTCTCATCTCTCCCTCTCTCTCTCTCTCTCTCTTTCTAACTATGAGCATTTGTAAAGGGATTAACAGAGCCATATTTGGAGCTACCTCAGAGAAAAGGTCTGAAATTGAAAGTCTAGTGAAGCAATTAGAGATTTTGAATCCAACTCCTGAACCTACACAAAATCTAGAAAAGGTAAAAATCAATAATAAGATTCTTCATTGTTTATGTATGAGTTATAGTTATGAAATTGAACTAGTTTGGTTTGTCATTTTTATGTAATTTTCAAGGTGGGTGGCGTCTGGAAGCTTATTTACAGTACAATTTCAATCCTGGGTTCCAAAAGAACTAAGCTTGGGTTGAGAGATTTCATCACCTTAGGGGATTTCCTACAAATCATTAATGTCGCAGAGGTATGAATTCTTGTTTCTTAAGATACTATTGGAGCCCATTACGCCTGACTCTCCCCCAAAACTGGCTCGAGAGGAAACGACTGTCGCGGGCTTTTATACGGCCGTAAGCCCGTGTGATGTCAGATTATGTTAATACCCAGACGAACTTCAGGAATGGAGTCACTCGACACTTCCCTCATGCAGGGCTAGAGGTTATGACGTCTCGACCTATCTTTGACACACTAAATAGTAAATAGTATGTTAGATTTCATAGGGCCTAAATTTACTTTGAGAACAATCGTCCAAAGAAATGATTGCGCAAGACTTATCTGCTTTAGAGATTCTAAGGCCTTGGTAAGGTGGGATAATGCTAACAGCCCTTCAATGTCGGGGATTGGAGTCACTTGGCTATCCTCCTCGAATCATGAGTAGGATTTCGAGGTATTTACTCATCCCTGGTAGACCAACTTCGGTACGATGTTGGACCTCACTAGGCTCGTCTCGCTTTGGGTGCCTAGCTTCCTAACGGTTAGCCAGAGGCTTATCTGCTTTCGAAATTCTAACACCTAGGTGACGTGGGACAATGCTAAAAGTTTTACACTTCTGAATCCTCCAATTTTTCTTCTTCCTTTTTGTTTTTACTTTCGATCTTAGGCTATTTTCATCTTCTTTTGCCTGAGCTTTTGTTGATAGGACTAATTGCAGGGGAAGGCCATTAATGTGATCAAGTTTAATGCCAGGGGAATGAAAATGTTAAATGGAGAACTAACAATTGAGGCCTCTTTCAAGATTGCATCTGAATCAGTTTAGTGATCATTTTTACCCTTTCGCAAAAGCTTCTGAAATTTCTTTATCTGCTAGATAATCAAACTCTATCCAAATTTTCATCTAAATTTTGCAGAGAGTTGATATTAAATACGAAAATTCAACGATCACTCCTGACCAGGTATTATTCTTTTTTCTCTTGGTTTCGAACTTATGGGTGGTACCCTTCAAGAGGGGCTTAACAGTTACAGTTTTTTTAGACTAATTGCCTGAGCTAAATCTGTTCATTAGAGCAGCTTATATAAACCAGACCCCCTCTGTGACTACATTTGTGGTTGCCTGGTCCGGACCCTGATTGAATTCTATCACTAAGTGTTTGATTTTGATAAAACAGTTGATGAATCTATTCCAAAAGAACTACAATCTTCTACTCAGTATTTTCAACCCGGATGGATGGCTCGATATCTCGTATCCTTTTCTGCAACTTTTTTTTTTGTTCATATCTTCCAGTTTTTTGCAACTCTTTCTGTGTTCATTTCCTGCAGTTTCTATCAATTACTCAGGATTATATATATTTTCCATTCTCTACAGTTTTTTAAGAAGTCAAAGTTTTTTGTTCTTTAATTCAAGGTGTTGTTAGATATGTTGATGAAACAATGAGGATTGGAAGAGATGATAAAGGCAACATCTTCATATTAGAAAGATCTTCATCAGACGCAATCATCTAGTAAACCACAAAATACTGATTCCATAAATGCAATTCTTTTTCTTGTGAATAATTTAAGATTCTTGTTTTCTTCACATACACATGGTTATAAGCTCTCTGTATCAATCCTTTTCTTGTTTTATTCACATGCACATGGTTATGAGCTCTCTGTATCAATCAATGATTTAGGGTTTAGAGATATACAAGCAAGTTTAAGACAACCGATTAAGAAATGGTTCTTTTCCCTTTTCTAGCACCGGGTGGAGTTCGCAAATATGATATTTGACCTAAAAGCTTTTAAAATTCACATTTGCCCAAAATTGCCTGAAGGTAAAAAAGAATAATGTTTATAAAGCAAAAGCAAATATAAAAAGGAAACATAAAATTGTGAAGGTAAAAACACACTGAAATTAGTTTTTAATCATTTCCAAACAGCAATATCAATCGAATTCAGATTCCTGCATTTTACATGCAGGAAGCAAGGTACAAAAAAAACGGGTAAACACCGAATCTGTTTATATTATTTCAACTCAAATTTACCTCCATCTCTCAAACTAACAATTAACCAAGATGCACTGAAGGAACAAAATAGTGTGTTCTGAAGAAGTTATTAGAGATCGACAAAGAGAAGAGACGAAAATTGAACGAATCTTTACTCCTTACTTCAGTTTCACGAAGAGCTTTGGTGCAACCTGATTCAAAAAAGACAGTTTCAGGAAAAAGAAGACAGACAAAATTCCATTACAAGTCAAATCGATCTAACGAATAGGACTTAGAACTTACGCATTTGTCAACACAAGACCAGTAGTCGAAGTACTGTCCTGTGCAGTGTTTGCTCCCACTTTCGTCACCTTGGATCCTCTTCACACATGCCTGTCATTACAAAAACAGAGCTTCAAAAATCCAGTCATAAATAAAATGACTAGAGTTCAAATTTATCAAAATTCTTGTTTCTTTTTAGGAATCACAGCTCTGATTATAGAATGTTCGCTGAAACTTAAAGCGGGTTCATTGCTATCTGCTGACATGGAGGGAAGTGAAAGGTAAATGGTGTAATCAGGATCTCTTCTTAGTATACTATCGCTGGTTGTGTTCAATAACTCGAGTGTTGCTGATAAAAAGAAAGATCCCATACAATCACAAACGTATTCTTATTATCAGACCTATTGGCCTCATATGGGCAGTGGACTTCATATCAAACAACATAAGCTACTTAAACCTTGTTAGCATGCGCCACTAACATACATTGCTTAGGCTCAAGACATATAGATTACACTGCTGCATTTACCTGATATTCAATCAAAGGTTTCACACATTTTGGTTTGCAAGACTCCTCAAAGTATTGTTTCTGATCAACGGGTTCCTCGTCCGACCTAAATTGGGCAAAGAAAATTAAGGGATTTCAAAAACAAATGACGTCTCTCAACAAGAATCATATAAAGATGAAGAAGCAAAATTATATCCTAGTGTATCATGTGCAATGTTAGGTGTAGAATCAGAATCGACTGACCAGAAGAATAAACTTATGAAACAAATTTAAAGAACATACTATGGCGAGTCGCCATGTCAGGGACCCGCCTAGCATTACCCTTAGACGAGGCGTTTTTCTCTTATAAACGGGTTGTGAGTCATGATATCTAAATGGGTTAGGTGGCCATTCTCAGACGACCACAACCCATTGTTAGATACTAACTGTATCAGAAATTCAGAATATGAAATAGAATACATCACTGACATTTTGAATGAAGATGGGATAACAACAGCTAGATCAAAATTGTTACTGGTTCTACCTGCATAAAGAAAAACATTACCACCCAAACATTGTCAATGGCAAAAGCATATTTAGAACAGGTCATATAAGTCACTACAAAGAGTTGATAAGATTAAATTTTCCTGTTGTTAAACTGGTCAAGGTTCGTGAGAAGAACGATTTTTAATTTATGCAAGTTTCCAAACGACCAAACTGATATATGCATAACCATAAGTGGTGTTTCCTTTTCTTCTATTTATGTAAAACTGACTCGTCTAACTTGTCTATATCTGAATCGACTTAACCAAATAGACCCAAAATGGAGCCAAATCAGTCACCCAGAGTAGTTAATCATCATGAGTCCGACAAAAACAGAACGTCTAAAATCTGGCAGAGGCAATTCAGGCTTTGAATTAGATTACATATACGACTCCGGAAGAAAAACACTATCTTAGTCGATCACATGACTTCACTGGTATCAGGTTGAAGCTAATGTACAAGAATTACTGGATCAAACGAGAAAGAACCTAATCAATTTTCACATTTTCAGGTATACATCCATTTTTACACATCATAGGTAGGGCTAGTTATCATCTTTCAACAAATTTACAAATATCTACAGGTAACTATTGATCGAATCATGTAAACATAGAAACCTAATAACATATAAAATTCATCATTTTTTAGGGTTTCACGAATTAAGCCACTAAAATCATCTATCTTAGATTAAATAAATTTCACAAACAGATCAGAGATGATATTGAATAAGTCAAAAATCAATCAAACAATTCGTTTCAATTTAAGAAATTATACTAGAAATGCATCTAGAACCAAAAGCAACAATTTCCAAAACCCTAATATCAAGCTGAAGAAACAGAGTCCATTTAATAAGATGGATCCACATTTTTAGTGGTCAGAACTTCCAGTTCTTCGTATTAGCGAGTGAAATGAAATAGATTCTCAAAAGAAAATCAAAGTTAGAAAGAAGCAGAAAGATAATCTTACTAGGAGGTTGTTACGATCTAGATCAGAGTTTAAGAGAGAGAGAGAGAAAGGAACTCATACCTTGTCGCGTGAAAGAGAAGAAGCTAATCAGGTTTTCCTCCGAATCCGGATACCTTATATAAAACTTTGAGATGTGGGAGAACAGAACCAGTTTGGCATAATCGGTTCCACAGAAGAAAAAAAAAAAGGCACCCAAATTGGTTCTAGTCAAGAAACAGAACCGGAATATATTGTTTTTGTGTTAGTTCGGTTCGTGGTCGTTCAAACACCCGTTCACACTTCTAAAACTATTGGAAGGACCATTGAATGAAATTTCAGTTTCGGTGAAAATTTCGATTTCGGTAAAAAAATTGAAACGTTTTGTGGAAATATTTCGGTGACTGTGGAAATTTTTACAATATACGGAAACAATTGAAGTATCCGTTATAATTGATGTAACATCCCGTGTTTTAAAAGGTTGGTTTAGGGGCTATTTAACATTTGGGTCAAGTCAAATCAGGGGCTAAATTAGCAAAGAGGACAATTTAGGGGTTATTTTGCAATCCAGCCAAATTCAGGGACCAAACAGGAATTTCGTGAAACTTCTTAAAAGAAAGAAAAATCAGAACTTCTTTCTCTCTCTGATCGACTTTTCAGCAAGGCTAGGGTTTGGAGGAAGCAAAATTTGATCAAGAGAGGAGTTGGGATGATTTCAAAGGGGAATACTTGATTTTATCGAATTCAAGCATGAAGAGATGATTTAAGCATGGTTACATGGAATTTGGGTAAGAGATTTACTGTTTCTCTCTCTAGAACTCATTGTTTCTATGGTTTGAGTTTCAATTCGAATTTGTAGGAAATTTGGAAGGAATTGATGAAGATAGGAAGTAAACCAAAGACAACCTAGGGTTCAAGGTAACAAACCAATGAATTATATGTTTTGATGTAAATATTCTTAATTCTAGGGTTTAAGGTTTATGGAATTTGGGGATTTTGATGATTCATGTTGTTTTAGGGTTTATCTAGTTGAGAATTATACAATTTTGATATAAAAGAAACTTTAGAGAGATTATGTGATATAGGTTATCGATCGAACGACAACTCGAGGGACTGAATTAAACCTACTGTCCGAGCCAATCTGGGATTGATATGTTGCTCGTACGTACTTTCATAAAACACGAAAGTCGTATCTTAGGTTGTTAGCTTTCCGAAAAGGTATGGTACAAGTCATTTCGATATCGGACGAAAGAATTATGACTGTTTTATCGAACAGTGCGCAGTTAGGAAAAATTCTGCTTTGTTGTTCGTATTTTTGCAAACTTCAAAGGCGATTCACTTGGATTTTGGGGAATACATCTAATGACTAAATGTTAAGGTTATAAGTCAGTTCAAACAGTGATTGATCGACCCCGATTGGGCATGGTTATGAAGTTAGACGATGGATCGATATTCGGTTATAGTTGAAGTCTTCGTGAGTTAGCGGTTTTGCTATTGTTTTAAAGATTTCATCGTTTTCTTTTAATTATTGTTTTTGTCGTATGAAGGTTCTTATCGAAGAACCTAATGTTTATCTCTTTTATTTATGGATTGGTAGAGGGGGGAGCCGGAGCTTATCGTTGACGATGATGCTACGGTTTCGGCGGAGCAGAAGTACCGCCAGGTAGGGGTTTTGAATCCATTTCTCAGCATGGTTTTATAGATAATGAATATGCTAGATTATACAGTTATATATGCGCCATTATAACTAGAGTTTAGGTAGCATGAAACTCGATTTATGTGATGAACTGAAATATGCTTGAAATGTTTTGATGCGATATGAGAAATGTTTTCGAACTGATTTTACGATGATTGTGAACTACTGGGATTTTCTTGTATGTACCCGACTGCGGATTATGTCAACCTACGGGCACGTAGCCATTGAGGGTAGGATGACATGTGGACACGGTTGTGATCCGTGTGAGACCGGTGAGGTGGACGACACTAGTCATGAGACCTGTGGGAGTAGAGTGCTTCACTTGCTGGCCATTGGTGCTCATGCCTCCAGTTCGAGGCTCAGGGCCGTACACCCTGACCGCTCGCCTGGGAGGTGACATTGATTGGGATTCCTCTGCTTTGTGGCGATATGACTCTTGGTTGTTCCACTTCCGTGTTTGATAAGATAATGAATCGAATGTAATATGGTTTTGATATACGAAAGTAAATGGATTTTGAAAGATTGCATTAGATGCATGACAGGGTACCGAAGAGAGTAAGGTTCAGGTCCTACCATGGGTATTGGGGGACGGCTCTATTACTCGAACTCGGTGATCTAAAACGTATTTAGATACTTAAGGTATATATGTATCATGAGGTAAACTCTTCAATGATTGCGGAGTCCCTTAGTGGGAGAGAGGCTTACCGGCTAGGGGTAAGTTTCTTTCTCGAGGAGACGTAGTGCATTAGCTAGTGCCATAAATGGGCTGGTACTATCTAACGCACTCTAGGTTCTCCTGAGGTACTCTCCTCTTATTGGGAGCGCACCATGGGTGGGCAGCTAATCACTGCTATTGCTTGCTAGATTAAGGAAAATGGTTTTGTATATAGTATATACGGTAACTGGTTTGATAACTCGCTTTGTCATGATGTTTACAACTTATTAAAGGAAATTTTGAAAACGTGATGGGTATTGGATTGGTCTTCTACCAGAATAACTCGTGTCGGTGAGTATTCTGACCCCCTACCAGTTGTTAGTGTGCAGGTTCTTTGTCGTAGCCTCGAGGCGGAGTTGTATTCCAGCCGGTGATCTTGTCTGACGAGGCTAGTGGAGTTATGTCGTTCTATATGGTTTTTCGTTATTTTCAAGTTATGTATTTATTGCAGAAACCAAACTCTAATATGTATATACGTAACACTTAGAGTTGTTTATAGATTGTATCGATGTTTATGAGGCGTTTGTATTTTTGTGATTCGGGTTTCGACCCGAAACTGAGTTGAGTTTGTTTAGCTTCCGCTTTAGTTTATTCTTGTGTATGCGAATGTATGGTTTGCATGACAGGTTTTACAGGTGCGACCGGTTCGATTTACAGAGGAGACTCTGCCGGATTTTTGTCTCGTCTGTGAATTGCCGGGGCGTGGTCGTGTCTATTTTGGGGCACGGGGCGTCACAATTGAATTATTTATTGAAAATAGATTTGCAAAAAACATTTTTATAAATAACACCTAAAAAAATTATTTGCAGATATAGTGAGAAATTGGGAGGCGTGGATATCGTGAAATATCTGATGTCCTCCCTAACCCTTGTATAGTTATTTTCTTCGTTTATTATTAATTCAAATTTTCAAAAAAATAACACCCAAAAAGATAATAATACTAAAATTAACAAATAACACTCAAAAGAATTATTTGTTACAAATAACACCCAAAAGATAACAATGTTGTTTGGATTCTTTAACGTTAATTTGAGAAAATATACTCCGGTGATATGTCGCCACATCGGCGGAGGGCTGGGGGAGAGACCAAAATGGAGGGATGAATATAACTTTTCTAGTGTTATTGTGGGAGTTAATAAGAGGACTAATTTGTTAATTTTAACGTTAATTTACAATTTTTAGTTATGGGGTTAACTTTAACAAAAGCAAATTTATAGGGGCAATGATTAATAACCCTTAAGAAACCTAATAACAACATAGCCACAAATAGCAACCGACATCTTCTTCTTCTTTTTTTTCTCTCTCTCTAGGGTTTGTTCTTGATTTTAAGAAGAAATGAAGAATTTGATAAATACTTGGGAGCAATCAATGGAGATATATACTGAAAAAAATGAAGAAGATAGATATGAAGGTAAGTATGTTTTGATTTTTCGGTTCTATAGTTAGTGTTTCTGTAGATTCATCGATTTTTTCCAGATTTGGATACTACAGTTCGAAATTTCGCATTATTTTTGCCGAAATCATGCACGAAATTTCTATAAGTGATGTTTCATTTCCCTAGTTTAAAAAACCGAAATATTCTGGTCTTTTCGACTGAAATATTTCGATTTTTCATTCCTTGGGAAGGACTCACAGACCATCCCTAAATTGACCCTATCAATGAGTGATCTGTTATTGCGCACATATATTTGGTTTACCCAATCACTTGTAAGCCTCAGGTGCCTATGAACTCAAATTCGATGGATTATAAAGATTGCAGATATAATATACTTGGTAATGAAAATTCTTTCAGTGACAGATTATTTCTGTAACTCGATGGTGTAGTATGACTTTTACGGTCTATAATTCAAATGATTCGGGTTACCAGTAAGGACTTGTTTTCAAATATGAATAACTTCAGATGAATATCCAAATCATAAAAATGACTATGTCTAATGTAAATAACATCAGATGAATATCCTCATCATAACAGTGATTATGTCCAATTCAAATTTCATAGCGGCTGAAGACTTTAGTTGATTACTAACTTCAAATGTTAAATCATTTCGAACAATTACGAAAATCATAATAAAAATTATTCTTATCGGTCCAGCTAAAAGTACTTTCTTTTTAGCAGATATGAGTATGGTTCTTAAAGAGGGCCACAAAACTCCTCCGACCAAATTATGCTAAATGGAAAACAACACAATTGAAATACATTGATGTTTTTTTTCTCATTGTCCCAATTAACTGAATCAAACGAACTCAAAGCAGCCATTTTAGTGAGTCATGGTATTATGAAATAGGACTCTTACAACTAAATTCCCATGTCAAATTTCTTATTTGACTTAGAAATAGAACACACTATCTAAGATATTGATCACTTGAACTGGTTTATTTCAAAACTGGTTAGCTTGAATTCCTACTAACTCTTGAATCAAACTTGGGATGTTATCAAATTCTCAGAGTTTAAGCAGTACCCAGTTTACAAAAAACACACAAGAGCCCTCTATATTAGAAGAACTTCATTTATGCCGAGAACAAGCACAATTTTCTTTTTACCTCTTTTGCAATACAAGGTTGAACCACAGACTCCTCTGGCCAATTTGTTTTTCATTTGAATTTGTCAACGGGTTAATGTGCCCGACACTTACAATAAATAAACGGGTTGGAGGTCCCGACCCTAAATAAAAGTAATGGAAACAATACTAACAACTGCAAAAAACAAGCAAAGGAAATAAAGTATGTCCTAACTCTCACGGTAATATATCATGTTTTTTATTCTAATTATACCATTTTTATCTTCCAAAGCAATCTTTAATAAGTCAGCAGGTAACATGCTACCCTCCATCTCCTGATACCCCATGGTAGGCTTTAACTTGGTTTAGGCCCGCCTGACAACCAAAAAATATTTCTCATTTCAACAAATACAATGTGTCAGGATCTATACTTTGGTAGACTGGTACATATAACTCCAATGTTGAAGTTATATAGCGTCACATGAAAAAAATTATTTTGACGAAAATGACTATTTTTTTAGTCTTCTCTAGGTATTTTCGTAATTTGCAACAACTTGTAAAAGGAATGCAACATCTTGCAAGTAGGGTCAGTCTAGGCCTAAAACCACCAGAACAGTGGCTTTGGGCCCAAACTTTTTATAGTGTCAAGGCCCCCAAAGTTTAGAAGTTTATATGTAAAAGGAAATGCGAAGTTATTACATAAAGTAATTTTCGCCTAGTTGGTGAAACACAATTATACCACCCCAAAGGTCTCAAGTTCAAGCCACTTGATATACATTTATCTACTTCACAAAATTCTTTTAATCTATTATTAAATTTCAAAATTAAATTTATTTTTGTTAAAGTAGTTTTTGTTGTCCCAAAGAATATATATGAAGTTATTGTCTCTAAATAGAGATAGACAGAGGGAGTGGAGATCTGCAACTCGGGTAGCAAATCTTTCATATCAAAGAAGAACGAGAAAATCGAAAGCTTGCCATGTTAACACATTGTTTTTTTCAAAAAATGTAATGGCACTCAAATTTGAGTTCAAGTTGTTGGTTATAATATCCCGTCTCTCTTTTATATAATGACAAATGCTAAAGGAAGCTGCATGCTTCATAAAGCTATTTGCTAGACACAACCATTTATTTTTTTTATTAAATTGCTAAACAACACCAAAGATCAATTTATTGGTTTTATCTAGCAAATAATTTTTTGAATCTTAGATTTCTAAATACAACTATGTTTTAACTTCCCCAAATTATTTACTAGACACAATTTTTTCTTTTATTAACTTATTAAACAAAAATAAAATCGGTTGTATTAGTGTTATCTAATATTTAAAAAAAAAAAAAAAAATACTTAAACGTGTTATAGGTTTTAAAAAAATGTACATTATTTTTATGTAGTATGATTTTATGTAATATGATTTTATGAAATATACATTATTAAGGTTTAAACTAAGCTTAAAAATATACATAGTGATTTTATGTAGTATGATTTTTACAGCATGGAATGCTTTGATTGAAATATAATATTTTTTAGTTATTTGTTTATATTTGGTTAACCTTTTAGTTTAATGTTCGAATAAATTTTATTTATGAATAACTAATTATGGTAATAGAAATTTGAATTTTGAGAAAAAATTCGATTATATTTTATTTTATTTTTCTTTTAGTGTTGGATTTAGCAATTTAAGAAAAAATTCAATTAATTTTATTTTGTTATTTTGTGTAATAATTCTTTTAGAGTTGTGTATAGAATGGAGGAGAGATTCGGTTATACTTGATTTTTGGTATTGGTGTTGGTTAGCAATTTAGGACACAATTTTAGTTAGTTTTATTTAGTTATTTTTGTCTAATAGTTGTCCTTAGCAAAATTGAAGTTGCATATAGTAGCATCCTTTATAATTAATAACAAAGCAAAAAAGTTGTCATGTTTATTAATCTCTTGAAATAACAAGAGATATGTCTAAGATTCAAAATCATTGGGTCAATAGGTTTGGAACCCAAAGATAATATTAAATAGAAAATTAGTCTAATAGGAGCAATTTACACGTCTGGCCTCTATTTTATCTATTTCTTCCTAACCTATCATCAAGTTACCCTTGTTCCCTTTTAGAAAAAAAGAAGTTACTGTTTCAGTTTTTTTTTTTTTCCTGTAAAAATATGGATTACGATTTGCGTTAGTCGTTACATGACATTGATAGATCATGAAGATGTGATAAACACGACAAATGTATTAGTTAAACTATGAATGAAAGAGGTCTAAATCCCAACAGCATATTAAAGAGACCTAAAGTCCGACAATTTATTATTTATATCCTTAATAACCCAAATTCAATAACTATGAATTCCATTTTTTTTTAGTTTTTAGGATGACCCAAAGCAGGGCCATAATAACTACTTGGTCCCCATGAGGGCAATTTCGGAAAGAAAGGAGCCTTCCCCTTTCTCTTTACTCTTTCCCCCTTCCGTCATCACGGAGGAATTTCCTCATTCACCACGCAGACAACACCATTTCTCTTATCTCTCTCTCTCGGAAATCCAAACTAAACACCGAAATTAAAGAACTGGAATTTAGGGATTTCAGTTCCTCCCGGAAAACCAGCCCCATTTTTCGATTTCATTCTCTCTTGCCCGTTTTATCAGCTACTACTAGTATTAAAAATGGAAGATGGGTCATCTCTAATCCAACACCTACCTCAAGATACTCTTCATCAAATCTTCTCCTCTCTTTCTCTTCGTCAAATTGTAATCTGTCGTTCCCTCTCTAAATTTTTCAACCAAACCCTAACTTCATCTCATTTTCTTCACCTTCTTTCTCTAAAACCACCTCTTAATCTCATCGCCCTCCGCCCATCTCACCACCACCGCCACCACCACCATTCTTCTTCTTCCCCAGATCATCCTTACTTACACGTCTTCGATCCTGATCTATATCAATGGCTCAAATTCCCTTTCAATTTCTTACCTTTCAAATCCCCAATTCCTGTTGCTTCATCTCTTGGACTCGTTTACTTATGGGCTGACTCGCCCGATTTAAGTAAAGTACTTGTTCGTTGTAATCCATTGACTCGGAAATTTCAGGTATTACCACCACTTGGATCGGCCTGGTCAAGACATGGAACAGTACTGGTTGGTCCTGTTGGTAAAGTTTTGGTACTCTCTGAACTTGCTTGTCTTTACTTTTCTGGTTCTGGGTCTTGGTTAAAATTCTCATCAAATTTGATTTCAAAACCTAGAAGTCCAATTTTAGTTTCTGATTCACTATTTGCATTATGTGATATTGGGTCACCATGGAGAAGTCAATGGAAGTTATTTTCATGTTCCTTAACTCAACTTGAGAAATCTCAAGGTTGGAAAAGATTAGAAAAACATGAATGGGGTGATGTTTTTGATATATTAAGAAGACCTAGATTAATTCCTGGAACTGGTAGGAAAATTTTAATGGTGGGTGGATTAAAATCATCATTTTCATTGAATGCTTCGTGTTCGACGATATTGATATTGAGACTGGATTTGGATACATTAGAATGGGAGGAAGGTGGTAGAATGCCATTTGATATGTTTAGAAGCTTTCAAGAATCTAGTAAGTTTAAGGTGTTTGGAGGAGGTGATAGAGTGTGTTTCTCGGTTAAACGACTTGGTAGATTAGCAATGTGGGATTATTCGTCAAAGTCGGGAAAAGATGATTGGAGCTGGATTAATGGTGTTCCCGGAAATGGCGATGGATTATATCGAGGGTTTGAGTTTGAAGCTACACTTACTGCTACACCTTAATGATTGAGTCTGGTGGAGGAGAAAGAGTTTGTCTTTGGCCAAAAAACTTTGTATACTAGTAATGTGGGATTGTTCATCAAAGTCGACAAAAGATTATTGGAGATGGAAAGACAGTGTCAGAGTTCAAAGCTACACTTAGTGCTACACCTTAATGGATTTGAGTTCTTCGAAGAACTAGAACCTATCTGCAAATACTGGTACGTGATATTTAAGATTATTGCTCTAGTTTAAGAAATTCTCATGTTTTTAGTGAAATGCATTTGACACCTAAAAGTATAATATTTTCTGTATTTGAGCGAAAGTTTCATTTATGCGCAATTCTAGTGTTATTTGAATCGTTATCTTTGTCATTCCTTTTTATGCAATTGTTATCATTATTTACCATTACTAGAATATTTTGATGAAGTTCATGAGACCTTTTCTATGTGGGATTAGGATTTGCCAATTTGTTTAAGTTTGTGACGTTATCAACTTGATTTGAGCTATTCAACCTTTTGAGCACTTGCATTATATTATCTTGTGTTTATTATTGCTTATTCATTGAATACTTTTTCAACTTGACAATTTTGGTTCATCTCACCCTTCATTGTTAAATTTGGATCTTCATATGGCGAAAACTATAAAAGCCACAGTATGATGACTTAGGGTCAATTAGAAAGTCAAGGGGTAAATTTAGCTTTCTTCTGTTAGTAAAGCTTATTATATTGAGTTGAGGGGGATTTCTTCTTTAGTTCTTATCTCGGCTTCTCTTTTTTCCCCATGAACCTTAGTTACTCCAAGATCTTGAATGTTTTTTCATGACAACTATTTGTTGGGATGGTTGAAAGTACCTTGAATATTGGCCAATATCTAGCTTGAAAAGTGATCCGAGTAATTGTTCCGACCCGTTTATTTATGTTTATCATAGTAATATAAAGGGCGTTTATCGTAAGGAGAGTATTCTTGTTTTCTTGGTTTAAGTAGAGAGTCAAAGGGGGCAGAGTGCTAGGGTTTAGTGCGTTACATATATATTAAAATCTTTGCAATCTTGCTCTGCATACATAGTGAAATTCAATGTGGCATTATTAGTTGTGGAGTAGGTTGTACAATTGAACCACATAAGTCTCTTGCATTCAGTGTGATTGGTATGATTATTGTTTTTATGGTTCCCTAGATCTTCGTCATAACAAGGATATTATACGCGTGAGGATAAACTTCACATCTTGAACTAGTTTCTTTTGGAGAGAGACCAATGACAAATAACGACTATTTTGTTGCACTATAATTGCATTATTAAAATATCCGCAGCAAAGCCGACTATATAACAATCTCCGTCCTAATCCTCATTTTGTATTCTTCATCAAAAAAAAAAAAAAAAATCCTCATTTTGTATATGAACCTATTGTTCTCAAAATGTAGGAAGATATTGTTTTCGAGGTTGCCTTGTCATTTTGCTTTTCAGTATCCTATTTCGACATAGATTTTATGCAGTACTTAATATTCATCTAGCCTATCCAAGAAATTCCTTTGTGAGTAAAACGAATTTCAAGTCTTCGAATTATAGCATTAACATATTTACTTTGATGTATCTGTCATTCAACTAGATCATTTTATTCTCCGCATTAGATAAGTGTCATAGGGTAATATGGATAGCTTTGGGACATAAATTTTTTTTTCCAGGGAATAAAGACTTCGGGCAACATGATTCAACTTGAAAAACATCTTTATTTTGAGTCCAAAACTTGACTTCGTTATCTTTTGCCCCCTAGTCTTCATCTATTCATCTCTCCCTCCCTCCCACTCCCTCCCTCCCACTCCCTCCCTCCCTCTCTCTCCCTCTCTCTCTCTCTCTCCCTCTCCCTCTCCCTCCCTCGCTGCTCTCTCTTTCTCCCTCGGTGCTCTTTCTTTCTCTCACTGTCTCTCTCTTTCTCTCTCACTCCCTATCTCACAAACCCTAAATAATCTCAAGAACACTCGATTGTCATCATGATTCACTTAATACGTTGTGTTTTTTCGAGGGTATGATACTGATCTCGGTTGATTTTGCGTCGATTTCTCTGTTTTCTTTGTGAAGTTCACCAAATCTATATTTCAACTGTTTGATTTATGAAAACAAAGTCTGAGATGATTTTAGGGTTTCTCTATCTCAGCTTTTGCGTTGTTCTAGGATTTCAGTTTCTTATAGTGATTTGTTCTTTATGGCTTAGTTTGAAGGGGTAAAGTTAAAGTGATGTAGATTGTTGCGGAAGCGTAAAAGTAGAAGAATTCATTGATAAAACCTAGTTAGAAATAACAATAAACGAAGATAAACGGTAATAATTAAAGGAAGAAGATGCAATCAAGGAGGGTTTTGTATTTGATAATTCAATTCATCCTTAACAAGACAGACTAGAATTCTCTTATATAGAGATTATACTTTCCTAGTTAGACTCAAATAATGAAAGAAGATAACTACTAAGGATACTTTCCCTGATTGCTAGGACTCTTAAATATGGAAATCCTAAATACTAAAATCTGAAAACTACGCTAATGTAGTAACCCGACTGTTAGGCCCACTAATGATCTTACCGAGAGGCCCAATAGAAGATGGTCGCCATCAGAAAGAGTATGAAGTAAAACGATTTCTGGTTGTTGCATGAGGTGAGAAATCCATTGAGAAGATTTGGTAGTTTGATTGTAAAGATGGAATATGGTAAAGTTGCTTGTAGTTATTTAGTTAAGATAAATTCAGATGAATTTAACAATGGTGGTTCTTTAAGGAAAGATACTGTTTATTTATTTGTTTGGTGAAAGTGGCATCCGCCTAATATTTATTCAATATTAAAAAGACAAATGTTAGCTTTGTCTGTCGCTAACGGACTTACAATATAATTAGGAGGTTGAAACATCTCCTTTGATGAAGAATTTTCTGAAATAAAAGCATTCCTAGCTAGTAAGTGCGCCACTTTATTAGCTTCACGAGGACAATACATGAACATTTGTGGATCATTAAAAAGATATTGTTTATGAACCAATGAAGAGGAAGAGACATAGGCGGGACCCTAGTCGTGATCCAAAGTAGTGACGACATAAAGTTTTCTAGAAGAAAACGGTTAGCTTTAGAGAAAGAAAAGAGCTTGCTTGCTTTGCTAAATATGACACCAATCTTGCTGGGGTCTGAGTTAGAGAGAGAGAGAATGAGAAAGAACCAGAATAATGGATAACACTAATAGAGAGAGGATGATAACTAAAGAGAAAGAAAAAGAGATGAAGAGTAGGGGGTAAAAGATAACGAAACATTAAAAGGACTACATTCAACATTGACCTCATGGAAGAAAAAGTAATATGTTTTTTTCGTTTCACTGTAACTTCAAATATGACCCCCTACTTTGTGACCAGCTTTCTTTATGGCCCCCTATTTTTCATAAATTTAAATACGACTCCTTTTTTTAATGTAAATGTCATAAGTACCCTTTAGATATATGTTTTTTCAAAATAAAATTATTTCCAAAAAAGAAATTCCACTTCACTTACACATCACATCTCTTTCCACCTCACCGCTCTTTCTCCAACTCATTCCTCTCTCTCTCCAACTCACCTTCATCTTCTCCGACGAAGGTCGCCGTCGGAAAATTTTCCGGCCAGCGACCTAAAATAAAAAAACCTCTCATCCCTCTCTACACTCCGGCGAAGGGGTTTTCCTTCGCCGAAGTCGGTCTGTTCATGACTCCGGCGAAGGGGTGTAAAGAGAGACGAGAGGTTTTTTTTAATGTTTAGGTCGCCGGCGGGAAAATTTTCCGGTCGGCGACTTTCACCGGAGAAGATAAAAGTGAGTTGGAGAGAAAGATGAGTGAGTTGGACAGAGAGAGAGGTGAGTTGGAGAGAGAGAGGGAGAAAGAGATAGGTGAGGTGGAGAGATATGTGAGGTGGAGAGAGATGTGAGGTGTAAGTGAGGTGAAATTTCTTTTTGATTTTTTGAGCTTATAACCCAAAAAACGGGCCCTAATATGACATTTAGACCTCTCTAATCCTATAAAGGGTTTCAAAATCAAAATATTAATGTAAATGGATATCTAGTCCATTTGTATACATCTAAAGAGAAAACATAAATCCCTAGAATACATATTAAATCATAATACCTAATCTAACCTTACTCATATATTATAACTGATTTAGCTTCAAAATCCACAAATATCTTTTTCCATTTTTATCTTCCACATTCTCTCTCCAATCACGTTTCTATTCAAAGTAAGGTTAGATACATTATCTTCAGTAACGGAAACCTCTTTATTTTCTCTCTCTAAAACTGAATCACTTAATAAACCTCCATTAAACTCAGAAATCTTTTTGCATCTTCATTAGAGCAGCTGTGCAAACCTTCATCCTTTATCAGGTTTTACACTGTGAAAGTCTTTGTTCGTACCATTGTTAAGGTCTAATATTGTTTCTCAGCTTAAAGAATCAGATTATCTCGCTCTATTATTAAACATAACATATTTTGATCTGATTCTATAAGATCTGTTTACTAATTCATTAACTTCGAATGTGAGATGTTTATTTTCTCTCTCTAAAATTTTCATAATTGTGTAAGATCTTGATATTTATTTACTCCTTATTCAATGATTCCTTCAAATCGAGTATGTTATGTTTGCATCCAATTATCATATCATATTTCTTTAGATTTATGTTTAAGCTTCTGTGTTTTCTGATATTTCTTTACATCAGATTTTCCTATCCGTATAATTTTCGAACCAGGTGATTATCCATACGGTTTCTAATAACAGAATATACAATATAGGTAGTTCACAATACATTTTCATACTTTCTAGTACATTACGCAAACATCTTCCGTACAATATTTTTATGACAGAATGTAAAATATATGTATTTTGTTACAAACTAGGTATAACCCGTGCCTTCGGCACGATGAAGTTATTAGACCATACCCTGTAATATGATTTGAGTAGAAAAAATTCAAGTTCAACTGAATCAAATTCAGACAAAAATAAAAACAACCTCTATCGTAAAGATTTAAAAACTAAATTTCAATTACGTGAACTCATTTACAAAAAAAGTATGTTGAGTAATCAAATATCAAGTTACAAAATAAGGATGTTAACAAAGAAAAAAGTTACAAAATAAGGGATATCTAAGAAGCCACTCGGGATACGCCTTTAATCCAAGCTTATTAAACCTTGGCCTTTTCTTCTCCAATTTGTAGTAATCTATCCTTGACTAACTAAGTACTGACTTTTCCTGAAAAAAGAATTTGAGGGAGTCATAATTTAAATTTTTCTAATTAAGTTGTAAGTCTATTTTGATTGCAGAAACCCGAATTTACTCCACTGTTCTAACATCGTTCAACTTCTTAATCAACTATGTAATTTTCTTCACTTTTTTCTTCTTGACATATCTCCAAGCATAACCTGTTATAATCGTAGAGAAGAAGTGTAAAAGCATGAGTCATACTATAGGATTCCAGATTGTAGCTATTGACGATCACCCATCCCTGTGTGGGTAAAAAGAATGAAAGAAAACACAGACCGTTATAAGCAAGAAATTACTATTTTCTTTAGTCTGTTCTGCATCAGAGTGACACAAAGGCTGTGCCTTGTAATCTAAAATGGATCAGCTTATGTAGTTCGGTAATGAGGCAAGGTAAGAATAGTTTAATAAGTGCAGAATAACATCTAAAGTATATAAATATATGACTGATTACTCCACCTTATTGTTAAAATAACAGCTTTCCTCTCGTCTTTGCCCAGAGAGGATTGCACCATTACCTAAACAAACAAAACCGGAATACCGCCTAATGCAAGTTTCTTGAAGCTCTTTTCATTTAAATATATAGTCGGACATAAATTTCTGGGAAATCAAAGCTCCAACTATAAATGAGCCTTAACAATTAGTACTGATCAATGTTGTAACTTGTAACTTACAAAGAAAAACTTCCAAAATGGAATACCGAATTTCACACACATGATACCGGCAAGATCAAATATAGGGTTGAACACCAAAAAATAAATTTTTCTTCATTACCAACTATAGAATATATTTTATAACAGGTTCACACTAACTGAGCAACTAAATTCCAAGCAACTCATTATGCCAGTCCACAACACAAAGCCAAGACATCGGACTTCCGTTGGAAAAATTAAATAAGAGAGTGAGAGAGGAATAGTCCAAACCAATTGTAGCAAACATAAGAAATGAAAAGTTAAGATTTTACACATACATATAGAACCAGCTTAATTAGACTGTCGTGTTTGGCCATGAATCACTCATAATTTTACCAACATTTTGAAGAAATTTGAGTGTACTTCTTCTAAGTTCTAATTATAGATAAAAAAGCAATAAACACTCCCTATATTGATAATTCAACATATGAGGTACGATTAAATGAAAATTAAAAGCAAATATGCAAAAGAGAAGGTTTTGTCCAAACCTAGCTTTCCATAGATCTCACATCACTGCACAAACGTCAAGGTCGAAAATTGCCAAATAGAAGGAAATATTATCTAATGAAAATGCAGGTCGAAATTTTCCATAGAGAGTGAAGATGATCCAACCAGTTTTGATGAATGAGAAAATAATGGAGAAAGAGATTTAATGGGGCAAGATTTAGAGAATGTAACGGCGGGAGAAGGAGAAAAGTGAGATAGTGTTGGGTAAAGTGAGATGAGTATACTTTATAAGCAAGACAAAACCATTTCAGTTTCACATTGACATTTAATCAAACGCTTTCTAAGCAAGAGAACGATCAGGATGAAACTTTCTAAGCAAAGATTAAAGATAAAATTTCTTAAACTATTTAACAATGAAATTGGAGGGAAACTTTATGAGTCATAAACATTGAAATGTAGACGATTAAAGATTAAAAAAATGAATGTACCTTCAAGATGGCAACCTAACTGGTGAGACTCAAAATAAGTTGAATGATGATATATCTGCAGCCAATAAAAGAAGGTTAGTAGCAAGTTGAAAATACAGAGCTGGAAATTTAAAACCTCAATCGAAGTAGAGTAAATTTTAAGTACAAACAGGTGTGCAGATGATCACCTAAAATTTAAAGACAACCAAAATTATAAAAACCTTTCTTCGCCGATTTTTAAGTACAAACAGGTGAAGCTGCACCAACCTGCATCAAGCAAACAAATGCTTCCTAAGATCAAATAATAACCGAAGATAGAAATAAACCCCTAATTGATAAAATGGAAAACATAGACTGGTAACTTATAGGCATCATCATGCCGTTCTGAGTGTTGTGATTTTGGTAACCTTCTAGGAACGACCACAATTCAAAAATGGAAACAGATAAAATTTCCTCAAATGACCAACAAACAAAACCTATCATTGTTATAGAGTTGCATAAACTACAACTCAAAGAAGATAAGCTAACAACAATAAAAAAAACATATCCAACTTTCAGAAAAGGAAATGACGACTTAACATTGTTCAGCGAGTTTATTGTTTGATTTGTTGAAAGAGTAAAACTCATTGCTCGTCTAATACTGTTATGTTTTAGTGTTTCCTTACATATTCTATAAAAAAATTACTATCGTTCCATAAAAAAATTAGTAATCAAAGTTCTAGGACATCATAAAAAATTAGTAATTCAAAGAACCTCTTTAGGTATGGAAATGTATTACCTACCAGTCATTAAGTAGAACCAAGGAATGAAAAATATTACTTATAGAAATTTCGACCGAAATATTTCTATTTTTCATATTATATATACGAAACATTACTTATAGAAATTTTGTGTCAGCTGTCCACCTAAATCATTCGAAATTTCAAATTTTTGTATCCAATTTTCAAAAGAATCGAAATTGGGTGGAAATTTGACAATACTGAACGAAAAGATTTAAAATAGTTGAATTAAATAGTAAAATATAAGATTTTTGAATTATTATCTTTCTGAAGAGGCTTCGACTAAATTGTAAATAACATAATGCAAGACCTTTTACCAGAAAGACAAAACATACTGCAACATCATCAAACATACCTGCTAGGTGGTGAAATCAATATGTGCCAGAGAAGATTCGAAGAGGTTTCGCCCAATATTACCATTTTCTGCCTGAAGAATCAAAAAAGTAAGATAACAATATTTGCTAAAGGGAAGTTTTTCAAGAAGCATGTAGATAAAAAAAATACACTTCAAAAAAGAGGTCGCTATCACTGTTTGTGTATTTCTCCTTTCAATCTCTCTACTGATTTGTTCTTCCTCTTTATATTTTTCGGGTTATCCAATTTCACGGGTCATAGTTACATCACTTCATTCATTCAATTGTTCTGTGGAAATCCAAACTCAACAATCTTGCAGACAGAGAAAAGCTATGCTGATCAGTGATAGCAATTAAAGATCCATATTTTCTATGAGGTCATGGCTTCTTTTATGAAACATGCCTAGGTCATGTGTAATGTAGCAAACAAATTATTTGCACAAGTAAATGCATGGAATACTTCAAATTATTGAAACATAGACAGATGACAGTAAAATCTTCTCTTTTGAAACATGTGGAGTCAGCATCTTTTACACTTCATTTTACATGATGAGACATTTCATCAAGCACTTCATCAGCAAAACTCAACTTTCACCAAACACACTAAATTAGATTTTGGAACTCCACAAAATAAAATTGAAAAAGATGAAAGAAACACAAAACAAAACAAAATTCAGAGAACTCTACTTTGACCACGAACTCTAACCAAACAAAAATTGATTGAAAGGAACACAAACCAAACAAAATACAGATCTTTCCAAACAGAAAGTATAGAGATTTCGGTTGAAAGGAATAACACACTAACCTTGTCGGGGTGAACTGAAGGGAAGCAAAAAAGTGTATGAACCTCATACGCGATGGTTTTAAAAAATTCCAATAAGAAGAAATACCTTCATCCTCTCTAACCAAACCACCCATCAATCACGCCTGTGCTGCCTTCTTTCATGATTCACAACTCCGATAACGATGAGGGCTTTAATTTACAGACGAAAGTAAACCAGCGAAATTTAACCGGAGAAGAAGATCATTTGGCTTCTGATGAATCTGATCAGAGCGTAAAGGAGGAACATAAAGATTTAAGCATTTGAGGGATCAGGCAATTAAAGACACCTCTTCAATAGAGACGCAACGGATGGAATTAAAGGGTAGGATTTAAGATTTAAGCGTTTGAGGGATGAGGGAAGTAAAAAGACCTATTAAGGATAGAGACGCAACGGATACAACTAAAGGGCAGGATTTAATCTGACCCAAAACAAAGGTCAGATTTCCGTGGGTTTGAATACTCACCTTAGATTTGATAAGAGAAGGTGAACGAATAATTTTGGTTTGTTAGAAAGTAAGAGATCTAAAGGCCAATATTAAATGATAAATTGAACGGACGGCTGGATTTATCTAGGGGTTTGTCCTAGTCAGCATGTTTCAACCTATTTTATTATATAGATTATACATACTTTATAGATAATATCAAAAGCATCTTATAAATGTGCATACATTATATATAATTTATTCAACATTACGCATACTTTTTTCCCAAAACAGTTGTCGGTTATAGTACAATATAATGTTCCAACAATTATATGTAATTTATTGCACACTATACATATTTTTCACATAACAATGACCTTTTGATTCAAACTAAAGTTCTGTTTGTCTCCCAACACATTATGAAGTTTAACAAACAGTATGCATAATTTACTCCATTATACATGTCGTTTCTAGTAAATTATATGTTTTGTTGACAAATTTATGTGCTTTTTGTAGTTTTGCTGTTACTTATGAAATTTCCTACAGAATCATCCAATTTAAGTAAGACCACAAAACTAAAATCTGATGGTTGGGATAATATATTTACTGAATTTGGTCAGTTGTTTCCTGGTGGTGCGAAAGCATTTCGACATGCTCTTCGACAATATAGTGTTACTGATGTTCGTCCTACTCAAGACTACAAATGGAGAGTACATGGATGGACACCATTTTTGAACCAGAGAAGATTTTGTACGTTTTTTCGTAACAGAATGTAAACGATGTGTAATGTAAAAGAAATTATGTGTAATTAATTGAACATGACACACATACATTTGATAAATTACGTTGTGTACATGACAAATGATGGTTTCCTCGTCATAAATAACACATAATTTACGTAATTGTTTCATAATTTGTATTCAATGTGTATTTATGTATGAGTAAAAATGAAAACAAATGCTGTTGTAATGTTCCCAGAAAAATATACTATTTCCAAATCTGAAAGTTAATCAAGAGAAAGTGATATATACGTTTTGTATATAAAGCCCCAAATCACGTTAAATTGATCCCAGAAAATATACTCTTTCCAAATCTGAAAGTTAAGTGAGAGAAAGTGATATATACGTTTTGAATATTAACCCAAAATCAAGCTAATTGATCTCAAAAAATATATTATTTCCAAATCTGAAAGTTAAGTTAGGGTCTTGTTTTGAATCGACTTGGGGAAGAGATTTGTTTTCCAAAACGGTTTAGAAGAGACAGAAAAATCGATTTTGGTTTATACCGTTATTGTCTTAAAAACCCCTCAAATCAGGCCCAACTAAGAAGAAACTTTCCAGATCCAGTCCTCCCAAATCAAAATCCCGCGATTTTTGTAGCAGGGACATAGGCGGTAGTTGTTTCATAAAGTATGGGTTTTTCTGTCCATAATGTAGAAGGACTAAAAATCTATTTTTTGGGAAGATTGGATCATAAACCTTTTTTGAACACTATTTTGGGCCTTATACCCACGGACCCTTTCTTTTTTGGAAATAATTTTATTTTGAAAAAAAACATATATAGAAAGGGTACTTATGACATTTACACCAAAAAATGAGGCCATAAAGAAAGCTGATCACAAAGTAGGGAACCAAATAGGAATTAACTCTTTTAGAAAAGTAGCATAGGAAACCACAATAAATTTAGTTTCCTACTATCAACAAAATTAGTACAAACTAACATAGACGAACAAATAGGACTCACATTAAGGAAATAAATTTAGTTTTCTACTATCAACCCCATTAGTACAAACTAACATAGACTAGCAAATAGGACTTACATTAGAAGACCTTTATTTTATTAGTAGTTGAAAATTGTAGAGATGGAAATAAAGTTAGAATATACTTACAATAACTCATGAAATTATGTCAGATATTCAACAAATTGTTTATTCCAAACCACCGTTAGTCAGATTATATGAAAGAGATAAATAGAAAAATAAACTAAACTTTGCATTTGAAAGAGCTATCAATTACTATATTAGAAATTGGAATTACCACGTAAAATGGGTAAAGACAAATAATTGTTGTAATAGATTTTTCGTCGAAATGAGATAATGTTGAAGGCCATTATATTGATCATAGAGCTACCAGATATCTTTATTGAACGGTTTAAAATTTAAATTACACGTTCATACATGATTATGAACAAACATACATTATTCTGAATATGAAGGCACATGAGTATAAGAAAAGAAGTATATTGATATTTTTGTGGAATGTTTGAGCATTGGTAATTAAGCAATATAATATTAAGTCAAAAATTTATATAATAAGGGAGGAGGGTATCTCGATGTTAGATTGCTTGATTTGGGATTTCTACAATAATGGGAATCCATACTAGAGAGTTCATAGGCTTCTCTATTTGGCTGCATGATATTGTGTTATAGGATTTTCAGCATTTGATTTGCCACCTCTTCTTACACTAATGAACTTTGTTTAGGTAGTTTAAACCAATTAGAGTGATAGTGAAGCTTATGATTGTAGTTCAAGGAGTTAGAACAGGCTTATGGAAGGAGTGGTTGGAGGTGGTGGTGACAGTGACCCCTTTGACATCTTCTCATTAGTGGTGGAAACCCTTTGGTGGTAAGGGTCATGAGTTCTCCAATATATTTGATTTTCTTGGACTAAAGGTAAGTAATTATTACCAACATTGTCAATAATTTCTTTGGTTACATTTTAGGCGGCGACAGCAACAGAGGAAGGAGCCAACAGTGGAGGGGAGAAAATTTTATGTGTTATTTGAAGGTTTCTATAGAAAATTTACAGTGGCACATCAAATAAGTTTTCTCTTTCTAGAAATGTCATCTGCTCCAAGTGCAGTGGGTGAGTCTTTGATAACATTTGTCAATGTTGTTATTTTGACTCACTTTGTTCATGACATCTTTCTGTGTTTAAGTATTTGAATTTTGAAATTTGGGGTGTGAAAATTATTCAGAGTCAGTGTTTGATGTTGAATTTGATTTTGTTGTAGAAAATGGTCAAAGTTTGGTGCCTCAATGAAGTGCTCGGACTGTCAAGAGAACTGGAGAGACCATTGATGACAAAGACCAGGGCCATCAAATTTGACTCTTCATGTCTGTTTTAGATGGACCAAGAGTTTTAACTTATTGTTGTTACACTTCATGTCTGTGATAATGAAACTTATGATTCCAGTTCAAGGAGTTAGCACAGGCTTAAGGAAGGAATGGTCGGACGTGATGCTGGCCATGACCCCTTTCGCATCTTCTCATTCTTCTTTGGTGGGGGAAATCTTTGTGGTTGTAAGGGTTAAGAGTTCTTCGATCTCTTTGATTTTCTTGGACTGATGGTAAGTGATTATTACTAACATTGCGAACAGTTCTTTTGGTTCATATTAGGCAGTGGCAGCAGCATAAGCAGATGAGGGGACAAGATCGTATGCATCCTTTACAGGTGTCTACAGAGGATCTTTACAGTGGCACATCAAAGAAACTTTCTCTCTTTAGAAATGTCGTTTGCTCCAAATGTAGTGGGTAAGTCTTCGAAACATTGTTTTTTTGTCAATGGTATTATTTTGACTCATATTGTTCATGGCATCTTTTTGTGTTAAAGTATCAAAGTTTTGAAGTTTGGGGTGATGTAAATTGTTTAAAGTCAATGTTTGATGTTAAATTTTATTATGTTTTCAAAAATGGTCAAAATCTGGTGCCTTATTAAAGTGTCCGGACTGCCAAGGTGTTCAGGGAGACCATTAATGGCAAAGACTTGCGTCCTCAAGGGACTAACACATTTACTCCTTAGAAGATAATGGTGTTTGTATGTGGTACACATTTACTCCTTAGAAGATAATGGTGTTTGTATGTGGTTGTCAGTTTGTGTCCTTCAGGAGGCTAGAGGCAACAGAATATTAGCTTTCATTCCATTAGGTCTCTCATTTTCTTTACGTGTTACAGGTGAAGTCGGTCTTTTATTGTTACTTTGAGTCAGGTTATTGTAGACAAGGAGCTCTTAATTTGACTCTGATGTTTGTTTTAGATGAACCAAGAGTCTTAAGTTATATTCAAACGAGTCATATAAAGAATAACTATTCTGAAATAAGGTTTGAGTCTTCAGATCTGAAGTAGGATTTCAAATATGAAATGTCCGCTCTAGAAATGGTTTGAATTTTTTTTTTGTTTGCAACCTGAAACAATTACTGAAGTGTTACAGAAGGATCACGTAAGTTTGTGTTCCCCGTTTGGACGGTAGGTTGCTGCTCATCAAATCCAACCTTGGGAAGTTGTGAACATCGAAGACTAGATGAGGATGGACCAACCTCTGGAGGCATATGAAGAAGATGAAGATATGGATGGTGGAATGTCGGTTCTAGAAATGGTGTGAACTTTTTTCTTTTGTTTGCAATCTGAGACGATTACAGAAGTGTTGCAGAAGGATCACCCAAGTTTATGTTAACCCGTTTGGACAGTAGGTTGCTGCTCATCAAATCCAACCCTGAGAAGTTGTGAACATCGAAGAATAGATGAGGATGAACCAACCTCTAGAGGCATATGAAGATGACGAAGATTCAATGTCCCCCGCAACAAGAAATGAGTTCATGAATTGATTTTGAATATTTTTACTTAAATTAGTTTTGAATTTATTACTGAAATTGCACTTTAAACTTTATATTCCTGAAGTTGCACTTTAAACTTCCTTTTGCCTATTTTTCCTGTGAAATTGCAAAATCAAATCAAAAGAGGAAATACACAAACTCGCATATCGTTCGAAATTACTGTCCGTGCCCTGTGGCCACGGGTTCCACCCTCGTCTAGTATATGAAAGAAACCGCTTCCAATGTCACAAAGATTATGGTGTAAGAAACTGTTTCCAGTGTGACGTTGCATTATTTTGAAAGAAGGACTGGTCGGAACGAAATCACACATGTCAATCATGCATATTAAGTCCATAAATTTAGAAATGTAACGATAAATAAAACAATATAAATTTGGCCGAGTATATATTAAGTCAAGAAACCAATTTACGTGAACTTTTTTCTAATCGAAGAAGGACTACATTGTAAACTTTGGGAAGGGTGGCTAGACAATATTTTCTATTAAGAAAGTGATGTCTGTCCCACTCAGTTTTTTTCCTTTTGTATTATTATATACATAATTATTTGAAACATAGAAAATAAATGACAAAAGGGGTGAGATATGTAACCGTCTCATGGTCTACAAACATGTGGTCGTTATGTTTGTGAAGATCGAAATATACATCAAACAATATGTAGTAAACATGGTCTACAATCAGTCGCTCTTTAGGAGATCAGTCTTAGTTTTCAGTTCGAATTACTAGTCATCATTTCTCGTTTACGATGGGAGAACCAAGTGCATCATTTCTAGAACAATTTGCCGCCTTGTCTACCGAGGAACAGCCTCCGATAACGGTCGATGGGGAAGATATGCAATCCCAATCGGTAGATATTGAAAAGCAAGGAGTAGTTTGGTTTCAAAGTACAAAATTGGTTGACATTCTTCAAGCTTTATCTCGTTTATCTCGGGTCATACACGGTCCTCATAAATTTCATTTGGCAGAGGTTAAAGATAATGTTTATCTCATCAAGTTTGCTACAGGCACGGAGTTAGATCTTGCTATGGAGAGTGCTCCTTGGGTCATACAGGACGAACTCATAGTCCTACAAAGATGTATTCCAGATGTGTTACCGGCAGACCAGAAGTTCGAGTCGGCCTGGTTTTGGGTGCAAATGCACGGAATACCACCTACTAGATTAACTGCAGAAACTATTAATAGATTGGCAGCCCCATTAGGGAACTTTATCCCTACTACTGTGGAAGAGGCCAAAAAGTGGAATCTGTTTGGCCGAGTTAGAATAGAATTAAGTTTGACAAGCAAGTTTCCGGCCATTGTTTATCTGAAACTAACTAACTATAAGATGGTGGCAGTCCATATCCGTATAGAAAAGTTGCCTAGATTCTGTATTTCATGTGGATTCACAGGCCATACAATTAAATTTTGTCCAACCATGCTGGCTTTTAATGATCTTCTTAAACAAAACCTTACGGAAGAACAAAGAGCTAAGGTTTTAAAAGCCATGACACCGAATTATAGTGAGGAGTATAAGGTTCCCTTCAATTCTAGAAATAAATTGAAAGAAATTGCCTCTTTCGGTCAAGAAAATGAAGAGTCTAGCGAAGCTTGTATTAATAATGATTTTTCTATTCACTCTAATTTTGGAGATGTATTGTCTAATTTATGTAAAACTAGAAAAAGGGGAATTGATTTGTCTTATGCAGCCACAGGTTTGTACTCTAATAGGCAGTACCATGGTGAACAATCACGCCCAGGAATGGTAGTAGGTCCATCCTCAACAGAAGATAGTATGGAAACAGAAGGGCAATTCGCTGAAGGACGTTCATTGAAGTATTATAGAAGAACTCCTAATCAAATCGTGTTAGATAAAGAAAGGGTGCCGGCAACCCAAATGCCGAATTCTCCATGACGATATTCGCGTGGAATTGTCGTGGGCTTGGGAACACCCCGACAAAAGAGACGTTAAAACAGTTCCTGGGAGCCATTAAACCGTCATTGGTTTTTCTCTCTGAATCGAAGATTGTTAACTATATCCCTCTTGCTTGTTTTCAGCAGTTTAATCTTTCACATTATATGTTTGTTCCCTCCCTTGGTCGCAGTGGGGGTTTAATTCTCCACTGGTCTGATGATATTAGTTTAGATGTTCATTTTTCTTCTCATAATTTAATCCATGCAACTATTACTTCCTCTTCGGATGATAAGTGGGACATTTTCTGCATTTATGGTCCCCCTAATGTACAACATAGGGCAACTTTTTGGAATAATTTACTTGGTCGTATTCGTAGTACCAATAACCCGTACTGCTGTTTGGGGGATCTTAATGCTCTTTGCAACCCTAATGAAAAATGGGGAGGCAATTCAAGCATCCCATTTTTGAATAATTTTCAGAAATTTATTTATGATGCTAATTTGATTGATCTTGGTTTTAATGGTCCGGCCTATACTTGGACCAATAATAAGGCTATGCACCATCTTACAAAGGAAAGATTGGATAGAGCCCTTTGCGACCCTAATTGGCTGATGAAATTTCCAGATGCAGGAGTTTTCCATTTGCCTCGCTATAATAGCGATCATGCCCCTATTCTACTTAAACTTAGGGTGGATGGACAACCAGTCAAAACCATATCCAAATTTGAAACATTTTGGACTCGACATGCTAACTATAATAATATATTTGCAGAAAAATGGGAGATGTCGACCGGTACCTTTTTGGAGAAGACTAATAAGGTAAAAGACTCACTCCAAAAATGGAGCAAAAGAGCTTTTGGAGTCATACAGAATCGCTTAAATAGCCTAAGGAAGCGACTCCAAAATATACAATCAATAACTCCGACAGAAGATACGCTGCAAGTAGAGAGTAGAATACAAGAGGAAATCATTTTTTTGGAAGAACTTCTACGTACAAAAGTTGAACAAAGAGCACGCACCAAATGGGTTCAAAATGGGGACAGGAACACTAAAGCCTTTCATGTAGCAATGTCAACCAGGCGTCAAAAGAATAAGATTCATCAGATTACACTTGCAAATGGGGAGGTAGCTAGAGATGTGGACATAATATCAGAGGAATTCATTCAGTATTTTCAGAATTTATTCAAGGCAGAACCAGTTGGGCCCCCACCCACCGAAGTTATTAATAACTATAAGGTTTTTTCTGCTGAACAACTGACCAATATCTCTAGGATTCCGTCTTCTGAGGAAATAAAGGCAGTGGTGATGGAGATGGGCTCTATTAAAAGTCCCGGCCCAGATGGGTTACCTTGTTACTTTTTTCAACATCACTGGGACACAATTGGGACAGAACTCATCCTATACATCCAACAGACGTTTGCTTCAGGTATGATTGACCCTCAGTTGAATTTGACTACCATTGCCCTTATCCCAAAGATTAGGAATCCGAGTTCAGCCTCGGAGTTCAGACCTATCTCCTTATGTAATTCGGTGTATAAATTCATCACTAAATTGATCGCAAACAGAATCCGACCTTACTTAGAAGATAGCATTATGTGGACTCAAAATGCTTTTGTTCCTTCCCGCCAAATATTAGATAATATTATTGTAACTAAGGAACTCTTGCACTCTATGAACTCATCTAAAGCTAAGAAAGGCCATTTCTCTCTGAAAATGGATATGGCCAAAGCTTATGATAGGGTCAATTGGGATTTTCTCGAAACTGTCTTGAAAGCTACGGGCCTTGATGGCCTCATCCTTCGATTAATCATGTCATGTATTACCACTGCTAGATTTAGCATTCAGTTGAATGGGACTAATGTTGGAGATTTCACGGCCACTAGAGGCCTCAGACAGGGCTGTCCTTTATCGCCCTATCTGTTTATACTATCCTCACAGTCTCTCTCACTCCTTTTCAATTATTATGAGAATCAAGGTACATTTACAGGATTTAAGATCAATGCAGCAGCTCCTAGTGTTACCCATCTACTGTTTGCTGATGATCTCATAATCTTTGGTAAAGCAAATCAACAAAACTTAAATGCAGTAATACAAATCATGAATCACTATAGCTACTTCTCTGGACAGAAGGTAAATTTCTTTAAATCTTCTCTCTATTTTAGTAGAGGTGTTCCCCAGCATATGGTAAATGCTTTTGTTCATCATCTCAATGCTCCATTAATGCTTGATAAAGAAAAGTATCTAGGAGCCCTCATACTCAAGAAGGAAAACAGAATAGACAGCCACAATTGGTTAGTTGATAAGTTCAATCAGAGTCTTTCAGGATGGAAGCAAAAGTTCATTACACAAGCTGGCAGAACCACATTAATTAAGTCCATTCTAGCATCATACTGTACTTATGCTACAAGCTTTCAAATTATGCCTGCAGGTATCATTAACAAGCTAGAGAAGATAGAGAGATGTTTTTGGTGGGGTCATAATATGGATGAAAAAAAGTTACATTTTGTTAACTGGGATATCATATGTAGCCCTAAACATAGAGGTGGCCTGGGTATTAGGTCGATAAAAGAGGCTAACCTTTCCCTCATTGCAAAACTGGTTTGGAAATTCCTAACCAATCCAGAGGATATTTGGGTCCAATTACTAAAAGCAAAGTATCTTAAGGACAATAACTTTTGGAATACCAACAGTAAACAAGGTAGCTCACATATTTGGAACAGTTTTCACCAAATTAAGAATCTCATGGAAGGTAACATACTGTGGCAGATAAGGTTTGGTAACAACATTGATATTAGATCGGACCCTTGGATCCCATCAACTCCTAATCATATGCTTACTTTTATTAATACATTACCTAACAATTTCGTTAAAGTTTCTGATCTAATTGAACAGGAAACAGGGAGGTGGAATTCAAATGTCATAACAGAGCATTTTAATCAAGATGATGCCAGAACAATATTAGATATTCCAATACATGCCAACAATATGGAAGATAAACTAATATGGTGCCCTGCTTCAAATGGTAAATTTTCCAGTAAATCATTCTATACCCAAATCAAACAGAACCCAATAATAGGAGAGCAAGCATATCAATTTCCATGGAAACATTTTTGGAAACAGAAACAGATGACTCCTAAAATTCAACAATTTATATGGCGATTAGTTCACGAAGGATTACCTCATTTATCCAACATAGGTATGAGAGTCCCTCATATAGATCAGGAGTGTATGCTCTGTTCGACAGGAGAAGTGGAATCAACAAACCACCTATTTGCAGAATGTGAAGTATTCCATCGATTAATAAACTATGCAGGTCTACAGGAGCTGCCATTTATAAAGGAAGATCCAATCAAAACCATGACCTATATACTTACTAACACAAATATTTCAAAAGAGATTTGGTATCAAGTAACTTATCTTTACTGGGAATGGTGGAAAGTGCGAAATAACCTCCATTTTCAGAATCAGATCCCAAATTTGGAACGATGTTGGTGGAGTGTGAAGGAATCCCTCAGGTATATATCAATCTCCCCTTCTGATTTGAACACTAACCACTTGTTGCAGGTTAACTGGATACCACCTCAAGAAGGTAAGATTAAGATTAATTTCGATGGATCTTTCAAAGAATCAGAAGCTTCCTGCGCTGCCATAGCCAGAAACGATAAAGGAGAGATACTAGGTATAAGAACGAAGCAGATCCAACCGGAGTCCCCATTGATCACCGAAATCGCCGCTCTAGAAGAAGCGATAACCCTAGCTGAAGTGTGGAGCAACCGACCTCTTATAATAGAGGGGGATGCTAGGGTTTTGGTGGAGTGGATGACAGCCGTTGATCCGGACATCCCATGGAGATTATCACACAATATCAACGGTCTCAGGAAGAAAGCGCGTGATGGACAGCTGGATCTCCAATACTGCCCACGTGACTCGAATCGGGCGGCACATGACCTGGCTCAGTCAGTCCTCCCTTCAAGAAACTAAAGTTTATGTTCTAGCCACTGGATGTTAACAGATTACTAGTTAGTCTCCGGATTTGTAATGTTTGTGGTTTTGGTCTAACTTTGTAACATTATATCATATATATTATTGGCTTTCAAAAAAAAAAGTAAACATGAAATTTTTAAATGTGTAACTGATTATTGACATGTTTGGTGGTGTTAGAAAGATTTGTCTGTTTGGTGCTAATGTAATAGCTCAAATGAATTAGACAAGTGGGATCTATTTTTACATACGCACTTCACCTAACGTATTTGATAAAATTAGTTATGTTCGACGGCCACAGATTATACCCTGGTTATTGTTATAATGACATAATGTAATGGTGCCCTTAAAATAGTATCACTACGGACCATTTAACCTACTGATTTAGTGAGTTAGGATTAGCACCAACCGTGAGACACAGATGATTTTGAATTGGCAACGATTTTGGGGAATAAAAAGAATTCTCCGTGGATCAAAGATTTTAGTGAATAAATATTGACTTAAGTGCATATTTTTTGTTTAGTGCAAAAATTGACTTGATAAACATTGTGCCCTAATCTCCACCTTATCGCTCTCTCTCTCCCTCTCTCTCTCCTCTCTCTCTCTTATGTTGCTTTCTCTCTCCCACTGTCTCGCACCATCTATCTCTTGTTCTCTTATTCTTTCCATTTTCTTCTCTTAGTCCCTCTCTCGATTTCTCATTGTCTATCTCTTATTATCTCTCTTTCTTACTCTGACTGTCCATGTCTCTCGATCTCTAATTATTTCTCTTTCAATCTCTCATTATTTCTCAATCGATCTCTCATTGTTTCTCTCCCTCTCTCACAAAGACACCGCTTCGACAAAAAGAAATGTTTCTCTCGCCGGAAGCTAACATCGAGGAGGCCTTTAGTGAAATATTCCTCGAAGGTTCTAGTGAAGCCCTCCTCGAAGATTCTGTGGCCGCGAAACATTTGTGGCCATAACCATTTCGTGGCCACAAAACGTTTCGTGGTCAAGAACTCTGTGATTTCCTTAGAGATATCTATACAGACCGAGAGAGAGAGGGGCAGAGACTACGAGAAAGATATATAAAGACTGCGAGAGAAAGATATGTCTACAACGAGAGAAATAATGAGAGTGATCTCCAATGAAAGAAAGAGAGAGAGAGAGAGAGAGAGAGAGAAAAAAAAAGACAAGGTAATAGTGAGTTAGAGAGGAGAAGAGAGGAAAGAGAAGAGGTGCCAATGGTGGTCGGCATGGTGGTGGCCGGAATGGCTGTGGTGGGAAGTTGTTGTGGTGAAGGTGATAAAGAGGATAAGATAAGAGGGCAATGTTTGTTCAAGTGAGTTTTTCGACAAAAAAAATATTCCCCCAAAATATAAAAAGAAATAGATTCCCTAAAGAATTTATTCCCTGCAGATTATTATTTATCCCCAAAGCCGCGACCTTTTGAATTTTGAGTTCACCCTATGTTGACTTTCGCCCTATGTTGACTTTAAAACTTATCTATCATCATATGTATTTACTAGTGTGCCTATTGTGAACTCCATTTACATGTTCTTGCGGCAATATTCATTTGTGTTATCAATGGAATCTCTTGCAAATAACAAAAAGAGATGATCATATGCTCTTCTTCTAACTTAAAAGACATGTTCAATGTTATCAGAATGAAATCACTTTTGCAAATTATCAATATTTTGTTATCAGAACTGGTTCGGACTGTCCCCCCGACCCCAAATTGGGAGGCCTCGGATTTTGATATTATCATTGTTCGGACTGGATCAGCCCGAACTGGGACTCGTTCCAGAAATATAAAAAAATAATTACATCAACTTAAATTACCATATCATTCAACCACAACATCCATCCAAAATATCCAAAAACATCTAAAATATCAACATCCAAAATGTTGAGATTGCTGAGTTGAGATTGTCATCCAAAATGTCATCTAACATATCAACATCCATATCTTTCAACCTCTTTCTCACAAATGTTTTCTGTGTAACTTGCCTCCTCTGACTCTCTGAAGGTTGAGATTGCTGAATTGTCTGAGAGGTAGTCGGAATATTAAGAAGGGGTTGTTGAGCCTTCATCATCTCCAACGTTTCCCGAACATTTGTATATTTATTGAGATTAAGTGAAGTGATACACCTGTTAACCCCATCCAACTAAAAGACAAGTACAAATACAACAATTCAATATCTTAACATACGAATTAAAAGAACGGAAATGAATGATGCTTAAGAAAACTAACAAAAACTATGTCGCTCCTAAGTACGGTTTTTGACCCGATTTCCGAAAGAGAGAGTTTTGTACCCTGAGATGGGAGACAGTACGGAACCAATCCATATAATCTGCATCTGATTCTCATTGAGCTAAGTGGTACGATTTGGGTCTATCTTTGATGCACCCGAAAAGGTTGCACACCCAAGCGGAGGTATCAAGTAGTAATCCGGCAAAGCCAGGATCGATCCAAGGATAGGAAGGTAGTTTGGATATCGAAGGGTCTTATCCATCGGTCTAGATATTTCAAACTAACTTAGACTAAAAAGGAAAGGAAACAAAGATAAATGGGGGTTTGATCGAATAAGGTGATAAGAGAATAAAGCAAACAAGTAAAATAAACTAAACTAAAGAATAAAAGTAAAAGGGGCGAGAGAGATTCGAGAGAAGAGTCGGAGGAACAAGAGTCGGGAGACAATAAGACTCGATTCGGGCAACAAATAAGTGAGAGAGGTGTCGAAGTCTGGGAATCCGTAATGATAAACCTACGACTATGCATAGTCCGATTTAATGTGTCGAGGTACAATCGATATTCGACTCCTAAAGTAGATGTCTCTAAGTACTACGTATATCCGGAGATCATACTTAGTCAAACAAACGTCTAAATCGGTTAATCTCGAGTCATCGAAAGTGTCGTATAGTCGCCTAACTATGTGAAGTGCATGACAAGACACATGAAATTATGACTTAGACTACGATCGATATCGAATACTTCGTTTTGTCTATTAACTATGCAAAGTGCTTGACAAGACACACGAAAATACGATCAAAACGATAATCGAAATAAATGAACATCAATTTATAATCAAAACATCAAATCATATTAAACATAGTCACGAATTCATCACATTTCATCTCATATAATCGACAAACTAAAGTTAGCTAAGCATGGTGATTGAATAAGAAATGAAAAGAAAATGATGAGAGAATCCCCCTTTTTCGATGTGGTTCGAGGCTAAGTTCGTCGAAAAATATTAGTATTTAGTTGCAGCCGATCTCCCCTTAGCAAAATTTTGGGTTCCCCATAGCGACCATCATCATCTTCTCTATCTCAAGAACATTCACCATTAAAGTTAACCCTAGCTTTCTCTCTGTAGCAATCTTCAAACCAAACCAAAATCAAACAACATGGGAAGCTAGACAAAGTGATGGGGAGTAAAAGCCTTATGGTTTCCGGCCAAGATTATGGCCGGAAACTTAGAAATCTCCGGCCAAAGAAGTTTCAAGATCCGGCCAAAATCATGGAGTTCCCGGCCAAGATTATGGCCGGAAACTTAGAAATCTCCGGCCAAAGAAGTTTCAAGATCCGGCCAAAATCATGGAGTTCCCGGCCAAAATAGCTAGTCCGAGCCGCAGCCGCACATCCTAAGCCATGAAGCAGCTATCCCGAGCAGATCCGAGCATGGGAAGCTTCTACGAAAGCTGCTGTCGCCCCGGAGCAGCTGCTGTGCGTTGCTGCAGTGCGACCTCCATTGCTGCTGTGGAAGCTCCCGTGGACGCGTCCGGTTGTCCCGTGCATAGATTTGCAGCAACCCGAGCTAACCTTGCTGCTCCCGTGATGTTCTTATGCCGGAGCAGCTGCTGTCCCGTGCTGCTGTAGCCTCCCGTGCAGCCCTAGCTACTGTTCCGGCCAAGCTTTGGCCGGCCTTAGTGCTGGCCGGCCTAAGCTTTGCCGGCCCCCTTCACCTTCTTCTCTCTTTCCCTCTCTTCAAACTTGAAAACCCTAGAAGTTGATGAAGAACACCAACCGTCTTGCCTCTTCCTTTTTCTCTCTTGTTTCTTTCTTTCCAAGGTAGAAGATGATGAATAGTAACTCTAACTTGTGTTTACTACTCAAACCCTAAGGTCCCTTGACTTAGTCAACTTCTTTAGACTATGTTGACTTGGATCCATAAAGAGAGGGTGCCCATATAATTCTTCCTTGGGCTCTTGGGCTTTGATTTAGAAACCAAGAGAGTGCCTCCATCCTTGTCTCTACATCTTCAAATTCTCAAAAAGGACTAGAATACCCTCGGACTTCTTTCTTTCATATCTTCCCCGTCCGAACTCCGAATTGAATACCGTTTTCACCGTCGGACTCGTCATTGACTATACTTGTCATTTGATTTGCTTGAAGTCTTTTTCTCTCATTTTCGGCACATAAAATGATAGTGACAATTCGTTCCCTTTATTCTGATTTTCATGTCTAACTTCAAAATAGGTGCCTAACATTAAAAACACATAAAATATTATTGATAACACTCGAAAATGAATAATTAGTCTAAATTAGGCTCTCCAAATGTGACATTTTAGTGTCACATCAATCTTCAAAAGGGATGAACACGCTCAACCATGGAAATAAAGGAATAACCTAGGGTGGAGAATAAACACAACTAAGAAAAACAAATAAGGGAATGGAACAAGACACACTCAGTTCAGACTTACCTCTCCGAAACAGTTTGGGCGACCTCTCTGAAACAGTTCGGACTGATTCGAGTCCCATCGTACACAGATTTACAATCGAAAGTATTCAACCCAAAATTACTACAAATTTTCCATGAACAAACATCATACAAGTACTACCTAGTATTATTAACATGTAAATCCGAAATAAACTTCCTTTACTGAGATGAATCTAAGAAAAACTAAAAATTTATACTCTTACCTAAAATGAAGATTGAAGGTCCTTCTACACCGCGAACGAAGCAAGGTGTGCAAGAGAAAGGTCGAGAGGTAAAGGAACTTCTTGTTCGAGCAAGAAATTTAGGAAGAAGATGAAGAAATCGAGTTGAAACGATTGCTCTCGGTCTCTGCAGCTCTCAGTTTCAAAATTAAGGCAGAATGAGAAGGGTGGAGATTTGGGCGCGAGATTGGAACTGGTGGGTACGGGTGCCTCCTGCACATTCGTACTGGGGGCTAATAGAGGGCGGGTGCTAACAACATGTTGAACAGGTGCTTTTAGTCGCTCCCTTTCTCTCCAACCAAAAAACAAAGTGCCCATATTTCCATGATAAATTAATGCTAAACGAAGCTGCATAATTGCTTCATAAAGCTATTTGCTAGACACAACCATTTATTTTTTATTAAATTGCTAAACAACACCAAATATCGATTTATTGATTTTATCTAGCAAATAACTTTTTGAATCTTAGATTGCTAAATACAACTATGTTTTAACTTCCCAAATTTATTTACTGTACATAACTTTTTTTTTATTAAATTATTAAACAAAAATAAAATTGGTTGTATTAGTGTTATCTAGCAAATATTATATTGAGAATCTAAAAAACCATTACTACAATTTAGACCCGACAAACATAAACTATTAGACCTATTAGGTCACCCGTTTGATTTAATGAAATATACATTATTAAGGTTTAAACTAAGCTTGACTAAGTCATAGTAGTTAGGAGTATAGAAGATACATAGTGATTTAATGTAGTATGATTTTATGAATATCCGTTGGGATTTCTTTTTTGTTGAAAAATATCCGTTGGACTTTTTTTTTTGTTAAACAATATCCGTTGGACTTGATAAACCAAAATTCTAATCAATATTCGAATAAATTTTATTTATGAATAATTAATTATGGTAATAGAAATTTGAACCTAAGATTTTTGGAGAAAAAATTCGATTATATTTTTTCTCTCTTGTATGGGTTGGTTTAGCAATTTAAGACAATATTCAATTAGTTTTATTTAGTTATTTTTGTCTAATAATTTTTTTTTTTAGTTGTGTGTAGAATGTAGGAGAAATTCGGTTATACTTAATTTTTGTTTATGGTGTTGGTTAGCAATTTAAGACACTATTATAATTAGTTTTATTTAGTTACTATTGTCCCATAGTTGTCTTTAGTAAAATTGAAGTTGTGTATAGTAGCATGTCTTAAAAAAAAGTAATTTGTAATCATGTTAGTTTTAGTCAGAATGGCGAACAATACAAGGACTAAGGACTAAACAAGATTATCAACAAAAAAAGGACTAAACAAGAGTCATTTATACAAACCTATTATTTTCTAAATCCCGCATTCCCGCTCGATACTTTCGGGGCTTCTCTCTCCATATCTCTCGCGAAACCCTAAACTACCGCCTCCGCGATTATCGATTCTGCATCTCTCAATGACTACTCGATCATTGTTTGTGCTGAGAATAGAGGTAAAAACCTTACATGGGGGTTATTCACTTGGAACTTTTCTTAGATCTTTAAAGTTGTTAAGACCTTTGAAGTTTAACGATATTGGTTTCGACCTTTTTAAGAACTTCGAAGTTTTTTGTTATTGGTTCAGACTTTATTTAAGAATTTTAAAGTTTTGTGTTATTCGTTTAGATATTTTTTAAAAAACTTCAAAGTTTGGTGTTATTGAGTCATTTCTTTCTTCCTAACAAGTAACAACTTACATACTCTTTACCTCCACAATTATTTAAAATTTTAATTTTAAAATAATATAACTTTCGTTTTAATATTTAAAGTTTTAATCTCAAAAATTTTAATATTTAAAGTTTTAATCTCAAACGTTTTAATATTTAAAGTTTTAATCTTAAAAGTTTAATATTTAAAGTTTTAATCTTAAAAGTTTTAATCTTAAAAGTTTATAACTTTCCTTTTAATATTTAAAGTTTTTAAGTAAATGTAACTTTCGTTTTAATTATTTAAAATTTTAATCTTAAAATAATAGTGGTGTTTGGTAAGATAAACAAGAGAAGTAAACAACTAATATTTAAAGTTTATCTCTTAAAATAATATAGCATTCGTTTTAATCTCAGCTATGAGTTTGGACGGTTTAAATTTGGAACGAATCCCTTAAAAATCTAACAAAAAGTTCAGGATCTTTAAAATTTTAATAAAAAAGTCTGAGAACTTAATGATCTAAGACTTTTAATGTCCCAACAACCCCTTAAAAGTTTTAAAACTGTAAAGTTTCCGAACCTTTAAAGTCTTAAACATTTATGTGTCAGAATTCTTATAAATTTTAAGATCTTTGGAGGTCTAGAACAAAAAAAATCTAATAAAAAAAAATTTAACGAATAACAGGCCCTAAATTACTTTCTCTAGAAAAATAATTACTTATCCTTAAACCTGTACCATTGAGGGTTTTGATTTGGGTATATGTAGCTTCCAGAGTTTTAATTGATCGGTTACCAAATAACCACCAACAAGAACAAGGTAATCAACAACTGCATAATGATCGATTATATAATCAACTACCACTAATAGCTAACCATATAGGGCTGCAACAATTGATTTATAGCTTACAGAGTTTAATATTTAAAGTTTTAATCTTAAAAGTTTTATTACTTAAAGTTTTAATCTTAAAAGTTTTATTACTTAAAGTTTTAATCTTAAAAGTATATAACTTTCGTTTTAATATTTAAAGTTTTTAAGTAAATGTAACTTTCGTTTTAATTATTTATAGCTTACAGTAAACATTGCAAACTCTACAAATCTGATGTAATCTCAGCCTCTCTTGTTTCTTCGGCAATCTGTATTAGTTACAGGACGTCTGCAGTGGTAGATGTTGCTTGTAATTCTAGATGGGAGGTCCTAAATCATAGATTCGAAGGCAGTAAGCTTGAGATTCATGTTTTTAATGTTTCATCACTATTGCTTCATACAGATTGTAAAATGTGATTCTAGGTTTAGTATTTATAACCTTTAGTCTCTTTGTATTTGTGTTATATAAAACTATTCATATGTTTTTTAAGTATTAGTTATGGCCGCAGCTTTGGGGAATAAAGAAAATTCTCCGGGAAATAAATTCTTGAGGGAATCCAGATTTTTTTGAAAGTTCTCCGGGGAATAAATTTTTATGGGGAATACAGAATACATTTTTTTGAAAATTCTCCTCCATCTCATCTGTTCTCTCTGCCACTTCATCATCTTCTCCGGCGAAGGTCGCCGACCCTTCAAACATAAAAAAAAAAATTATTTTATTTTCTCTCTCTCTCTCTCTAAATTTTTCTTTTCTCTCTCTAGAACAGATCTAGAGAGAAAATAATTTTTTTTTTTTAAAAAATATTTGAAGGTCGCCGGTTTCCGGTCGGCGACCTTCCCCGAGAAGATGATGAGATGATGTGAAGATGAGGTGATGAGATGGAGGAGCCTTCTAAAATTTGTTTTATTTTGAACTCCCAAAATCAGAAGCCCCTTAGCAATAAAAAGAAACATAAAAGTCAATCTTATTTGACTAATTTTAAGAAAAGTCTTTATGCCCGGGAGAATTTTCTTTATTCCCCCAAGTCGCGGCCTTAATTATTTATTTATATAATATTTTACATAATTTCTAATTTAACTTCTTTCCTTTTACATTTTTTGAGACTTGATATTTTTTATTTAATATCTTTAGACTTAATTATTTTAATATCTTATGTTTTTATTTAACATATCAATTTTTAAATTTAACTTTTTGATCCAATTCTTGATACCTGTTTTTTAGCCTTTAGTTATTTACTTATATATTATGTTGGATATTTTTAATTTATTTCTTTGTACTTATTTATCAATTTTAATATTGTCCGAGAGCAAGAAGTTCGCAACATCATGTGAAGAACATCACTGTGTGATTAGAGAGACTCAAGAACTGCCCGAACTTGTCAAATAAACGACACTAGTTGTTTTAGAGAACAAGAAGATGATCGACTTGTTTATCTCATATTTCCAAGAGAGAGAAATTGATCGGGAAAAAATATTTCTTATGGTTGACAGGGGGAGCACCTGAGTCTGGTGGAGAAAATGAGGGTTCTACTTAAAGATCCGGTTCCATACAAAACATTCTCTGGCTGGCTTCTGCTTAAAGAAATGTTTTTTTTGCTGAAAAATCCTATAAAATAACTAAAGTAAGTTCTATTTTGTTTAGTGCACTCAGTATCAACATTTGAAATTTTGTAATTCTATTGCAATTCGAGGAAAATACAGAACTACTATTTCTTTTGGCAGCATCCCATTAAGAAACTACTAACTTTTCCACTCGGTATCATCATTTGAAACTTTGTAATTCTATAGCAATTCGAGGAAAATACGAAACTACTATTTTTTTGGTAGCATCCTATTAAGAAACTAGTACCTCTTCCACTTGGTTCAATTTGTCCTCATAGATGTCAAATATTATTGTATTACAATGAATTTGAAGCAAATTAAGAGTTTCTCCACGAAAAAACCTTCATGTTGATGGAATCCATGTATTTAATCAACAAAGTGTAACTCTCAAATCATTTTTGGCCTCAGATACCGGATAATGACCTCTTATACTACAGATTCCATCTCACTATGAAAATCCAAAATCACTCAAAAATGCCGACTTCTTCACCATTTATAATATTTTTTTGTCACGACTTTGGGACGTAAAGAAAAATCTTCAAAGAATAAAGACTATGATAAACATCATTCTTACGGTTTAAAAAAAAATGGTAGGTGTATTTAGATTTTGCAAACTAAGTGCCCGTAAAATACAAAGACAAAATTTTTCTGAAATATAATCGGCATTTCATGCGAAACAAAATTTTAAAGAATAAGTAGTTTTGAATATCCTTCATAAAAAAAAAGTAGTTTTGAATAAAAAAAGTGTAGCTAGAAATATAAACTATTTTCTTAGAAATTAGATTCTAAAATCTAGTATGATGTTGGTAAAGAAATGCATTGGATGCTATTCCTTGCATATATTGATGAATATTTTTGTATGGGGTATTAAGAACAAATTGTAAAGATTATGAATATTTAAATCTTGATTACACTTAGACATATACTTATAGTCGAATTAGTTCACATGAGTTCACTTTAGAATCACTTTTTTTTCCCTAGGATTATAGAAAAGTATAACTGGGCCTTTGTTTAAAATTTTGTTCTAGAAGTGATACACCAGCATTTTGTATAGGATATCAACTTCTTTTATTTCTTTCATAAAAAAAAAACTTCTTTTCTTTAGAATTTTGGAATTCTAACAGAGAAAAGAATGATACTTACGCGTGTGTGTGTATTATATACTAGATGTGTTTGGGCGCCGTTATCAGTACATTACGTTATAAAATGTGACTTGTCAGCGTATCTGTTATGATCAAACATATTATAATATTAAGTGTAAGTTCGGGTCGAACATACACTTAAACGTGCATGAATCGTTGTTTTCATTTCTTCTCCAGGTATCTGTTTTATTTTGAGATAAATCTAAGGACATGAATATTTAGAGATTATTGATCTCAAAAAGACACCATCGCTTTTTATATAATAGATATAATATACTCTATATATTATTAACAAAAGAGTAAATTTACTGGATTGAATCTATTTATATTCATCATAAGATAAGATTACTGCCAAAATATAAATATATTCAATACCATTCAAGTAATTTTACTCCATACCTTTCAAAGAGAGTCAGATTGAATATATTTATATTTATCATAAGATAAGATTACAATTAGACTAGAGATTCTTTGATACAATAATAGCATTTCAAAATTCAAATAAATTTCAGTAGATAAGTCAAGTGACTATGTCAATCACATGAAATATTTCTTGAATATGACATATAAACAATCGTAGTGATTATATCAACAATTTAACTCAAGGGAGATTAGGGTTTTTATAGATTAAATAGAGTTAATACACAAAAGCTTCCACTAAAATCCATCTTTGGTTGTCACCAATTCCATTACAAAGTTAATTGAACGAGACTTCAATTTCATCCCAAAGTCATTCTTTTCTATTTTATCTCCCAAATGGCCAAATATCAACTATTCAATTCAAGGTTAAAACAAAGGGGACATACTTTAATAAAAAGGTAGGAAAGTGATGGCTTAGAGATGCATTATCAACCTCCTTGTTCTATTGCTTTTAATCTATATTGGTATCTTTATAGGTTCTCTGTTTTTGCAGTTTGCATCTAATAATAACAATCATCTTTTTTGTTATAATTGTTTTTTAATTTTATCAACATAGTTTCATGTTTGGGACAGGTTAACATAAGAATAAAACCATATAATGGTAGATATGTCAATGTTAAACTGTTTTGCATGACATCGTTATCTTATTGCATTAAACAAAATGTAAATAACTTTATACATTTTACTGTTGAGCTTCACGTCATTTGGTCAGTGTTGCGTACAAAACATATCTATTCTTAAACATATTTACACATTCACTAAATGATCAACACATTAGTGATACATTTGTGTACTTGTACGAGGCAAAAACAAATATTTAAAAATTGGACGTTTTACCAATTTTATATTAAATTTGTTGACGAATCACCCACAGACCCTTAAGTATTTTGTACAAGTACATAATATATTTTTGTAAACGCAAAGTTACCTGAAATTATTTTTATGGTAGGCAACCTGATCGACCTATCTCCACCATGGCCATCGATATTTACCACTGGCCATTAGTCTCCAATTCTCCATGATCAACCATTACAAACCATCGTGTTCTTCATTCTTCATCTTTTCGTTTACCAGCAACCACTACCATCTTCATCTTCCCCGTCTATGACTTTTTTATTTTTTTCACCCTCGTGCCATATCTTTTCTGGTCTCTCTCTTGATTTCCATTTTGAGGTAGTATGCCAATGTCATTATATTTGCTTAAGAATCATATTTAGTTATTATTTTTTTACGTATTATCTGCATCTAAATCATTTTCAACCAAATAGAAAACATTATTCTGACCATACAAATGAGAGTTAAACATTTTTTTTGTTGCAAGGAGATTTAAACATTACGAGTAAAACAAATTATTATGAAAACTTTAACTTTTTGTTTTCTTTTTGAAATATGAAAAAACTCGAACTCTGGAATCAGAGCATCTTCAATGCAAGACTCAAGAAAAGTGGATTTCTAAACGATCTCTTTCAAATATGTCCAGTTAGAGATACTCTATTAGAAAACCTTCTCCATTGCAGCACTCTAGAAAAACTTTAAAATATATTTTAAGAATCTCAAAATAAATATTGACACATCATTTTAGAGATTCATGTGGAGTTTTACATTGGAGATGATTTTGAAAGAAAAATTCTTAAGTTTTAGAGTATGAGTGTTGCATTATACATGGTCAGAATACCTCTCTTGTCCGACAGAAAATAAGGCCACCGCTTTGGGGAAAACAGAAATATTTTCGAGGAAGACGGTGGAAAAAAAAAATGAAACCAAACGCACCTTAACGTCGTCGGCAGAAAGTCGACGGCCGACGACATCATCATCATCTCTCTCTTTCCCCTTTCTCTCTATCTCTATCTCTCTCTCCTCTCACTTTTATTTCTCTTTCTTCTCTCTTTCTTCTTTCCATCTCCGGCGAAGGGGAGGAGCCCCTTCGCCAGAGATGGAGAGCAGGAGAAAAAAAAAAAAGTTGTAGTCAGAGATGGTGGAAGTCGCCGGAGAAGATGAAGTTGCCAGAGATGGTGGTGGTAGGTGAAAGGAATAAGAAGCTCAAAAAGATTTGGTTGTTTGGGGGAAATAAAAAAATCTCATTTTTTGTTTCCACCCAAACTTTAAACCTCGAAATTTTTTTTTATTCCCCGTAACACCGACCAAAAATAAACATACAACAAAAGTGGCAGTTTCGTAATTAAAAGAAATAACAGTGGTATTCTAAACCGTCCTTACGAGAAAAAAAACTGTTTCACACTATTTATCTCAACTTGGAAACCATATCCATAATCCATAGACCTTTATTATTTCCATCGCGCCAATAAAAGGAAAAAAAAACCATCTACTTTGTCTACTTCTCTCTCTATCTCACCCTTTAGCAAACCTGACATTCGTCAAACATTCTTACTTTCTCTCTCTAGAATTCCCTCCTTTCTCCCTCTCTATCTTGAAGAAACAGATGAGTTAGAGAGAGAAAGCTTCTTCGTTTTCACAGTAATGGCGGTCAACTTTACCCTTCATATTTCGTTATAATACCTAATGTATCATACATATTCTCTATTACTATAGTTGTCAAAGTTTCTTCTATCTTCGTTGACCGACCTATTAGATCTTACGATTTTCTATTTCTTATTGTTTTCTTGCTTGAATCGACTGTTTTTGTGTCATTTTCGTTTTTGTTGCAGCTTTTAAAGAGCGGTTTAAGCTTGATTTAGGGAAAAAGTGTTTAGAGTGATTCAGAGAAGATATGGAGTTGATTGAAGGAGTTGGAGAGAGTTCTACTCCGTTACGAACTTGTTTTGGAACTTATCCTAGTTATGATATAAGAGTCGATGTTTATAATCGATTGATTGAGATTGGAAATGAACAAGTAGTTCGTAATCCAGACCTTCGTGATCAGTTAGATGCTCATTTTAATCGTCTTCCTGCTCGGTAATCACTATTTCCTTTTTGATGAACTTCAAATTTGTTAGTTATTGGCGTTTGATTTGATTTATTCAGTGTTTAGAGTGATTTGGAAATACTTGCACTTATAGATTTTTAGTTCATCACTTTATTAGTTCAGATATGATGATTAAATTTCTGATAATAAGATTTATTTGGTTTTCTTTTGGAATAGTTGTAAACCTAGTCTTAGAAAGTAAACAGCTACTAAAAGTTCCAATTTCCATTAGTTTTTTTCCTTTTGATTCAGTAAAAGTAGTTATACTACTCTATTATTGACCTCTCTAAATTTTAGGAGACAAAATCCGACTCTCTCCACTATCATACTAACATTTCTGCTTCTAGTACAGCTATAGTGATTCTCTCTTTGTGGGATTTGATGTTTTCCTTTTATTTCTTTAGTTGCATGTAAGGTACCATGACAAGTTTAAAAGTAGCAGGTTAAACTGCACATATAGAAACTATTTCCGCTTGGTTCATGGATAAGGGTGAACATCCCATTATTCAAGTTTAGAAACCTAACTTCATTCTGAAGACCTAATCAAATTTTAATAGAAATCTTGATAACTGATACACACCTTTGTCACCTTTTTTAGAAAATCTAGTGACCATGAGAACTAAAAGGGATGAGGGGGTGTAGGCTAGGGTTTGTAGTGGCCAAGTAACCATTACCATACCACCTTCAATATGTGATCTGAAAGGCGTAGGTATTACAGTGAATGGTGCATATCTCTACAAATTTTTTTTTTCTGATGATTCTTATTTTGTTGTGAAGTCATTCTGGAGCATTTTTTGTATTACTTTGAGGATGGATTATTGTAAACTGCGAGTGGAAGTTACTTCTGTTTTGTTTGTGCTGCAGCTACGGATTAGATGTGAATATGGATAAAGTTGAAGACATATTGTTACATCAAAAGCTTCTTGCTCAAGCAGGGGACCCAGGCAGGTGTCCTGTTTTCCATGTTCGTTTTTTGGAGGTATTGCTTTTATACAATTGGTACCAGATTGCTGAAGGTCTACACAAGCTCTTGTTGGTCACTGCATTGATTGTGTAGTCACTGAGTTAATCGTGTAGTATTTTGTTATTGACCCTATAGAATTTTTTTCAAACTAAATGGTAAAATTGGTCACTGTTGGACTGTAATATTGATAGGTTGTTATATGAAGGTTTTTCTTCTTGGAGATTGATGTGAGTCATATCTACAACGTTTACCTCGCAAATGCCACTACCTGTAGTTATCTGAACTGGAACCATTTCTTTTGCTTATGGTGTCTCTTGTACCTTTTCTTAAGAGAGGAATTTACTCACTTCACTATTCGCTTTTGTATGAGCATAGTTTTTTTTTGTTTTAATCAGAAGATCAATGACAAGCAGTTTGTTTGTCTGATAGAGATTGTTACTTTGTGCTTCAACACAAGTTACATGTATGTTTGTTCCCAAGCATCCATGGTAATGCTAAACTGCATTTCTGATGCTATGGATGCCCAGCATCAATCTACATGAATGGTGGAATACATTGTGTTGATTTTTTTGATCCTCCCCATCTTACTTTAGTAGTTTAGTTGTTGCATTTTTGTCTTCAAGTAGTTCTTGAGAAAAATTAGGAGTTCGGAGTAAGCATTACTTGATTCTTGCTTAATTGTGTTCACGAGTTACGTACTCATTTTTATGCATCTGAATTAAGTGAGTTGTTGGGCCCAATATTTGGTCCTCTATAGTTCTGTTTGGTTGAAGTACTACCTGTTTCTTGTTTGATCTTTTTCTATATCTTTTGTAGAATATACTGACAAAAGCAGATGGAAATGGCGACGTTGAACCAATATTAGTTGCCTCCACTTCAGAGTCCACCTTAAATGCAGAACCTGACAGAATGCTTCCATCAAATAACAGGTATTTGGTCTTATTTTTATTTTGAAATCTTTTTGTTCAGCTGTCTTTCGTTTAATCTTGAATGAGAAAGTGATTTCGTATAGCTGGATACTAATCTTTTCTTTTGAATCTGTGACTTATATGACGACGTGATAGTTTTCTATGATGGTTTTTGTTTTAACTTTTGATTATATTGCTCAATCCTGAGTCTTTTTGTTGTTAACTTATGGCTTTTCTAAATTGAAATAGGTACACTCATATTGACGTCGAACCTTGTTCAAAGCTTGAGGACTTAAATTTGGATATTAAAAATAGTGATGATGACACTGACAGGGGCTATGCCTTGGAAAATTTGTCCGCAAGGTACTTTTTCTGCGTTCTGTATGTAATTTCTTTTAAGTTGTTAGCTTTTGTTGGTTTCCCAGAAGTTTAACTGTAAAAGATGCTATTTATTGAGGCTGGTGCTTGTAAATCAATTGTTTTACCACTGTACTGCAAGATGTGATTAGTGTATGCAAAGATGATTTAGACTGCAAGGTGGAGGTGGCTTAAGACTTAAGAGCCCATGTAGAAAAAGAAGTGAAGAGGGAAAAATAGTACATGTAGGATTGCAGGCCAAATCGATGACAATTATGAATGTATAGAGAAAGACTACAATTTTTTGTTTAACGTATTTCATTTTTTCATCTTTAAAGAGCTCAAAAGAATAACATCTCAATGGTGGATTTGTCATGTAGGCAGGAAGTGTCATATACTCCAGTACACGAAATTATATTTTGCACCACTGACAAGCCCAAGCTTCTTAGTCAGGTACGTGTGATAAGAATTATAGGACTTCTATCATTATGACTTTTATAAGATATGTCTTCTGTTGACTTTTCTTTTCTGTAACTACTTCCCTTTAAAACAATAACTAGAAAGACCACTAGGAGGCATATGGAGATAAATTTTCGTTTTCTTAATCTGCTTTTGGTTAAGAAAACATTGACTTACATTCCCACTCAAACTGCAGTTCTGCTATTGCAAAGTTTGACTTTGCTCTTTTTCTCTATGTCGATGTGTACATTTTGTGGCATTTCTTGTGAAGTAATATAAAGTGAAAAATGCAATTTCAATTTTCACCAATTGACTTTTACCGATACTTCAACTAAAGTTTCTACCGTGTGTTTTGTTTCCTAGCTCTCTGCTTTGCTTTCCGACATAGGACTAAATATACGGGAAGCTCATGTGTTCTCGACTACTGATGGGTACTCGTTGGACGTGTTTGTCGTAGATGGATGGCAGGTTGAGGTAGATATTCTTTTATCGACTAATTTTAAGTTTTTTAGCTCGTTTCTAAGAAACAGATTCAGTTTCTATATTGTAGTTGTAATAGATCCTATTCTCTTCTAATAAATTATTATTTTATGTTGCCTTGTATAATGTAACTTCTTAATTTTAGTTTGTTCCCACGTACTGCTGTGAGATATCATCTGTTACCAATTAAAGGTCCAAAAATGTAACCGAATTGTACTGGCAAAGTAGTTGTTCAAGAGAGACTTATTTTAGTCTAACAAGAATCTTTCGGAGACCACTTACAAAAAATTTCAGATAATTATTGCAATAAATCGTCGCAAAAGTTTCCCAACATATAATTTAGGAAGTTGCCTCTGCATTGATTAACAGGGGTTTGCCCAACATTACATGTAAAAGGATTTCGGATTGATAGTGTGTCCTCTTAAATGCAGTGTACCTTTGAAATTGTAAACCTTATGTTAATATTTGGATGATCTTTATGTATCTTTTGGAGTTTGTGCATGCGTTCAAGTGTTTCATGGTGTTTGAGTTGTTAAGTTTATATCTAGAGAATTAGAGGCTTTTCAGATAAATCGGCATTTTGTGATGTGTCTTGCCTTTTGTTTTAATCAGGACATGAATTTGTGCGCCCTTGGCCTGGTAATATGGTAACCAACTAGAGTTACTATGGCTAACCTGTACGTTAGCCTATGAGGACGTGCCATTATAATTTCTTAAGGGGCATCGTGATTCTATTCGTTTTATGACAGGATCTCTGCCAAGCCCAAATGTTGCTGACTTTGCAATAATGTGGTCAGGACACAGATGGCTTGCATGAAGCTGTGGAGAAAGCAATTGCTGGAAGTGAGGTAAAATGTCTTCACTTTTAATTGTAGTCCTATACTCCTATTTCATATTTCCTTGTGTTTGGGTTGGTTCTATTGCTGACCTTTAGTTGTTTCATTCCATACTGAATCTGATAAGAGGGAGCTTCTGTGTTGGAAGTATTACTTTTCACTCTATGTCTTTAGGCAGGAAATAATTAATAATTTCAGGATTTCAAATGCTTGCTATCTCCAGCCTGTGTTGGCCACTGAGGCAGCTGCTTGAAGCTGGCTCTGCTTCAATTTACTGTACCTTGAGTACTATAGGACAATAATTTTCTACTATGAGACCTCCTTAGGATATCGTGCTGATTAGCATATCAGATTTTGGGTCTTTTTGGGTTGGCAAACATGTCCTTTTTCTTATTCAGCTGGAGAGTGTGCTTTGTGTTCGTATCATTGAAAAAGAAACTTATATTCATCATATGCCAGGAACACATGTCTGGTGTAATTTTATTTGCTGTTTCTGAAGCTCAATGTCGAACGTTTTTCTTTAGCATTTTTTTGTTCGCGTGCTTAAGCCTCCATGCATTACTTGTGCTTCTTTTTATCACAATTCACAAGTGAAATTCAAAATTCGGATTGAAGTCAATCTTCTCGATCAATAATTATATAATCTGTATAGGTCACCAGAAATTTAAAACAGTATATTGAGTATGTAGGGGTCATGGTCTGGTTGTTCCCCGTCTCATTCAGCCATAGAAAAGGCATTGGCGATAGAGGCAAAGAGTGGTGATTGGGAGATTGATAGACGATTGTTGAAGATAGGAGAAAAAATAGGATCGGGATCTTGCGGAGACTTGTGAGTTGCAACTAACTTGTTACAGTATTTTGTTTCTTTCCTTTACGTTTTTGTTTTTTACCATCTTTTCACTGCTCATGACTCGTATATTTATTACGTGTAGGTGCCGCGGAGTTTATCTAGGGCAAGATGTTGCTGTAAAAGTTCTTAAAGCTGAGCATTTAAGTGAAGCAGTGGAGGTAGAATTTGCTCAGGAAGTAACAATATTAAGGTGAGTTAACTGGGCCACTTCCTCAGTTACATTTTGTTATATACATACTGTTTTACTAATCAATCTTACGTGGCTAATTCGCTTCTTAGTTCATTGTTTTGTATCATGGCATTCTTCCTCTTTGATTTAATGATGCAAACATGACCGACAATTACGTTCTCTTTACCACAATCTAATTAGAGAACTGCCCGAATTCATTAACAATTGACAGTCCAAGTGGTTGCTCCAGAAGGATTAAAATCAGAAAATCACTTAAATAACCATTTAGTTCAATGATAAGATAAGTTCCCCGAACTGATGATTACTCATAACTTTGACTGTAGCTCTCCATATTAGGTCAAGCCTTGAGGAAGATAATAGTACCATATTGCTTATACTTGGGTAGCGTATGTATTCGTCAATATCCGACCACTTCATCTAACAGAATTGACTGTAGGGCATCATTCCCTACTCCTATCAAGGTTTATCGACCAACAATTCCTGATTATCCAAGTCCTATGAATCAATCTATTGACAACATTGAAAAACTGATCGAAAACTACCAAGCTCGTTTTAGAGTGCGCGAAAGAAGGATTTCATGATTGTGAATTTGTGATTAGTGCCAACGGAGGTGCCGTCCTAATATCAGGTTTCTCCTAAAAGTAATACACGTTTTTCAAGGACTTCTAGAGGTCTGGCCGCCTGGCAGATAGAGCTTCAATCGAAATCTATTACAACTGTCATGTATAAGACGTCAACTGCGGTCATATGATCCATCCTTGTCATTTAGTCAACATAAAACATTTCAGATATTTGTAAGCACAGATGTGGAAGACATTGAAACTAAAAGCGACCGCCTAGGATGGCTGTTGGTGAACTTGTGTGGTCTTATAGTGCCTCTCCGGTTATATGGGTCAAGCCATAGTTGTTTAGGACTATCAGGAACCACTTGAGTGGTACAAATACATCAAGAGAAGATCATACTAAGTAATTAAACCTCTGCTCGTGAAAGAACTCAGAGTTATCTATGAAATAGCTTTTGCTTTTAAATGTAGATGATGTGTAAATCTATTGTTGCCAGTCATTGGGTTCTCATTAACATATGTTGCAAGCGCACTGTCCTATTTCATATCCAACTATTAATCCGCGTAGAAATCCTTTTTTTTTTTTACTTTCTGGAGCCACATCCTCTTTTTAGTTTCATTTTTGTAATTATGTAGGTTACTCTGACTAGAGTCCAAGTTTTAATCTATATATAACTGCAGGGAGGTTCAGCATAAGAATGTTGTTCGTTTCATTGGTGCCTGCACAAAGCTTCCGAACTTGTGCATAGTGACAGGTAAAAACAATTTGTTAGTAAGAGATACAAAAACCGTAACCTGCTTTAATATTGATCAGCAGCTGAGTGGAAATATTGATAAATGCTCTCTTGGGACCACTGCCTCTAATCGATGGTATTCCATTTGGCATCGGCTTTAAAAAGTTGATGCTTTTCTAACAATATCAAAAGCTGTCCTGCCAGGTCTCAGTTTAATTCTTGAAATGATTCCTTTCTTGGGCAGGTCTTCTAAGTAAATTGTATTTCATACTTAACGCATTATGATCGTCATTCTTTCTTGCAGAATTTATGCCAGGGGGAAGTCTTTATGATTTTCTGCATAGAGATCATAATGTTTTGGAACTTCCTCTTTTGTTGAAATTTGCAAGTGATGTCTGCAAAGGGATGGAGTATTTGCACCAGAAAAACATAATTCATCGGGACTTAAAGACTGCCAATCTGCTGATGGATATTGACAATGTAGGTATACTGTTTAAGTAGTTTCGGCCTGTTTAATATCGGTATTCAGTACTCACATTAATTGTTAGTTTACCTAGTTGCTTGTGAAATCGATAAATTGTGTAACAATATTATGAATTCCATAAAATTAGGGAAGTTCAGAATTAGAAGCAACTCATATTCGAGCAGGGAAGTTCTGTGCTAACCACCACATAGCCCAAGTTTAATAAATCTAATAATGAGTTCTTTTTGTTTGGGTAAAAAAATCCATAAGATGTTTTGTTTCCAATTTTGGTGTAGACTTGTCCATGCAATAGTGGTGATATCGTTGCCGCATTAAGTGTTAAACTCTAAATCTTGGGTATTCCTTTTTAGCTTTCTAATATCAAGCGTTTTATCATGCTGGAAAATATGAAGACATAAATTATATTTCCAAGATTCAGATTCATCAGTAGCAGCATACTGTACCTAATCGAACCCAAATTTAGTTCTTTATATAATAGTTAGCTGAATAAATTCTATATCAAATATGGGCAAGGATTGTGGATATTGTTTCACCTTTCTTCAAAAGGGAAAAAATGCTGTATATTTTTATTTGTGTTAGATATTTCCACTTTTAACAGATCTAAAAACATAATCGTATTTCAAATTCCACCTTCATGCTTTCCTGGTCTATAAATGTAGGAAGTTCAACTGAATTGGGTCCGAAATTGATTTATTTTGTGCTTTGTAATGCTAATTAATTGTTTTGATTTTTGAAGGTCGTAAAAGTGGCAGATTTTGGCGTAGCTCGATTCCAAAACCAAGGAGGGATAATGACAGCAGAAACAGGAACATACAGATGGATGGCTCCTGAGGTGTTCACTATCCCTAACTTTGTCCTAGCTTCTTTAGGTTGTTCTACTGAACTTCATGAGCCATTCGTATGGAGGTATACTAGGAAACAATATCCAAGGATGGTGCCATCTGCAATCTAATAGAAAAGAGTCAATGACCATTTAACACTTTTTGAACCCACTAAATTAGAATATATAAATGATTTTATCCTTACTAATTTACTATTATGATACTTTTTCTGAAATAGCTTAGACAAGAAATATGTATGTATATAGTCTACTGCCATGTCTCCGTTTTCATTGTTTTCTCTTACGGAGTTTATGATGTGAATTGGAGTTTTATAAGCAGTCTCACGAGAGTTTAGACCTTCTTTGAAGCTTTTGCCTACGTGTTTACATCATTCCGACATGGGGACACCTTCTATCTGCATCCATGTTACATACCTTAGTCGGCACAAAAGGCAACATACTTAGAACTTAAACATGAGGCCAGCCTCATATCCCTGACTTTCTTCTTCCCGTTCAAATAATATATCTTTAGTTCTTTACTACTTTTATGTGAAGAGATACAAACAACCAACCACTATATCAATGTTAATCTTCCATCTTAGTTTTCTAATTAAAGCTTTAGGATTTACAACTTCTTCTTGATGCATGAGTGTCACAACCATCTTTTAATATTTGTCACTTATGGTGATGAACGAAATTTAATATACATCTCACTTTCGCTTGCATATGTATTATTGAAGGTGATAAACCATCAGCCATATGATCAGAAGGCAGATGTTTTCAGTTTTGCTATTGTGCTTTGGGAGCTCACAACAGCTAAGGTACTTCTCTAAGTTGTACATAACTTTAAATCAACAATCTCTATTGAGTTTGAATACGGTGCTTTATTTTGGTTAGGATGTTTAACCATGATATTGGCCTTACCCCATTGCAGGTGCCATATGATACAATGACTCCTCTGCAAGCTGCCCTAGGAGTTAGACAGGTTTGTGAATTTGGAAAATTTATTCTTTCAGTAAAATACTGCTCAATATATAAAATGAAGTCTTTGTGTACATCGACTATTCAAAGAGTTGGAAACTGAAAAAAGGAAGCACAGCTGAAAACTCAGAGTGAAGAGTCTGATTATACTTCCTATCGTTGTTTGACTTAAATGATATCATAGACCAATTAGTAATATAATCACGATAGCAACGTAGAACATAGAAATTTAATCATGTTCGCTAATCAATATATAGTGTTCAATTAAGTGTGGGTCTCATATTTTACTGTATGCATCTGAATTCAGGGTTTGAGACCAACTCTTCCTGAAAATGGACACCCCAGACTGTTAAACTTAATGCAGAGATGTTGGGCAGATGTTCCTTCTGACCGCCCTTCCTTCTCAGAGATAATAATTGAACTCGAAGAACTCATCCAAGAAATTCAGGTAAAATCATTCTTCTAATCCTTCATCAATATATTACAGGAGGTGCACTTAAAACCCTTATATATATTTGCAGGTAGCTTCATTAAACAACACTGATAACAACAACACGGATTCATAAATTTCTCAGTTTGAATTGCGATGAATGGTAATGTACAGTTATTATCGTTTCTTCTTTTTTTCTTCTTCAAAGATATATAGAGGTGAATAGGATGGATGAGAGAAGATAGTGAAAGGTGTGCAATCCAAATACGACCGACAAAAAATAGTATACGAACATTTTGTATCTTCTGCTAGACTCCTCAACTTACTCGTGTTGTTCCCACGTCTTTCAGCAGCCTACAACATTATAGAGTTTCATTCTGTAATTTGATTTACTCCCACGATGACTAAATTTGACTGAAACAAATATTTTCCGGGTATACTGTTTCTGTGCTCAAGTATTTCTATCTTGAATTGCATCTATCTGTTTGTCGGTCTTTTGAATGTGTTTAATTTCGGAAACTCTCTTTTCTAATGCAACATGGGACTCAAATGAGTCAGTTGTTATTATAATGATCACAGCCTAGTAGCTTTTCTTTCTAATTATCTGAAGTATATTCTCATGAGCCCAAGGGGTCCGAGTCTGACTTGTTTTGTTTAGGGCATAATAGTCGTTTTGGGTGTTTAAAGTAATGGATTTTACATTTAGACTTTTTTAAATGACTTAAATAAACATTACATACTCAGTCACTCAGACGATCTAAACGTACTGAGTCAAATAAAATCATTACAGTGATAGCTTTGTCTGTTTGGTTAGAAGAAAAAAAAGTCTTGTGAACAAATCACGTGAACTAAATTGAAATAAGATTAAGAAGTCAAATCACATTCTCGAAAAAAACTAAACACGGCATTACTCTTAATTTAAAATTTGTTCATATTTCTGGATTTATACATGAAACTAGTAAATGTTGATGTAAACATTACTGTCTCCATGTGCATACTTACGGCCCAGACACTTATAACTCAAGTTTTCTCAAGGTAGAGGGAGCATGTGAAAACATGAAGCATAGCCAATGACTTTTGTGCCCTCCAACATTTACCATGGGAAAGTGGTGAGATACACGTATAAGTTGAGGGGCAGTGATGTCATTTTGTTTTGAGTCATTTTCGTAGACGTACTTGAAAAGCCAAGGCCATGTGATTTGTTAAATGGGGAGTAGGTTGATATTAAGTTGATTTATGTGGACTCAATCCCATTTTAGTTTGCTTAGGGGACCATATTTGTGTATGCAAGATCTTATTTTGTGTCAATGGAGTGTACTTTTTTTTCTCTACAACACAACCTTACCAAACCCATTTTGGTTGGATAATCAAATATTAGTTTCTTCACTTGAACTATTACGGTTTAAATCTTACATTTTCGAAAAAAAAATTCCGAACTGCCCTAAAATTAGAAAATGGAAACAGTTCCCCTCTTCAACTCTAGAAATGGTGTACCAATTTCAACGAAGAAAAGAAAGGGTGTCCCATACAAAATGCACAAATCTTAGGCATATGTTGGTGTCATCAAGAGAATTTCAACCTATTTGACTTACTTTCATCTTTCACTAGTTATATCATGAGCGTGCCAGAGAAGGAGTTTTGGATTTACAATCTTGTGGGCACGTCATAACTATAGTTATTTGATCTCGTGCGAGAGCGAAACTTAGCTATTTGCTTGTTATTGCCACTTTTGTCGAATAATCAAACAAATGGAAGAATAAATTTTAGTTGATTATTAAATGAGCTATTTTCCCCAAAAAGAATGATGAGCTAGTTTTCAAACTTATACTTTTCGGTATTAAAAGTGCAAATATTTGGATATAGGTTGACTACAAGTGGAAAAGTAACCTTTGTATAAATATATTCCTTAATTACCCATAGTATGAATTGCAACATTACAAAAGAAAACTAGTAAAAAAGCATGGGCATTATTGTAAATTTCTACATAACAATTTTGTTTCACAAAAGTTTTTCCTTCACCAGTTAAGAATATTGTTCGGGTAAGAAGTAAACTCATCAAAACCCGCTTCAAACCCGTCTTGAACTTGTTCGGGTTGCCAGGTAAAATCGGTTACCATAGAAGTATCAGACCACAAAACATCTTGATCAAACCCATCAAATGGTAACTGTTCCAACCCGTATCCGGTAACTAAATCATCTTCCATCAGTTTATCTCCTTGATTATAATGATCTCCATTAAATCGGGTTAGATCCGAATCCAACTCAAACCCGAATTGTCCTTGCTGGAATAAGGACTGATCATTATTTGTTGTTGTATGAAGAGAATTAGTAGAGTTCGATAATTCGGGTTCGGGTTGTTCAGAAACAAACCCGACTGGATTCAAGAAATTAGAGAAAACAACAGCAAGATCAATATTAGAACCTCCTCCTGAATTATGATGAAATGGGTCATCAATAGAAGATGAATCGGGTTGATCAGATTGTGGGTTGTTATTATTATAACCCATGAAGGAACTCCGATCGGGTCTGTATTTATTAACAGTTTTACCACGGCGAGATTTCCGGCAACCACCACCAATGGGGATTTTACGTAAAGAACCACCTTTAGTCCAATACCTTTTACAACTTTTACAAAAATAACGAGGTTGAGAAAGACTGTAATTATTGTAGTAACAGAATTTAGTGTTTGAAGAATCACATCTTGGACAATTTGGTGCAATTTCAGCTTGAGGTCTCCATCTTTGATCCATTAATAACAAGAATGGAAATTGGATTGATGAGAGAAGAAAAGGGTATGAGGAAGAAGAAATGTAGAGAGAGAGAGAGTGGAGAGTAGTAAGATATGGAGTGGGGAGAGAGAGAGAGTATATAAAGTGGGGAAGTGGGGAGTGCAAGGCGCATGGATGATCGTGGGCGGTTCCTGAACCGTTTAAAAGAAGGAAAGGAATGATATTGAATCATTTCTACTGTAGTTTTTATCCTGTACTTCATGATCTATTCAATTAACCAACTCTCAGGTTGTAAGAGCAGGTCCCATTGTCAAATTTTCAGCCTAGCCCCGTGCTCCGACCTACTTTTCTTTGGAATAAACTTAGGCTCAGTCTCGAAGAAAAGTTCAGTCGATTCTAAGAGTAGAGTCGGTTAAATGGGTTACAGGCCTCCCTACATATGAGTGTTGGGAGTCCCAACGCTCATATATTGAGTGGCCAGCTGAGTTGGAATGACTGGTGGGTGCCCAGCTTAGTTAGACGAAATCCAATTCAGCTGGGCAGATCAAATATAGTCGTTGAAACAGATTCGACAGTCCAATTTTGTACAGGCTCCCTCTGTTAGAACAGATCGGACGGTCCAATTTCGAATTGGTTCCCTATAAATAGGAAACTAACCATACACAACCCACAAATCGCTCTTGTCTCTCATTTTCTTTCATCTTCTTACAATTTTTTTCATTCATCTCATTTTTCTCGATTTCTTCATTTAATGGATTCTCTCGATGTGCAACAAATGTCTGAGGAAAGGTTTATGGAAAGACACATGTTTTTCGCACATGCACAAGATCGCACAAACACAAAACACCACACATGTGTCATTTACATACGCAAATGTGTTTAGGCCTAAACTCCTCATGGTTGGAGTTGAATTTTTTGGTTATTTAATTAAAATAAAAAAAATTTGATTTTAGCCCTAAGCCTCTCATGGTTGGACTTGCTCTGATATTAGCATTTTTTTTTGTTTGAAAGCATCATACTTTTGTGCTATAAGTAGACGACTTATGACTTTGACTACTGTCAATGAACATTAACGCGAACATTTTATATGCACCAATATTTTAAGTGTTCTCGTCTCATTTTTCTTCCTAAAACTTAGAAAATAATCAACATCAATTCCCTACCGATTTTCACTCATTATTTGACGTTTATATGTATCGTATGAAGGTCAATAGGTGCTTGTTAGAAAAAATGTAGTGCTCATAGATCTTTCGAAAAATAATCTAGTGGCTAATAAAGCCTTCCGCTTACAACACAAAAGTGAGTGCCTTTGGTAGCTCTTCCGAAGGATTATCATTCATTACATCATATGACAGGTATTAATTGGGAAAACGGTCTGGGAATCTGTTACCGGAAAGTGTCTGCCCAAACCGCAAGAGGCTTGCAAGAAAATTGAGCTGAGGCGGACCATTAAGGTGGGCTTACATGGGAGGGACACGGGCAGAACGCTTCACCCGATGTCCGACCCAATAAGCCCAACTGTTGAGCTCGTGAGCAATCCGAGTGGTTCAAATCTTTTGAGTTCTTGACGATAACTCATTGGTACTGAGAAGTCGATAAGTGGCAATTCTTGCTAACACCATTTCTCCAAAATTAGATTGAAGATGTGTGGTTATAAGAGCATCTCCAGACTCCAACGTGACCATCAAACTCTTCCACTTAGAGTGATACATATGATTTTTTAGATTTTTGTTAAAAATTATTTTCCAGTGTGACACTTTGTTCGACACTCTATTATGAGGTGGATGCATTTGTTGTAGAGAGTCTCAACAGAGACACTCTAAAATTAGAGTGTCCTCTTGATTTTCTAAGTGTCACCTACTGACATTCTAAAACTTGAATTTTCTAAATGTCAATATAGAGACACTCTAATTTTTGTTGATCTCCAATGGAGATCTCTAAAGTGTTTATACTTAATACACATGTCCTTCTTCAATTCAATAGATAAAAAGTAGTTGAAAAGCAAGATTCTCTATTGGTTTAAATTTAAAAGTAACACTTAGAGAGTCTCAAGTAGACACTCTCATTTTAGAGTTTCTCTCTCTAGACACTTTATAATAAATGTGTCCACCTCATATTAGAGTGTCTAATAAAGTGTTCCATTGGAGATGATTTTTTAACAACAACTCCAAAAAGTCTATGTGGCACTCTAAGTGTTAGAGATTGAGGGTCTCATTGGAGATGCTCTTAAACCAAGAGAAACTAGGACAATTTAGGGATACCCTCTCACTACGAAGAGCATCTCCAATGCAAGATTCAATCTTAAGGACTTTAGAGTTTTTTTAAGAAAAAACCCCTCAAATGCAACTCATTTGAGATCTTAAAATGATGTGGAAGTAATTAATTTAAACTCTATTTTTGAATCTCTTTTGAGAGTCTTAAGTGTCAAAGTCATCAAATTTAATTTAGGACCAATAAAAATTGTTTCTCTCTCAACTACTTTTTCCTATTAAATGTATGTGTGACATGTGTAATTATTAGAGATTTTAGAGTGTTGCATTTGAGAAGGACTTTTATTAAAGACGTTAAAGTCAGCCAAGAATCTCTTGAGAGTTGACACATAACCTAATGACATTTTTTTGAGTTTTGCATTGCAGATGCTCCAATATCTAATTTATTGTTGCCCTTTTTTAATTGGATATTAGCTTTTTTTTACACTTAAAAGTACGAAAACACCGTTATGTTTGTTGTTTTATCTATCTTTTTCTTCGATCTCTTAGACTCCGTCGATGCTTTGCCGACGTATCCTCATTTCTCACCTACTTTTTTTTCTCTTATCTATCTTTTTTCTACTTTACCACAACATTTATAAAAAATTTAAAAATAATAAATCACAATAATTCGAAATAAAAAAATTCTAACAAAGTATTTGAACTTTTCATTTGTTCTTTGCTGTATGTTAAAGTTAATGTTTCCAAGTGTAATCAATTTGAAAAGACCTCTTGATATTTGTTGTTTTTTCTATTAATTATAACTCGTATACATTCAGAAAATACAAATGCAAATTGAAATTACGAATTGAACGAAAATAAAAATGTTAGAAGAGAAATTATTAATTGAACTTACAAATTAGATAAAAAAATATGGAAAGACCAAATTACACTAATATCTAATTTATGGAAAGACCGAAATTATTAATTGAACTTACAAATTATAACTCGTAAGACTATTTTCGTAATTTTAAGTGTGAAAGAAAAGATTTCACTAATATCCAATCGAAAATGGGTATCGCTAATTGGACATTAGAGGTGAGTGGGTATCCCTAAATTCCCCTAGAAACTTCAGTTTTTTAACTATTTTTTTCCTATGAGTTTAAAATTGAATAGAAGCATTTTAGAGATGTCAATTGTAGATTAAAAAAAATTAAATTGCCCATATTTTGACATTTAACGAAAAAAACCTTATTTTATTTAACAACTATGATTTTTAGAACTTTTTTCTTTTAAATGTGTTGGATATTAGGAAAACTATTTCCAAACAACTCAAGGTTATTGAAAAACATTTGTGTTAAAAATCTGTTACCATTATATATCTAATATCAACCAACCTAACGTATCCCAATGAACAGGATTGAGCTGGGTCGATGTCCAACTGATAAAAAATCCACAGAAAAGAAAATGACCCGAATGGGTGAAATTTGTTATACATCCCTTCTTGAAATAAGTGCACCACCTCCACTGGACTTGGATCATTTTCTTACTTTGTACTGTTTCCAAAATTAAAATTTTGAGTAAATAGCTCTTTCTATATTAATATTATATTATAAATTAATATTTAATATTTTTTGGTCAACTATCACATGACTTATTTATATAATAATCACTTGATGGTTTCACTGCATTTTACTATTCCCTTCCTATTTTCCTAACCCTTTACAATATAATTCGGGTCAACGTTAAAGTAGTCAAATCTTAATTTAACATTAGGACACACACCGCGTTCACTTGACTACTTGACTCGAGAGCAAACCATAAGACTAAACAGGAAATTACCTAATCATTTGACGTAGTTAATGAAAGTGGAGTCTGCTTTAGTTGGATGATTACATATATGTTTCTTCATTGTCAAATGAAAAATTCGGTTTATAGTCGTAGTCTACTACAAACCAAGGGGATGTATCTTCGTTGAATATACAATAAAAACAATTTACCTATATTGTAGACTATTTTCGTAATAATGTATACAATATTCATTTCATCAACCAATAGATCCTTTCAAGAAAAAAAAATATGCTTCCTGTACCACAACATATACATGCAGGGATCAACTGATCAAGAGATGGCTTTGGCCCAAAGCCAAGGTCTCCAAATTTAAAGGTGTGATTCTGGACCTCCAATTTTAAAAGGCCTCCAGACTTAGTATTTTGGACCTATTTTGTTACTTTTTCACAATAACTAACATCAAAGAATAGTTTGTCGATTGGTTTGTCCACTTGTGTGCAACCCATCTGTCCAAGGATCAAGTCACATTGAGTTTGCTTTTCTTTACAATTTTCTTGTGGTTGCAGTCCTTGCATCATATTACATTAATATTACACTAACACTTAAGATGATTGAATAAATATATAAATGTCATGAAATATCATTACATACTTAACAAAAAAAAATGAAATATCATTACATAATAAAATGTGTAATAAACAAATAAACCATCACTAAACATTAACGTATGAAATTACCGTAATGACTAGGCAGACTTTGGATATAAATTACATGTGGTTTGCCTTGATTCCTTGTTTAATAGATCAAAATCATAAAAAACACAAATCACTACAATCTACATAAGATTTCTACTAAGAGTTCGCCAATTTTTCTTGTTCTCTGTCATTACTCATATAGAAGGAGTAATGCTAGCCAAAAAGGAAGTTCTTAGGTCCAACGTATAACAAGCCATAAGTTTTCATCCGCACTCGCGCCAAAATAATCTCAAAAATGGAAAGTTTTAGGAATTAAAGGTCATATTATTTTAGAAGGAAAAATCCTTGAAATTGTACTTATCATTTCAGGCTTAATTTCATTTTGACTTCATGAAGATGACCGACTTAACAAAATGGTCCCTTAAAGATGACATATTATAATTTGACCCATTTTCTCATTTTTCTGTTAATCAACTTTAACAATCGACATACTTTTTACTTCTTTACCCTTGTTTCTAAAAAGACATTCATTCTTGGCATTCTATTTATTTGTTTATCGAAAATGAGGTCGTCGGCGACGACTGATAGCTTGTCGGCCACCCCATCACCTTAAAATTTTCTTTTTTTTCCTTCTTCGCCTTTCACCACCAAACAACAACCACCATCACATCTCTTCTACCTTTCTCGTTTCTTCTGCCTCTTTCTCTCTGATATCTTTATCCCTTCTTCTTTCTCGTTTCTTCTGCCTCTTTCTCTCTGATATCTTTATCCCTTCTTTCTCGTTTCTTCTGCCTCTTTCTCTCTGATATCTTTATCCCTTCTTCTTTCTCATTCACTCTACTATTCCAGCAACAGGGAGTATTCTGTTCTTCATAATTCTCTTTAATCATACATCAATAATGGTGGGTGGGGGGGGGGGGGGGGGGGAGGGGGCGATAACATGGTGTGATTCAACAACAAAAACTCTTAGCTAAAGGACCTAATGATAAACGTTGACGAAGATCTCGGCAACATCCTCTATATATTTTAAAAATGGAAATGGGGTTATCATGGGAAGAAAAAGAAGAATTACATATTTGTGAGATGTCTCCAAATGATGAAACTGGGTAACAAGGATACCTGATTGAATCAGATTCCAAACACATGAATATAATGTTTAGGATACAGAGAAAATCGACATCAGATGTTGAAGGAAACATTAATAGAGGATTACTAGCTGAAAAAGAAGTTGCTTCACGTAATTGAGCATAAAAGATCCAACCTTCCGTTTTCTCACCATGATTTCTCAACTAATAACACTAAATTTTGGGGAAAGGGTGGAATTTTTGGGGTAACCTAGAAAACATTTTACACAACTGATTCAAAGATTCATCCTAACAAAGATTGCATATTTGTAGAACCTTCTAGTCTGTAGATCAAAATTCATAAAACTCGTATCTCCAATGTTTTATAGGTAGTAGTAATCTAAACAATAGAAGTTGAATTTGGAAGATACTGAAAGAGTAACTGGCGTTGGCTGCTATTATTGATCTTAATTAAATTCACACTGAAAGACCTCCTTTTTCTTGTTCCTTCAATATCAATTAAGGATTTCTATCAATGATTTAAAAAATTGAAGTTTCTGCCTATAGTGGTAGGATAAAAGGTAGAAAGAGGAAGTAGAGATAAACTCCAGAGTTTAGGAGAATCAAGATGAAGAAAAAAGAAAAGAATTTTTTTAGGTAATGGGGTCGACGACAAGTTGTCGATCGGTCGTTGCTGGCGATCTCATTTCCAATGAAGAAATATAAAAAAGAAAATGCATGAACCTATTTCAGAATGAAGGTTCAAGAAGTAAAAAACCATGTTTACTGTTAAAGTTGACTAACCGAAAAATAAAAAAGGAGTCAAAATAGAAGTTGGTCATCTTTAGGGGATCATTATGGCGAGTTGGTCATATTTAGTGGGGCAAAACTCGAATTAACCCATGGCGTGTCAGAATAAAGTTTAGAATTAGATGATAACGACTTAAAACAAAAAAGAAGCAGCGTCATCCCCTTCCTCCTTCCGAACATTTGAACCCTTTCTTCTTCATGGATTTCCAACCTAACTCCATGGACCACCGTGTAAGAATCTCTCTCTCTCTCTCTCTCTCTCTCTCTCTCTCTCTCTCTCTTTCTCTCTCTCTCTCTCTCTCTCTCTCTCTCTCTCTTTATATTGTTAATGAACTTCCTGAAACTGCTTAAACCCTTATTTCAATTGTGTTCGAAAATGGTTTCAAACCCAAGGATAGTTCAATTGTTCCCATATAAAAAACTTAAAATTGAAGCCCAATCTTGGGTTTTACTTGAAACCCTAAAAAGACATAAACCCTCTTGGAATTGACTTCACTAGAAGGTTTTCAAATATCTCCGATGGGTTTTAGTTATTTTGGGTTGTTGAAGCCGTTGATGAAAGTTGTGAGCAATGAGAGGAAAGGGTGAAACGAAGATGACTTACTATCAGATACTGATTGCTAGGCGTGAATTTCCCACTTAATAAGTTTTAAGACAATGAAATTGTGTTTCTTTAAAACTATTAATTGCATTTTGGAATGTTATAAGTGCGAAATTTCATTGATAAACATCCCTTAAGATATGCTCTATATGGGTTTTGCTAGCGTCTTACCGTTTGTCAATGCAGGTGAATATTTGTCAAATGTGTGGTGTCACAGGCTACGAAGAGCTCTTAGTTTACTGCGATGCGTGTCAAGTTTCCGCCGAGCACCGGTATGTGGAGATGTAGTTCTCTTCGTCTTGATCATATGTGTAAAATGTCTATGTTCAGCGAGTGTTTTAATGTCTGTTACTTTTTTTTGTTGTTGTAATTTTCCTTTACAGTTATTGTTTGCCTAAAGTGCCACCACCAGATGAAGATGTGATATGGTCATGCCACGACTGTTTGTATGCACTTTCTCTTGACAAGGTCGACTTGCAACCTACCAAGAAAAATGAGCAAACAAAAATCAAAGTGAACGAAAATTTCAATGGTAAAGATGCTTCAAAGAAGACAAATGCATCCACTGATTATGGACTTCCAGTCGTTGACCCAGTTTGGAGGTATGGCTGTTTTATAGTTTTCTCTTTTGTATACCTTCAGTTTCTAATTAATATCTTTGAATCATGGTTAGTCTTGTGAAGTTATCTTGGTTTATATAGGTATTGCTTTGCTACAAAATGTTAGTGCCGGAGCTTTACTGATTTTATTTTTCTATAGGGGATGTTTTGACATAAGTAATGAACTCTATGGTATGATTTCGGCCCATATATCAAGTAAAGCATGCTTAAAAGTGTGGAAGGGGGCAAATGTGATGCCTCCCATGCTCCGCCTGGAATTGCTATCGAGGACTGATGTATGGCCCAAAAGATTTGATATATCACCACCCACCGACGACAATATTGCTCTTTACTTATTTCATGAAGATCGAAGGTGTCTCTTGTTCACCTCCACAACTTCATGCCATCCTCTTTTCTTCCTCTTGCTTCCTTGTTGACCTTCAAAAATTGTTTAGGGATTTTATGTCTACCGGTGACCTGGTGCATCAGATGATTGATCTGGACCTTGCACTGAGAGCTGTGTTCGAGAACTCTGAACTCCTTATCTTCTCTTCTGATCGATTGCCACGGCATTATTGGAGTAAGCTCATAAGCCTGAAGTAGACTATATAACCTACATAAATCTTTCTTCTCTGATTCAGATAGTAGTTCTATAAGTTCCAACTTCCAACAAGTTCTACTAAATCTTTTGCAGGATTTTGTGGAAAACATTATCTTTGGGGAGTATTTAAAGGAAAGCTCCCAACAGTTGCCTCCTCATAGTCCTATAGCACCAGTAGTTCTTATAGGTCTGATTCAGCAATCCCTACTATGCCTTCAAATCTACAGCATATAGCCCATAATGTATATATTCTATTTTTCCCACACTTCCCCTGACTGTGCTCCGAAAATCAGGTCATCGCGAATGGAGCTGAAAATGCGAAACTGACATGTGGAGGAGGATGATGTTATTGAGATTTGCATTTATAAATTCTCAGACTCATATGGAATCTGGAGCAGCGGAGCTTTTTTTTTGGAAGTGAAAAACATTTTGGTTGTATAGAAATGGAGATGAAGTAGTTAAGCGAATATTAGATTACACCTTGGTTAGGTGCATCAAGAAAGAATAGTCAGTCTAGGAGTCATGGCGGGTGCCGCAGCTGCATAACAAGTTCCATGTTTTGGATCTGAACGCCTATCCTCTTATCTTCAATTTGTAATACTCTTAGGTTTTCAATTATGGAAGGTGTTGAGTAACTGAGAAGGGTGTGTGTAAGTTCAGTAAATCAGACACTTCTGGGTGCTGTTTTAGGAGATCTTAGGTGTTCAGTTTCTTTCTTAGTTTCTTGTTTTTTCTTTCTCTTTTGGTATTTTATCTTCTTGTCTAGTGACATGTTAACGCGATAGAGAAGAAGAGATGATTTGGTTGTGTTTTGAAGTATACATTATTCTTTACTGCTTTGTGATCTTCAATATCAATCTTCTGCATCTCTTGCCCCCTTGCCCCAAATAAACTCTGGATACAGTTTACAGATTAAAATATTCCACTTTTTTTGTGATATAATCTTTGTAGTCTTAAGGAAAACGCAATATACGAGTCATCAAACACCATTTATCTACTTTTCAACAAAACAAAATCATTTATCTACTACCAAACACTTAAATATAGTCAAAGTGTTAACGAAAACACAGTGATGAATGGTGACAGTTAAACTGCAGTCACGAAGGTAAGTCACATAATATCCACATCCGAGTTTGTTGACTCTTCAGTATCATTTAACTAGAGACTTGTCGGCTAGTAATATAGTTCTATTGACTGCAAGTTCAATACTAAAGGTAAATGCTAATATCTTTTATTGCAGTCCAGATGCGATATAGGTTGATTATGGAAAAAGGATGGGTTTACTTAGTTGTACTGCTCTAGATATTAGATGACTATCTCTTACAACATGTTTCATAAAAGTATAAGAAGTCAAGCAATTTTATACACTAGATTTCTTATGTTGATGTCTATTTTTGTTCCTCAGTGGGCAGAATATTTTGCAGAAAATTCGACCTGATGACCGTGTCAACATGATTTCTGAAGAGCCAGTTAAGTTAGATGTTGAAGAACCGACAACTTCTATCCCCGAGCTGCTAGGCAATGTACTTGCCGAGTTAGAAGGTCATGTTGGTGCTTGTGATCACCAGATTCGGTGGGAGGTAATTGTAGAATACTTTCGTGAAGTAGGAAAGTTGTTGAACAAGCAACTCAATGACTTAGAGGAGAAGGAGAAGGCATTAGTGGAGAAAGAATCTGAAACACGTGCGCTGGTAGCTGAGCGAGAAGCAAGTGTTGCTTCTAAAGAACAAGCTATGGTCGATAGAATTCAGGAAGTAAAGGACAAAGCTGTTGCTTCTATTCTGGAGGCACGGAAGAGTTGTAAGCCTGCTTCTCCAGAGCTCGTTGATTCTACTAGCAATAATGCAGAAAATACAAACTTCAGTAACTCATTCAGTGTCGATCCTCGTTCACCTATTGCTGCGGGAATGGAAAGGAATTCTCCTTCTACATGTGTCGAACACCCTGAGGCTGTTTCTGATGTTCAGACCCGTTCAGTATTGACCCAATTTTGCAAAGAGATGGATGTAAAGGGGCTTTTGAGTTTCATAAATGAGAACCGGAAAGATATCGGTGCAATATTTAAGGAGATTCCTGTTGCCTTGGCAAGTGCAACTGCCCCTGCCCAGTTAGTGCTGGATTCATTGGGGGAGTTCTACCCTCATAATTTAACTACATATCGTCAAGGTAAGAAGACGGATGCATTCCTTCATCATACACGGAGGACATGTGTTAGGTTATTAGAATCCTTGGGCCTGTTGCTGGTAAAGTCGGGCCCTGGTCCCGATGCTTCTTTGATCCCTGAAATAAAGCAGCGAGCCAAGGCAATTGCTGATGGGTGGAAGGCTAAGTTGGCTGAGGTCGATTTAGATAATTGCAATGTATATCGATTGGAAGTTCAGGCTTTTCTTCTGCTCCTTACAACGTTTAAGATTGCTTCAGATTTTGATGAAGAACAACTTTTGGAGCTTGTTGTTGGTGTTATTAAGTTCAGGCAGATACCCGGCGTATGTCGATCTCTTGGACTACCACACAAAATGGCAGGTTGGTTATTAGTTCTTGCCTATTGCTCGTTGCTGGGGATTACTTTTTGTGTTTAGGTTATTTTGGCAATGCTTAATTTTACTTTCTTCCGGAAAGAAGAAGAGTAGGTTACTTAAATGAATAAGAGTTCACAAAATTGCCTACAAAACATTAGATAAAACAAAAAGGAACCCCCCCCCCCCCCCCCCCCCCCCAGAAGGCTTTCTAATTGCACTGCCATTTTAATGTTATTGCAGCCATAGTTGAAAAGTTGATTGATGGAGGGAGACATATTCATGCGGTTCGTCTCGTTCATGCTTTCAAGCTCACTGATAAATTTCCCCTTGTGCCTCTTCTGAAGATGTACTTAAACAACTCGAGAACTATACAAGGAAGTAGGAATGCAGGAGGAGCCGTTGGCTTTCAGGTCCTTATCCATCTCAGCCTCATTACAAGCTGTAAACCAAATTTAGTGTTTGTTTTTTCTTTTCTTTTTTCCTGTTTGGCTTTTATTACTTAATCGATCTGTTCTTTGCAATTCAGGAAGAAGCAAATGTGAAGGAGCCCGCTGTTCTGCGAGCCGTGATAAGTTGCGTAAAAGATTACAAGCTTGAAGAGGAGTACCCACTTGATCGTCTTGAAAACCAAGTAGCTCAGCTGGAGATGGAGAAATCTAATAAGAAGAGAAAGCGAAAGCGAAAAGTAGTGAAACGTAAATCATCAAAGAGGAGTCGTGTAAATAGAGGAAATGACTATAAGCCTCCGTCTTATGTATATTCGAAACGCTCACCAGTTTGTGATGAGAGGCAGGATATACATGGTAGCTGCAGAAATATATCGTCCCCTTATAGGCGGCATTTCTAGTTCTAACTACCAAGTGCGTAACCAGCTCTATTGGCGTATTGAACCCTCAACTCTGTAAGTTGGTTATTGTATGTACCATATGCTAATTTGACATGAACTAAAAATTTACCTAGATACAGACTGATGTGGCGGGTTGACAAGCACCCAATCTTTCAATATATTTTTTCGGGTTTCTTGCACCATTAACTCGTGATTCCAAATGATCAAATAAAAAGGTTAAAATTGTGCCACATTATTCTGTATGTACATGTCTAGAATTCTTGACATGATTAGAAATCTGCCTGTGGTTTTGTCATCTAACTATAGCATTTCTATGTGCAGGATTTTGCCGCTTGATTTCAGTAAATTATGCATGATAAGATTAGAGGAGATGGTATAGCTTAGCAAGTTTCACATACTAGGTCGATGTATGTAGAAGGTTTTGTGTTCAAGTTTTGCTGCAGTTCACTGGCTTTTATAGTTATCTGCCTCAACGAGGCTTTATAGGCTTATACCAGTGTGGATGGTACAAACGTTTGTCCGAGTTTTGCTCATAATGTACATATAAGTTTATCTAGGTTGGTTATGGAATTGTTTTGCACTTAGGTGTCGTTTGTCAACACTAAAATAAGTTATTTTTGCTTATTTAAGTAGAAAAGTAAAAAAGTTAGTTAGGTAACGTGGAAATTTCAGACTTCTCTTAAGTTAAAATTTGACTTTCTTTTAAAATTTATATGTTCAATTTTATTTTTATTTTTTTTGGAATCAAACTTCATTGGGCCAAAAGGCAAATGAGATTACAAATGAAGTTGACACACTAACACAAAGCTTAGTACAAATAAGAGGAAGATCACTCAATTTGAGGTGATGGTAGAACCGAATGAGCCATTGAGTGGGCTTCTGAATTAGCTGATCTGGGCCAATGTTGGAGTGCTTGCAGATTAGGGTTGGTGAGGAGAGTCCTAGCTAGTTGGATGTAAGGCCTAATTCTCCATGGGCCTAAATCCTGGCCGTCGATTACCGCATCAATAAGAACCCTACAGTCTCCTTCCACTATAAGAAGGTCATTACTCCTATCCTCTCCCACTTCCAGCGCCAACAAGAGGGCTTTAACTTCACTTTCTATGGTTGAGCTACTATTTATTCTTCTTGCAGTTTCGAGTATTTTTGTTCCTCTACCGTCTTTAATCACTACTCCAATCGCCGATCCCCTTTGAGAGAAAGCACCATCGAAGTTTATCTTGAGATGGTTATCTGGTGGAGGGAGCCATTCTGAAATGTGGGTTACATTGGTTGAAACGGCTGGACTATTAAGAAGACCTCTTGCTCTGATCTGTGCTTGATGGATGATTTCCTGTAGATTTACTGGTTTTCCTTTAAACATCTTGTTGTTACGACTCTTCCAGAAACCCCAGATAAGGTAAGCTGTGAACATGACTTTCTTTTCTTCTTTTCTGGTATTGATCATCTCTCTTATTATCTCTTCTGGATCTGCATGTTGAGGGACATTTTCATGGGAGGAAGCTTGATACAAGAGTTCTCTGAATATTGAACATGAGCCAAAGAGGTGCTGGGTTGATTCTGCCTCTAGATTACATAGAACACAAGTCGTATTTATGCTCGGGTTCCCTCTGCTGATTTTAAAGTTTTTTTTTTTGAGTAAAACCATACTTTCATTCATAAGTGATAAACAACACGAAAATACAAGGTAGACAATTGTTATTTCTCTCCTCAACTTTATGAGAGTTACATAAGAAAAGTTCATAGAACTTTCGAATGTAAAGTGTCTCATGAAGGGACAGAAATTGACTCGACACTGACTCAAAGAAAAAACCCTAAAGGCCAACAAAAGATCCTAAAGATCGAGAATGAAAAGACCCTAAAGGTCGACAAAATTATTACAGTAATACTAATAAAAAACTAATCAAGATGTTTCCAATCCCCTTTCTTTGCACGAATCCGTCTTCTATTCCTATCTCCTTGTGTTGTAGAAAGACCTTTTACGTCTCACCATCGCCTTACAGACCACCCCTTCACCACAAAATCACCACCACAAACCACCACCAGCTTTACCACAAAATCACCCCCACAAACCCCCACCACCATTACCACAAAAACCCACCACCAGTACCACCCAACCATGGACACCACCATAAACTAGATGATCACCACCACCATTTCCACACAATCACCACCATAACCACAAAATACCACCATTGCCACCACCATTGCCACGAAGTCGTAACAACCCAAACCACTACACTCCACCACATACTCACCACAATGACACCCATAACACACGTAGCCACAACGCCGGGAATACCTGTGAATCGATAAAATCATCTCGCTCGAAACCCTTGCCGGATATGCGATAATGTTGACCGGGAACTTTGATTAGAGAGAAAGATAGAGAAATAAGACCCATATCAACATAAAGACGAGAAGAAGAGAGTCAGCTTGCTCGAAACCCTCGCCGGATCCGGTGAGGATTAGGCAGAAAACTATGAAAAGACTTTGATCGGAAGTTACCTTTAGAGAGAGAAAGTAGTTTTTTTGGAGATTTGATTTTAAAGTTAAGCAACTTTTCTTCAGCATATGCACAAATCTTATTGGCCAGCGCTTTGGGGAAAGCTAAATAGTTTCCGGGGTGTGAAATTTTAAAGGGAATATGTAAAATTTTGAAAATTTTCTGGGGAAATATATCTTATGGGGAAATTGTCCACCTCACCTCTCTCTCTCACCTCTCTCCACCACACATGTCTCTCCACCTCATTTCTTTCTTCTCCGACGAAGGTCGCCGGTCGAAAAAATTCCGGCCGGCGACCTTCAACATAATTTTTTTTCTTAAACTCTCCTCTTTCTCTCTCTAAAAAAAAAGGTGGCTCATACATGGACAACCAATTATTTTATTTGGACAACTATTTTATGTGGACAACTAGAACAATTCAAAATTTTATGTGGACAATAGTTTTTAAGGGGACATCACTCTATTATTTTTCACTCATGTCCTTTAAAAATAAGAACTTTTATTTTAAGTCCTTCTTTTCTTCCATAAACCCTAATCTTCTTCTTCTACTTCTTCATCACTAATAAAACTTGTAGAGATAAACCTTGGAGACATTGTTGATCATGACACCAAGAAAATCAACGAAAATGGTCGAAGAATCAAAAGAAAAAAAATCAACGGAAACGGTCGAAGAATCAAAAGAAAAAATTGCAAACCGAGTCCCCAATTTGTCCGATCTGATTCATAGAGTAGCACTCTCTTGCTTACAACATCAAATTTTGATGAAATGATTAAATCCTCCCCAGAAGTTTGCTCCTTATGAAGCAGCCATGAAAGACCTTAAAAAGAAGTTAAAGTCAAAGAGGTAAAAGTTCAGAAAGAGAAGGATTTTTGGACTTTGATTTCTATTTAAAATTTTCTTCCTTTAGGTTGTAGTTGCAGAGGCACCGTCACCTGAGCTATTGGAAGCAATGACCCGAGTAAAAGAATCATAAAAAAGCTTCACATCTCTTCTACCATCTTTAATGCATTAAACTTGCTTCTCCTAACTTAATACAAAGCCTATAAGATCAGTAAGAACTATACTAGAATTTCAGAAAAGGATAAAATCTACCCACCATCATTCTGAAATCGTGTTCTAATTGGAATCTTTATCAGTGACTCATTTGACATTTTCTGAAACAGAAGTCTGCTTGCCTATTCAAAGGAGAAGATATATTGAAATGATGGTTGTTACTGCTAGGTGAGGTTGGTTAGAAGATTTTCAGTCTTGCCGCGAATAAGACTGCTTGTATTAGCGAAGAAGATGAATAACAAGAGGTTTTCTATTTTTAATCTGGTTTGTTTTTTAGGTCCTCATATTAATTACTGTTTTTAGTATTAAAACCTTATAGAGTTGTCCGCCTATTAAATCAAAGTCAATTAAGTCAAGCATAATTGACTGGTATCGGGCCCGAAAATAGTTGTCCATATAAGAAAATCGGTTGTCCGCGTATTGGCCACCAAAAAAAACCTCTTTCTCTCTCAAAATATTCCGGTGAAGGGGGTTCCCTTCGCCGGAGTTTCTAGAGAGAGAGAGAGTGATTTTTTTTTTTCATCGTCGCCGGTCGGAAATTTTTCGGTCGGAGAAGAGAGAGAGGTGAGGTGGGAGAGAGAGAGGTGAGGTGGAGAGAGAGTGAGGTGAGGTGGAGGGAGGTGAGGTGGAGGTTTTTATTTCCCTCTGACAACTTACAAAATAAAATTGTCAAACAAAATTGACCAATTTTTAACCAAGTCTTCACACCCCGGAAACTATTTAGCTTTCCCCAAAGCGCTGGTCATCTTATTTTATCAAAATAAATTCTTTGTTTATTTCCGTTCCACCACCACACCGTTGTACCACCACTATACACCTCCGCCACCACCAAACATCAAACTTCCACCACCACTGTATCTCAACCACAACCTCCACCACTACCGCACCTCCACCACCATACTTCAACCACCAACCACTGTATCTCAACCACCACCACCACCATTTGTATCTTGACCACCACATCACCACTACCGCCACCGTACCTCCACCACCACCATTATACATCCACCATCGCTATTCCATACCTCCACCGTACATCCAGCACCATACCTCCACCACCGTCGTGCCTCCACCAAACACCATCCCCATACATCCACCACCACCATCCCATACCTCCGCCACCTCCATATCCCTGCCATCGAACCTGCACCACTACCACCACACCTCAATCACATCACAACCACCACTGCTTCCATAACCATATCTCAAAGGATCCACCACCACACCTCAATCACATCATAACCAGCACCGGTTCCATCACCATATCTCGAAGGATCTACTACCACTACCACCAATATCACCACCACCTCTTATAAAAGGGTAATCATGAAAATCTATTATATAAAACAGGATGTTGAATGCTGACGGGGACAAACAAAAATCTATACAAAAGAAAAACAATGAGATAAATCTAGCCGTCTGTTGTCCCATGATAAATCCGTTTTATTTCAGCCTAAATTGTAGCCTTTAGATCCATTAGACCTATCTACACGATAAAAACATTAAATGGTGAATTAAATGTGTTTTATTGCTAAGAAATATTGTAGTTTATTGGAAATAGTCTTGGCTAATAGTAACGTTTAGATCACATCTTCTCCTCATTAACACCGTGTCATTTACTTTTTTGATTTGAACATTCACTTACATCTATATTTCCTTTGTATTCTCATACCATCAGTTTTGGAATGTCAAATGATTGAAAACTCCATCTCTTCAATAAAATCTGAGTAAAAGAAATAGTTTTCACATACTCAAAAAGGGTTTTAGGAATTTTTTTGGAGTTCAAAAGGGAGTCAACTTCTAGGGAGAGGAAGTGAAAGATTTCTTTGGTGTCATTTTATCAGATATGGGGTTTGATGTTCTTTTAGAGAGAAGATCACATACGATAAGTAAATTTCAAGAAATAGCTCAGGTATCTTTTGCTTACTCCAGGGGAACTATGTAATGATGGAAGATGGTGTAGCAAGATTTAAATGGGATCACTCCACTCTTCAATTTATGTCTTTGAGACTTTTATATTAACAAATATTTTTGTAAGTTGCTCAATGATAACTTCCTGATACCTGGCTTTTAATTATTAGGACGCAAAAGTTTGTCATGGTCTTTTTTTAACAAAAGAAAAAATCCATGTTCCCACAGTCTTTTTTTTACAGAAGAAACCCCATGTCTTAAGTGTTCTTATTTTCTCCTCCATGTTGTAATTTCCATTTTGTCACTTTCCATGTGTTTTCAGCGGAACCTCCTAACTCGGAGGAGACAGTAAAATGGTTGTTGAAAGCTTCAAATATTGGTCATGTGCGTGCTTAATATCAGCTTGCTCTTTGCATGTCTCATGGTTGTGGTGTTGTTTCTATGAAGTAATTGATTTCAAATTTTTATCTCTATGATAATACAAATTATTGATTTTTTACTATATTATATAATTTTTATCGACAATTACTTCACAGACTAGCTACGGTCGGGCCTAATGTTCGAGCAGACTATCGTTTTCATTCTTTTATTGTTCTCACATTGGTCACCGGTACCCTCCTTGTATATGTTTATGTGTAGGTGTTAATTAATATAGGTGATCACTTTTATATGTAAAATGAAAATTATGTATTCCAAATGATCTTTTTAGGTAATTTCGCAGTTATATTTTAAATTTTTATTTCTTTTCATTTGTTAAATTAGTATGGAATTTTTTTTTTTGGATCTGTTCAGTGTAGGTATTCAAATTATGTTTTGATTCAAATAATGATGTGATTAATGATTTCATTTAAAGTAATCGAAACGGTTTAAAAATGAATAAATAGAGTATACAAATACGCACACTTTTTTGCTAACTAAATCGTGTGACTAACGAGTTTTGCCGTGCCGGAGGCACGGGTTATACCTAGTCATAAATAAATTTAATTGAAATCAGATATCTCTATAAGAAAAAGAAAATAGAAAAGTAAATTACATTATCAAACTAACTTTTTGATTCTTTTTACTTATAAGTAACATTTTCCTCAAACATATTTCTGATAATTGTTTACTTTTTTGAAGCAAAAGAACTTCTACGACAAGCAAAAGAACTTCTATTTTTGGTTGTCAAACGACACCTTAATCTTTTCTTTGTTTACTACTAAAGTTCCTAAGAGTTGAAGAAAATCTTACACAGAGATAAACAAGAAACTAGGGGTGAACATCGGTTGGATAACCGACTTTTTGGCCCAATCCAAAATCCAAACCGAGGCGTCATGTTTTTCCAAATCTAAATCCGAACCAATCCGTTCATGGTTTGGTTCGGTTACCGATCCGAACTATGCATGAACAGTTTGGCTCGGTTGGATAACCGAACCACCTGTGACATTTTACCATAAACAAAATTTCACATTTTCGACTTAAAAACATGAAACTAACTTAACTATTGAATTAAGCTAGAATTCTCCAGGCCATTTACTTTCTGTTACACATGCATTAAACTACAGTATCAACAAACATGGAACTAACTTTACTATTAAATCTCACCCATCCATCATTCCCATCATATATATTTATATATATAACATAAAAAAAAAAGTAACAATAAATGGTTCGGTTTGGTTCGGTTTGTTTGCTTATTCGTCAACCAAATCCATAAACCGATCCAAATATCTCGGTTTTGTCATTTTAACATCCGGATCACTATTGGATCGGTCCCCAAACCGTCCAAAACGGTTTGGATTGGATTCGGATACTAAATGAACACGCCTACAAGAAACCAGACATCTTGATTTCCATCACTTATATTGGATAGCTGGCTACTCTAAGAAAAGTGCTTTGAGGGGTTAACCATGGCGTATCAGAAAAACATACATTTTAATTCCCATTACTTATACCTTCTCTAGGGTGAAGTAGTTCTTCGGTATCATCGGGTAAATGACTTACTGAGTCTAACAACTGGTTTTTTTGCAGGTAAGACAGGTAATGGAGCTTCTCCCCTAAGAACCCTAGCTGCTTCCTTCGCAGTTGGCCTCTCTATGCAGTTTAGATGTACACAAGATAAACCCATTACCATTCTCTCCATCTCTCTCTCATCAAACCTACTCAATCTATAATCTGCAGCTTCTATCAGTTTCCCTTTACTCCACTTATTCCATACCCAATCGACGAGGATATTTCCGTCATCTTCCACCGGTCGTCTTCCAGTAGCCACCTCCAACACCATCACTCCAAAGGTATAAACGTCCGACTTCTCAGTTGGTACACCTGAATGTACATATTCCGGTGCAACACAACCCATAGTTCCTGCCGGAATTGTTGCTTCTCTTGCATTTGAGCTCCGTTCATAAAGCTCTGCTAAACCAAAATCCCGAGTTTGGCATTGAATCCATCATCGAGCACTATGTTACAAGCCTTGATATCTCTATGAATTATCTGTTTTTCGCATTCTTCGTGCAAGTATGTTAATGCCGATGCAACTCCAAGAACAATTTTCAGCCCGTCTTCCCAACACAGTTGGCGAACCAGATGCTCCGTGTAAGAACTTGTTGAGATTTCCATTGGGCATATATTCATAAACCAGAACCAGTTCATTCTTCCTCACCGCAACAACCTTGAAGCTGAAGTAAGTTCTTGTGTTTTAAGCAACCAATCATGGCTGCTAATTCATTATTGAATGGATCGTTGAACGGGTGGGTGTTGTTTATCCGACTGAATTGTTTAATGGCGACTTCTTTACCAGAAGCAAGACATCCTCCATAAACGATTCCTGAACCGCCTTCACCTATGATTTTACTCCGATGAAATCCCCTTGTTGCTGATTTTATCTCAGACAGTGATAGTCTTTTAGATACTTGGTTCTGTTCAGTTGTGCAGAGATTCTGATCAGCTTCAGTTCTTCTATCATGGCTTCCTTTCTTTCCTATTCGATACCAACTAATGATCTCAACTAACGATCCCAATAGTCACTGCAACTGAGAGAAATAATGCTGCCCCTCCAAACCCTAGGGCTAAACTAACGATCCCAACAGTCACTGCAACTGAGAAAAATAATGCTGCCCCTCCAAACCCTAGGGCTAATTCTGTTCTGTTTCTTCTTTTTGGTCGAAAATCGACGTACCCATTTTCAGAATCATCAACATTACACAAAACATCCACCTTCTTCCCTGGTATCAAATGGAGTTACAGAAGGGATAATCCTAAATGTTTTGAACTGCCATTTTCGACAAAATGCAGAGCTGATCCTTTTCCATCCGAAGCAGAAAAATCGACATACAGGAATTCTTTAAAATACATACAAGGTCGTAGAAAGAAGAAGAAGCCCACTTCTGACAAATACAGAGTTCTTGATTACTGGGTGGTTTGAAATTGAATTTTAGAATTCAAAACAGAGAACATTCTGAATTACCCTTTGGATTTCAATCAATTGAATAGTAGGAACGAAGTTTGTAGCTAATCCTGTTTTTTGATAGTTAGAAGCCATATAACATATAGAACTAATTGGTATTCTACAAAATACAGAAAAAGAAAAATTGATTTACCCAATCCTAACTATGATATATGATATTGAGCTTATTAAATCAGACCCCATTTATTTATAATTGTTGTAAAAACATTATAAAAAAGCGTCAGAGCACCCACATTTACTCTGTTATACTCACCGGAACGTCTGAGTTCGATTGATTTCAGGTTTATCTGAATAAGTCAATTGAGATTAGAGACAATTAGAATAAAGAAAGAACCATACAAGTAAACAACAGAAGGGCTCATGCAAACATAGTCTCATCTGAACTATCAAACTCTCCGAAAACACTAAAATCTGAAATATAAATTATAAAGGTTTACAACACTAGAATAAATTAACTTCCTACAAAAACTTGAACCGTATTGGTTAATCTCATGACTAACGTACACATGGTAATCGACTAAATGGTCTAGAATAAGAAAGAGAGAAAACAGTATCGGTTAATCTCATAACTAACGAACACATGGTAATCGACTAAATGATCTAGATATAGAGAGAGAGAGTAACCGTATCGGTTAATCTCATGACTAACATACACATGGTAATCGACTCAATGATCTATAGAAATAGAGATGGAGAGATCGTGAGGAGTTCGACTATACGTACTTTCCTCGGTACTTCGGCTTTGATTCATTGTTAGGCTTCAACTCTCCTGCCCCATCAGGCTGGAACTCACCAGGGCTAAAAACAGCAGAATGAAGATTACCCTCTTCCAACCACTTGAGATGGTTTTCTTTGAAATCCAAATGCATAACCTTAGCTTTCTCTGCAATCTCTGTGGTGTATAATCCTGTCTTCACCATTGTCAACAAATATCGACTATAACGAAAACTTAGAATTTGTTCACTAATGGCAACCAGGGTGAAACAGGGGTGCTCGGGGAAATGGGGTTCAGTTGAACCATCGTCTCTTAGTACCGGATAGAAATAGACAAGTCTTCCTCCCATTACAAGCATTTTAGCGGCTAGGTCAAGTAAATCGTGAACACATTCTGCTAAGCAGTAAGGGGCGGTCGACGGTATGTGATCTACCCTTTTGTCATCGGGAACCGTGTATGGACCAATTACACCTTTCATTAGCTTTCTTCCTCCAGATTTACGGGCACCAGCACGAACTCCGTAAGGTGGATCACAGATAATTGCATCGAACATCTAATAAGTGTAGCAGACACAACAAAGAGTAAGTCAAAAATATTAACAACTGTGGCAAAAATTGAAAGAAAACAATGAGGATAGGTAACAATGTCGAGAGAAATATTTGCATGTATCAGGATTCCGGCATCTAGTATACCATTAAAGATTCTTTGTTCTTGGTAAGGAGTTAAAACATGAACTATGTGCTGCTAAATATAGATCCTCGATTGGCTAGACTAAATACGAACTCAGACAGCTATGTTATAACATCATAGCTTCCCAATTGTGGACAAAATCGTAATACGATTTAGACTTAGCCCAGTTCAAGTCACTACTCCAATGGAATATTAACCCTTTTAAATCTTCCACTTCTGTTACATTATGGTGGCTGGATTCCTTAAAAATCTAATAATTCCAATCCTTCCAAAGGCGCCAAATGATTGCAAAGTGGATCAGTTTCAAAGCATCCTTTCCTGCCATCGGGTTCTTCATATTCTGCCATTGAATAATTGCCCAATCAATTGACCTTGGGCTCCAACTAATGCAGAAGGCGTTAATTTAGTTGAACCACAAAGCTGTAGCCACTTTGCCATGCACCAAAAGGTGGTCTGTTGTCTCTTCCTGCTCCTTAGAAGGAATGCATCTATTCACAAGTTGGAGCATCCCACTTCGTAAGATGGTCGACTACTCGACTCTGGGGAGCTTATGAAGACAAACAGCAGAAACAATAAAGCTGACTCTAGGTTTCCGAAAAAAAAAATAAAGCTGACTCTAGGTTTCCAAAAAAAAAAATAAAGCTGACTCTAGGTTTCCAAAAAAAAAAATAAAGCTGACTCTAGGTTTCCGAAAAAGTAAATAAAGTTGACTCTAGGAGGGACTCGAGGGAGTCTTTTGTTTCCAAATGAAGACAACTCATCTTTTTTCCTTTACAAGTTCGACTTCAATTGGATTTCTTTCTACTCGTGCATATTTGCTGAGTACTATACTTTAGCAAAAACGAAGCTTAAAAGTTAGAACACACTGACGCTCAAAACATCAATTCTTTTATATTAAAGAGTTAGGAGCGTATATGCAGTTTCAAAATTATTTAACCAAATTACCATATTTAAGCGTTGTTCAAAACAGAGGACCACATCTACCTACTGCATGAGAAAAATAACAAACTTCGAGACAAGCACTGGTAAGAAAACCGTACCTCCTTTAGCCCAGAACGCCACGGAGGAAGGTTATTATCCGCTCTCAACAGAGAAATTGGCATTTGTAACCCATACTGCAAAAAAACAAGAAGACATAAGAAACCATAGGTTGGTCTATGAGCGCTTCTCAAGCTTTCTACTCACAGCTGAAATCATACCAAAAGAAAAGAAGATACGAGAGACTGGTGCTTCACCAAGAATTTTACATCACTCCACATTCACCAATATGCCCCCGTCATCTAAAATAACATTTGTAAGATATGGTTGGTAGAGAGGTTATTTAGTGTCTGTTTTCTACAATTCATTGGGTAATTGGGAATGAGAAACAATTTTTGCCAACGGGCACATAGGATGAGTGAACAAGTGAATGCGGGGCGCAATGACAGTTTGACAGCACAGCATGTTTCGACCTCTTGAAACAATGAGAAAATTTACCTGCTTAAAATTACTCCAAACATTACAATCAGGACCACGCCCATCGCGTACTACCCTGATGTCAATGTCTGCACCCTGAACAAATTCACGCCAGCTCAGTTCAGACAAATAATTGCTAAGAGTGTAAGTGATACAGATAGATATATAATATCCTTGAAGAAGTCATAGAATAAAAAAAGAAGTCAGAGAGGTAAGACCATTGTCATTGCTCCAAAATGTGCAGCAGCAACAAGGATGCTCCCTGTGCCAACAAATGGATCATAGACAAGTTTTCCTGGGGACGCCAGAGCTTGGTTCGCCATAAGAAAAGCCATTTCTGCATCCATGGCTGTGGGACCTAAGTAGTTCCGGCTTTTCAACTGATAGGTTGGCAAAAGCTTCCTATCTGCTACCCCAACTTCCCGGCCAAAAAATATTCTCTTTCCAGCAACAGGTGGAAGCCCATTGCTTGATCCATAATCATCAGTTTCCATAACCCAAAACTTATGATCAGGATTCTTTAAATTAACTCGGCCCTGAAAATATACAGAACATGAGAAGTGGTACTAGGTAAATCATAAAATATCTAATACTAAAGTAAAGCAATCTTCCGACTGAAACTGAAAAAGTTTACTAAGACTGCGAACCATATAAAGTATTGGTCAAGATCTACAAAAATATAGCACAAGTAAAGAATGTCTTAAAGTAATAGTTGAGGCCAGAGAAAGTGAGACAACTCCAAGATAATAATTGTAGCGAGAAAAAGGTTAGCGCTATTTTACGTGTACGATAACAGTGAAAATACTGCTGTACGCCACTACAAAGAAATTCGTAAATAAATGGATAACTTTTATCAATATCTATATATATTTGGTACTGCCAGTTTTATTTTTCGCTTCAAGGTTTCACTTGATCAGCTATTCAATTCCATTTCGTAGAGATTCTCATGTTTAAGGCACATCCTCAGCTATATTAAATTAAAGACCTGCCTCAGAAACATGGCAAGGGAACATCATGGTCGCAGCGGCACAAGATGTGCAGTTTAAAATGAAGTTGTCAAAACAGATACTATAGAAATTTATCAGCCATGTTGCTCATAACTCTTAGAAACTATGCTTGGAACTACTCAAAGACAGGAGAAACACCTTGAAGGGTATGTACGAGAACTTCCGTATACGTTCGTTTTGCTCTTGAAAGCTGAAAGCTTTGCCAAAACTATCAAAAACTATCCTGAATGTGGTATCTGGAGTCAAATATGGTACTTTCCGCTCATCTGGATAACCTTTAATAGCCTCTTCCAATTCTTCATAGCTATTTCCTTCGCCCCAGAGTTCATACATTCCCTTCACAAGGATACCTGCAGTTGGTCAATTGATAATATAAAGGAAGTGTCTAAATTATTTGACAGTTGATTTGCTTGAACAATTCTTTTATCGACGTGTCTGTATATTCTCGTGCTGAACAATAGAAGGTCGAAGTTTTGACACCTCGAATTTCATTCCTAGTGCGACGGATCTTCGACGGATCCCTAATATGTCATGATCTCAAGGATTCGGTATCTAAGCACGTATAACAAAAAGTGATAGTCTAAGTGGGCACTCCAACTGCAATTTGTTCAGATTTTTGGCACTTGGTTGTGCTAATGTAGGAGCCATTTTTGAGTATTCGTAGCTTCTAAGCACAATTTTCTCTTTTCTTTTCTTTTTCTTCTCTTTCATGGTTAGTAGTTAATTGTATCTCCAAAGGCTAATGCCATTGGATTATATTACTCCATTCTATGAAAAATTGTATTTTTAAAAGTAACCCTAGTTTAGTTTGCTAACTTAAAGTTTATTGTTTGTCAATTAGAACACTTCACAAGTTAATAGTTGTGACCTAACTTGGACCTTATAAGTTAAGGGTAATGATTAAAATATGCATCAAAACTGAAAGAATAAATTGATCAAGTAAAAAAAACTTAGAAAGCAAATGAGAAGAAGAAGAAGAAATTACTTCGTTTGGCAATGTTCATTGCGATTTGCTCAGAAGGAAGATTGACGAAATGGAAAGGACAATCAGGGTGGTGAAGTAGTGGAAGTTTCCATTGTAAAGAATGGGTACCACCATCGTTTTCATCATCAAAAGCACCAAATAGTTCAGCAAGAGCTTCAACTTCTGCTCTTCTGTAATCCAACAATCTATGGAAGAACACGCACAGATACCACATCTCTCTCTCTCTCTCTCTAACTTACTTCAGGGCGTCAGAGGGTAGTGCGGCTAGTGCCGTTGGTGCAAGGTTGAAGAAGAAGTGTCGTCGTTGCGTTGGTATGGTAACTATGGTTGAAGAAGAGGACGCCTAAAGAAATGTAAAACCCCAAAGCCCTGAACCCTTGAAAAAAGAGGCAAAATGCCCAAACACGTCCAACCAAACTATACCTAATAATTTTGACACAATCTAAGCAAAGCCAAGTCTATTTTGCTTGGCCAACAACTGGTAGCCCGTTTAGTAAGTGTATCTATTATGCGATGCGGAAGACTCAGGTTCGATCTCATGAAAGTACAAATCTAGGAATATTGAATTTAAAGTAGTTTTTGTAGGCTTTAGTAGGGGTGAACATTTATTATCCGAACCGACCAATCCAAACCGATCCAAACGGATTTGGGCGGTTCGGGAATCGATCCAAAAGTGTTTCGGATTGGTTCGGCTAGTAAAACCGAAGCCTTCGGATCGGTTAATGGATGAGGTTGTCGGATAACCGAAGCAACCGAACCAAACCGGTATTTAAAACTTTTAAACTTTTAATATTATAAATATATAAATATTTATGATTGGGTGATGGATGGATGGCTGAGATTTAATCCCTGACTTTGTACATCAAAACTTTTATACATCAGAACAAACACAAAAATAAATATAAAACAAACAAACCCTAGCTTTTTGCTCTCCCTCCCATTCGATCAAGACCACAATCTCCCTGAATTTGTTAATGGAAATTATGAAAGAGAGGGAGATTTGGTTCGGTTATCCAACCGAACCAAACCGGCCATGTAGATTTCGGTTGGATAACCGAACCGATCCACCGATGGTTTGGCTCGGTTAAAACTTTCCAATAACCGAGACTTTCGGTTCGGTCTATGGATAAGCCGAAAAAATCTGTTATCCAACCGATGAACAGCCCTAGGCTTTAGGTCATTTAATTTCGTCGGGCTTTAGATCAGTAGTAATTCGACAGTTATCGTGTTTATCACTGCGTATCGATGTATCAAATGTCTTTGTAATGAACATTAGTTAATATTCAAAAAAAAATAAGTCTATTTTGCTTGACTTCAACTTGATAGCAAACTAAACTAACCAATCTTATGTTTTTTAAGACGATTTTCGAAGACAAACAATTGTAAGATCTACTGACATGATAGAAAAAGAATGGTCGAAATGCTATTTCCAAAGAGATTATAACTCTCTAATAATGAGACAATAAAATTTTATAAACTCAATAATGTGATGGGACATACAAGATTGTAAAGTAATAATTACACATTTTACTATAAGATTGAGAGGTCGGGGAAAGCTTGATTTTCTTTTTCTTTTTGTTGAAAGAGCTTGATTCTCGTATGGAGTAGTTTATTCTCTAGATTTCTCTCATGTCATTTTATAAATGTACAATATTAAACAATGTAAAGGTAATATTGATAGTTTTTAGATTTTATCAATGTAAGATTTTTTTTCCGAAGGTAGTCATATACTTCATAATAGTTATATGTTTATTCCATACTCGGCGTGCCCATCAAATATGATCTAATGGTGTGAGGACTGAGGAGAGGGGGAAGAAGAAGTGAGGGGAGATGCCATTGTTGGGGCTTTAGTTAGGCCTACATCAACTCTAGGTGTCCACACGAGTGCGTGTGTTATAGTGGGTTTCTAGAGAGGGTACTCAAATAACCATATGAAATGATTCGACAGAAGACATGGCGAGACGAGCTATTGAAAGGCTTCAATTTACAGGTAAAGGACAGAAGAAGGGTGTACTCGTGATGTTTTATCCTGAAGAAGACAGTTGTGGTTTATGAGATGGTGGTGAGTTTTTGTTTCAATGGTGGTTTGGTAACTGAATCAAGAACTGATTCAGAGAAAGACAGAAAACATGAAATTAGTTCACCATTAACGCCTCAAAATTACATCTTCTAGTATCCCAGCGACACTTTATCTATGTACACTTCAAATCCGACCGACATGTATCAGTTCTTGCATTAATCTCTGCACTTGAGCGGTACTTTCTCCCACTTCTTTGAAGCAATTAGCCAAGCATGCAACGATAATATCCTTCAATATTGTCTACTCTTCAAAGTTAGACATCATTGAAGTTAGATCGAAATCTAAGATCGATCCAGTTAGTGATGCGGAGCAAGGTAGAAGAGAGAGTTACTTGTTTTCTATTTACTTAGTACAATAAAGGTTATGTTTCTTTGTTGGTCTTTAGGACCTGTTTTGTTGGTCTTTAGGACCTTTTTGTTATTTTCGTTTTTATTCAGTTCTGAATGTTATGATCATAGACCACTTCTGGGAGTTTCTTCATCAACTTATAACTCTCTCTCTACCGATGTATCGAATTCAGAGGCGTAAACCGGAGATCTGCACGTCGACGGTTGACGGCGAGAAGAGAAGAAGGTTAAAGAAGCATCGGTTATAAAACTACCCTTAGATGGTTAGCGGCGACTGCACCAGAAGTAGCCCACCAGTTAGATCAGACAGCTTTAGAGGCACCCCAAGTGGCATAACCCGTCTTGTCTCTCCGGTTTTGGTTGTGTCTTTGTTATTTTAAACTTCATGGTATAATTCTCATTAGCCTTTTGGTCTTTAAATGAAGTTTGATTTCAAAAAGAAAAAAAATCAACTATAGTAGGTGACCCACGTGGCCACATCCTGAGGTAAAAAGGTGTATGGACTAAAGTAAAATAAAAGTCAAGTATTGGAGTAAAATTCAAATATTAATAATGTAGGACTAAAATTAAAATATCTAACACGAGTAGCATTCCTAGTCAAAGCTCTCGTCTTCTTCTTCTCTCCTCCATTCCCCTTCCTTCTCCATTACGAATTTCCCAAATTCAAATCTCAATCCCCAAATCTCCATCTGCATCAAAATTAAAGATCAATAAGATCTTCTTCCACTTCGAATCCATCAGAGTAAGTCAATAATTCCTTACCACGATCAAATCTATATTTTCTCAAATCTTGATCCCCTTTGAATCTTCTACCAAAATCACAAATTTGCAATATATTATAAACTTTCTTGTCATAATTCTTTCTGGGTATGTTTAATTTTATCTTGATATTCTGTTTCTGAATCGAATTGATGTCTCTCTTAAACAAAAAACCCTTGTTCCCATAGGTTTACTTTGTCTCTCTGTATTTTCTCTCTCTAGATTGCTTAGCTTGTTAAGCATAGAAGTGAATTTCAAATGCTACCATGAATATTCAGTCTTTTGGGCAAGGAAGTCCTAAATCTTTTCAAGCTTACCCAAGAGGTGATTTTGATTTAGAATCAGGAGGAAGTTCTAAGAAAATTAGAAAACCTAAAACATTAATCTCTGTCTCTGTAAAAATGCTTAAATCCTTTGGAAATCGTCTACATTACTATTACAAATTGCATCCAGTTCTTGCCCTTTTCATCTTATTATCATTAGGAATAACAATTTTGATTATTCTTTCAGTATATGATAGTCAATTTCGAAATATAAATACCCAAAAGAGATTTGATTTAGGATCATCATCAGATTCATCATACCCATTTGAAAAACTTCAAAATCTTGTAATGGTAGCTGGACATTCAATCTATACAAGTAATAGTTGTGGGAAATTTGAATTAGAGGATTCATGGTTTTTAGAATCCTATCAGAAGCATCCTGGACAAGCAGCTACTTTCTTGTCACATATAAAAGAAGGGATTGAAGTTGCAGCTAAAGATAATGAAGCTTTGCTTTTGTTTAGTGGTGGTGAGACTAGGAAAGATGCTGGTCCTAGAAGTGAAGCTCAGAGTTATTGGGCTGTCGCAGAATCGAAAGGCTGGTTTGGTAAGTTTATTTTACTTTCTTTCGCTTCTTAGTTTACATGCTTTTAGGTTTTCTTCTAAGTTTGCAGTTCGTTTGAAGTATTGTTGTTCGTGTTGTTAATACTATACAAAGACTACGGTGGGCCGGGGGCGATGGTTATACTCTCGTTTTGTAGAATACAACTATTTGATATAAATAACTACTCCTACTACGTTAGTCGAATTTTATCAACATGTGAAATTGTGAATGATATATTTGTATATTATATTATATACCTCGTGTCTCAGTCGTTAGTTACAAAAATATCAAAGAGTGGTACTCAATTTGTGATCATCATGCTTTATTGTACAAGACTCTCAGCCGTTCAGGAAACATAAAAGAATACCATCATGTTTTGCTATATGGGTAGTCATTTGCATGATGAAACACCAAATTTAATATGGTTACTCAAAAAGGCGTTAGATCAGAATGGTGGGCCGACCAAAATAGGATATAGAGCATTTTAGAGCCACAACAGTATAGGCAAGGCGTAGCTTGGCAATACTGTTTGTCCTTGTTATGGCATGGAGCTACTTTCTCGTCAGAATCCAAAGGGCGGTTTCGATTAAAACTTATGTGCAGGTAGCTAACCTGGAGGAAATAGACACAACTCTTTGTTCTTCGATGTAAACATGAGATAGAGTCATCCTTTTTTTACCCATATGTAAAGGACTTTATGTTAGGTGATTTCTAAACGAACAATGACGGATATAACAGCGGGTTTGTTAATTCTATGCGCTCAAAAACCTCTATGCGTAGTGTGTATATGTAGAGTTTTCATGTTGCCTTAACTTCGGTTTGAGGTCGGACCTCGTTCCTCTCTTTAACATTAAGAACAAAATAGGTACTGATAACTCCTGTCTTTGCGGCGCTTCAGTACTTCTCTCTATGTGTTGCTAACGTGTAAAACTCTCTAGTCGTGGGGAACTCGGCAAAGCCCGATTTACCAAAATCATATTTTGAGTTTTAGTAATAACGAAAAGCTTCCAATTGCTTTAGAATCAAGAGAAACTGTGTTTAGAATTCCTCATATGGTTGCATAAAAAGGTTATTTAATTTGGTTTAGGCTTCTGATAGTTCTTAGTAATTCAATACTTTCTTGTTCAGGCAAGCAAGACGATGTGAGATGGAGAGCCCTTACAGAAGAGCATGCAAGAGACAGCTTTGAGAACCTTCTCTTTAGCGTTTGTCGATTCCGCGAGCTCACAGGCACATATCCTCAAAACATAACTGTAAGCTCTCCACTTCTTCGTCTGACTTTTGTATGATCTCATGCTTCCACCCATTCCTTTCGATCCACTTTTTCTCAAACATTTCTTTTAGTCGGTTTCTCAGTGACAGGTGCTTCTTTATGTGATATGGTACAGGTGGTAAGCTACGATTTCAAGGAAGAACGATTCGCAAATCTTCACCGGTCAGCAATTGGATTCCCTAAAGATAGATTCTTCTACTATGGTACTCCAGCCTCATCTACTTCAAAAGCAGCAGCATTAAAAGGCGAAGCTTTAGTTAGGACTCAATTCCAAGATGACCCTTATGGATGTTTAGGACCTCTTCGTCGCAAAAAAATCGGGCGTGACCCATTCCACCGTTCAATACCTTATCCGTTAGGGTGCCCTGAAATTGAAGGACTATTCAAACATTGTGGTACTTCTACTTATGCAGGTATCCTTCCATGGCCTCGTCCAGTATAACCCAAAACCCTTTTTTTTATACTGTGTTTAATCGAAAACATCGAGTTATGTATAACATAGATATATTTATTAGGTTTTTGAGCTTGGCAATGCCATTGCTCAGTCCTTTTTTCTTCAAACATACCTTAATCTTCTGAAACAACTTCTTTATATTAGCAATACATACTACCATGTTGAATTAGTAGTGGCTAGTATAATTTCTATGGGTTCAATAGATATTTGATTATTACTAGTAATTAAGTGCATTAATGAGATTGCTGATACTCAAAGATGGGCTCGACGATAACCCATCACCTGAAGTTGGGAAGCACACCCTTTCGCACTCAGGGTCTTTTAAGTCCAATCAGTTACGGGCTCCGACGAGGGTGGCCTATGCTCAACCCATAAGTTGTTAAAGAATCAAGGAAGTCTTTTTCTTTTGTTTTTCAAATCTAGATTGTCATTGCCAACAATTGTATAAAAATGGGTTAGAAATATGATGAACATTTTGAAGGCACTCACATTTCTTTACTATAATGAGGATAGGGTTTTTTGTGCCATAAAACTTCCTTCCATCCAAATTCTTTCACCATGGAGATGTTCCAGAGGTTCTCAAAGTCGGACATATAGAGAAAATAAGAGGCCAACAATAGTATGTCAGAGGCCAAATAAAAATTCGCCCTAGAAATAACGAAGAATTCCCAAATGATTTTGCCATTAAAATTAATGATATATTAAGAAGATCAAAATCGAAAACATGATTTAACTTCTTGTTCTTATGAGATCAAATGTTACATCAAAAAATATGTATAAAACAATTAAAACACAAATTCCTATTTACAATTAGTTAATATATGTAAGAACCGAACGAGTACGAAGTAAGAATGTATTTCCTTCCCTTAGGTGGATTTCAATCGATCGCAGTTAAACTTTATCTGCAAAATTAATAAGTCGAGACATTAACAAAAATTGTTCACTAAATGAATTGTTAACTAATTATTCGGACCAAATTCAAAAACTACATAAAAAACTTACCAAAATGGAGTGAATCTGATCTAAAACAGGTGAAAGTGTAGAGATTAAGATCTTTATATCTTGGATTAGCATATCATGATCTTTATCTTTTGCCATTAACAAGTCAATGAAGATTTTTTTGTCAGGAACCAACTTAATAGCTACCTGCAAGAATTATGTTTATGAGATACAATCTTCATTTTTCTAGTAATTTTGCTGTAAATCGAAAAACAATTAGGATCAAATGATAATTAATTCTCTAATTACTTTGTAAGCTATTGAGGCAATCCAACCATGCCATGGTCTCAATGTTGTGTTATATGATTCTTCTACTACTTGCTCCATAGTCATTCCTGGCTCCATTAATTTGCTTAGTAAACTTAGAGTGAAATCCATTGACCTAGTAGTTGAAAGAAAATATAATGTCAATATACATATATAATGTTATCAAGTTTGAATGCTCGAAAAAACTTCCCGATTCACATGATGTAATAGAGTGAATTTAATGAATATTTAGTGGCTTTACCTTGTTAGCCAAACAAAGGATCTTGTACAACTGAGAAGTTTCCTTGCGCTCCCTTCGTTCTTCTCTTTCTTCAATATCTCAACCAAATTTCCATATGTCGAAGAATCCGATTTATACATATTCTCTAATCTCTATATATATAACACATAAACATGTATATGGATAAGAATTTAACTACCATATTTTCATAACACAAAAAATATCATGACGCCCATAACATGTACAGAAATTGGGATTGTTGTATTTAGTGTAAGACAACAAAAAAATGATAGGGAACAAGAAAAACTAGACAGATTCTGAGCAGAAATCTTATGTGGTTTTTTCTGATTTGTTTTCCGATGATTATGATCCACTGAACCAAGAAGCATAGCAAACCACATAAGGTTTCTGCTCAAAGTCTGTCTAGTTTTTCTTGTGCGTTGTCATTCAGATGATACAAACCGAACAATTCAGGTTTCTATTAATCGGTGAAAATAGACAAACTTCTTTAGGAAATGATCATGTCTCTTAGTCTCTATTGATATCAGTAATTCCGTTTGAATATGCATGCAGTTCTAGACGGTCGTACGGAATTATAATTTTAGTCTCATAAGATATGGAATCGGTAAGATATTTGCATGAAATCGTGCCAGAACACTATTAACTCCAAGTTTAGTTCTACGTCTTCTTGAGAGATCAACTTTCTAATCTTACTGTTTAAAAATAAAATTCGCATTAGTGAACTTACCTCAATGTTTTGATGGACATCTTGTCTTAAGACAGCCATTGAAGGTCCTATTCTATCTGCAAAGGTTCATGATATATCATGCATGTCATGGTCATCATCCAAGAAAGAGGGAGAGAGAGAGGGGGAGAGAGAGAGAGAGAGAGAGAGAGAGAGAGAGAGAGAGAGAGAGAGAGAGAGAGAGAACTAACCAAGTAATTGGAGTAGAAGGAAGTTGGAAAGATTTAAAAAAGGCATAGTAGAGACATGATCATCATGTGCATCTGCATGACCATGAGAAGCCATAGTAGAGACTTTATGATCATCAGACCCTTCAATAGCAAGTGAACTAGTAACCCTAATACTCATACGTAACCCTTCAATTGCACTTCTTATCTCAAACCCATTCTCCATATCTCTCTACTCCTCTCTTTATCTCTTTAGATATCTTATGGCCCCTTCTCATCTTATATAAACATAAATATATATGTATATGTATTGTTGGTTGTTGAGCTATCACTTCCTTTGATTCCCTCACAGTGTGAAGATAACTACTCACTTCAGGATCCCTTTCTCTCTCCCTCTCTCTTTCATTAATTTTTTTTTAAATATAAAAGTCAACCAATTAAGATGAAATATGATTAATTCCTCTACCTACACAAAATAGATTAGCAAGGGCATAGTCGTCACTACCGATTCCACACCTTTGGAAAAGGTCAACCCTACACGAAGTAGCTAGGGTTAATGCCTGAAGATCTATTCATTTGTACCACTTAGCAGAGCCGTGGGTAAAGGGGTGCCACCGGTGCGGTGGCATAGGGCCCACCTTTACCCAGGGGGCCATCACATAGACCGGTGGTCAAACAAAAAATTGTGTAATTCAGAAAGCTTTGTACCGTAGGGTAGAAATAAAAGAAAAAGAAGTTTTAAATGATTTGAACTTTTCTAAGTATTTAACAATACTTAAACTCAAGTGCTGTAAGAGGTTTGAAGTGACATTTGAGAATGTCCAACTTTGGGAATTACATGCCTATTAATAGACTTTTTGATTTTCTTCTCTAACCATTTCTCTCTTCACTCCAAAATCCAAATTCACCTTTTCTCTCTTTCTTTCATCAAAGACTTCTTCTTTCTTTCACTTTTCTTTTTAATTATTTGTTTTCTCTCTCTTTTCTATGGTACTACTTAATATAATCTATACCAATTATAAATTTGTAAAGTTCAATACGTAAAGATAAATTAGAAGAAGACAACATTATTTCTGATATTTTCAACCTCCTGGTGATATTTTCTATTCATATCTTCCCTTATTTCATTAAAAAAAATATTCTAAACTTTTATAATTTATTATTTACTTATCTAAACTTATCTGAATTTGAATATATATATATATATATATATATTATGTTTTGTTGACAAATGAGTCATAATTTATAAATTACGAAGATTTAATTGATAATTTTGCTTAAAAAATTTCAAGTGAAAAAGGTTTCACAAAGTCACATAAAACACAAAGATTTTAGTGTTTTTTTGTTTATTTTCTATTAAATTTTTGTTTTTTAGTTCAATATATATTGATTTGGAGGGATTATCAGTTTAAAATCATTTTTAACTACTATTTAATAAAAGTTTCTTAGTTTTCGTTTATAGTAAAAGGGACCTCTTTGAAATTTGGCACAGGGCCCTGAAAATCTCAGCCACACCCCTGCCACTTAGATCATCTCCTGCACAACACCCAAGATAAACCCTAAACATAAAATCCTTTAGACGTGAAAAATCAAAGGTGTCCGTCCTGAAAAGTAGATAGCTCCATTGTCTATTTCTTACTTGATCATTTACAAAAACTATAAGAAAGATAGTTACGAAAAATGTATAAAATATATATATTGACTATAAATGAATTATTTATTAGAAAATGCTAAAATCACAAAAGATTTTAACAAAAGAAGTCGTCCAGCTGATGTGGTTTGAAAGTTTGACTAAATCGCATGCGTTGAAAGATGAATATCACAACCGCCACATCAGCTGGGTAACTTCTTTTGTCAAAATCTTTTGTGATTCTAGCGCTTCCCTTTGTTTATTTACGTGTCCCTTAGAGATCCTCAATGTTGTCATATCATTTTAGACATTTAAGTTGAATTTTGTATTGAAGATGGTTTTTAAAAGAAAATTTCTACAAAAATCATAGAGTATATGGCACTCCAAGTTTTAGTGTTTTAGTGTTTTAGTGTTTGAGCGTTGCATTGGAGACGTTCTTAGAACTATCTAACCAAGTCGGTGAACCCGTTCTTAGCGTCTTCTAACCTCTAGGACTAGAGAGCCAATTGATAGAAACAATTGAACTAAAGTACTTGTTCGTAGGCATCATTTTGGATAACAGAGTGAGTAATGCTAGAAGAGACCACAAGTCAATACCTATTTCAAAGTACAAATCTAGACGTAATCAAAGGCCTATATTTTCGAGTCAACTTTCTTTCTTTCTCTTAACAAACTTTTTCACCCTCCATTGATTCATGTTTAAGTTTGAAGTATATCTATTTTTGTAGCGTCTTCTATAAAAACTCTAAAAAGGAATTAGAGAACCAATTAGGAGTGGGAGATTTTTGGATAAGATGTTTCCGACAGATGATTTGTCCTAATCTCATTCATGTAAATAGTTAGTTTTCCGTGAATTGTTTTTTTTTTATATATAATATATTCTAAATTAAAACTTCTACATTGAATTTATAAGGTTGAGAAGGGGAAATTAAGCAAATAACATGTCAACAGTGACTACAACCCAGCATTTGACCTAGATAGAATGATTAGTTTTTTCAACAAAAAAAAAAAAAAAAAATAGATAGAATGATTAGTTTGATTATATAGATGGATACTATTGTGTAATGTTAAATAATTGATCATTGTCATTAATTAATTACTATTATCATATTCATGAATCGTAATAAGTTAATATATTGTTACACTATAATAAGAATCGAATTACAGTTGTCCGCACAAGTTTGTGCGGCGGTCATAGACGTTTAGTTTTTATTAGTAAAATAGTAAGAAAACAAAAGCAATAAAAAAATGGAGTATATAAGTATGCATCTTCTCAAAAAAAAAAAAAAAAAAGTATGTGTCACAAATTATGGTGGACCTTGCCCTAGTCCAGTTGGGCAAATTGGGCGGCTTGGTCTTCACTAAAAAAAAATGGTACATGCAAAGGAAAGTCGTTTATAGATAGGAGGAAACTGTAATCATGTTAGAACCATTAATACTAAGTTTTGGAAATTGGCACTACAAATTACGGGGTCTTTGGCGATGGAATAAAGTCGTCATGGACAAACAGAACTGATACCATCTGTGGTATCAATGACAGAAGCATTTGGGGATGCTAATATTCACAACGCAGATAGTATTTGCGACGACACCGTCGTTAGGACCTAAATTCAAAGGTTCTAAACATGTTCGAAAGACCCTTACCGAATTAATGTATAAATCAATATAACATAAATCTTATTGGAAAATAATTGTTACTTAGAAAATAACCAACATTCTAATGAAGACTATAATTGCTATACGTCATTTGTTACGCCCAGCGGAGCAGACGATGTTTTTTTCTACACTCACTTTAAGGAAAAACAGCCCTAAATACCTAGGTTTGCAATCTCTTCATCTCACATCTTATTGCTACACTATCTAGTTTAGAAACAAACCATTTGTTTATGAATGAAAACAATTGAACCAAAGAGTATATCATATTTCACTTTTTTTTTTGATGAAATATCATATTTCACTTGGGAGGTGACTTTTGACACATTCCAATTGGGTAAACCAAACATTACCTATAGTTTAGTGGGAAATAGATATTGTAAAACAATGGTGAATTGGTGATGATATGGCAACTAGTGATGATGTGGCAAAGGTTGATTGAGAGCTTAAAAGGCATTTTTGTCAAACAAAAAAAAATGTCAAGTCCTCTTCGTGGTCGACAGTTGACCTTTCCTCTTATGAACCTTCTCCCCATAGAATCAAATCATACTTGTCGGATACGCTGACCATTAGTATTTGATAATTAAATTAATTATATATACAAATTTTTGTGAAAAAATATATTGTTTAATTACAATCAATACAACTCATGAATCTTAAAAGAAATTATATAATTGTATTTATTTTTTTCCACTTTTTATATCTATTGACAAATTGTTCCTCTCTAATAAAAAAGACAAAAGTACTACTGTTACTTAGAAAAAAAAAAAAAGTGAAGGTCAAGTCAACTACATGCCATATTACACCCTACCCATGATCAACAACAAAACATTCATTTAAGAAATCAAGGTGATGGACGGTCTCCAATGTGAGAGAGAGATACCACGAGGAACGACAAAGAGAATGAGATTCACCCACTCAATTAAGAAAGAAGATTATGACAAAATATGACCGTTAATGTTAAACTTATGCACGATTTTATCTTTCAACTACGACAATTCTAACGTTTTTGTTAAGAAATTTGATGGTCGGACACAGACATCCCTAACTACAGCGATAGTAAGGGTTTTCAACAAAAAAAAAAAAAGACAATGATAGTTAAGGTTAGTGGGTTTTATTGAAATTGTATTAATGGCAACGATGCATAAAATGATGAGAAGTGTCTTAGCAAAGTAGACGTCAAAGATCCCAACAATGTTTAGCATCAAATCTGATGCAGGCGCATCCCAAACGGCCCCACAAGGCCACACGAACATGTCCTAGTCGGCCAAAGATTAGCAGTTTAATAAGAGTCCTAATTTAAGTATGATTCATAATGAATCTAGATTTAGGAAGTTTCATTATTTTTAGTGTTTCTATTATTTAGGAAAGTCCAGTTTGTGTCTATCAAGGAAAGTCTAGTAATCTATAAAAGGGAGTCCAGTCTTTGTTTATGACATATTGAAGAGAAAACCAAATCAAAGTTTATAGTTTATTAAGTTTATTCAGTTATTTTACCGTTCTTCGTTTACTTTATTTATCGTTTTTATATTTCCGCTGCGTCTACATCATGTGGTATTCAGAGCCACCAAAGTTTTTGGATAATGATTTTGGAAATTTTTTTCCAGACCTGGTAAATCCATATCGATCGTATTCTATTCGTCAAGATGATTATATTCAATCAGATTATACTCATCAAGGGATAACGAATCGATGTTCATGTGCATCATGTGTGTATGAGAATAAGAACTCGTACGATTATCATTGGAATCCGGGAGAAACCGTACGAGAAAACTCATCGCAACCTCCATCCTCTTATTATCCGACAAACACCGAACCACCACCATCACCACCACCTCCGTACTCTTATACACCACCACCGTACTCTTATACTCCACCTCCGTACTCTTATACTCCACCTCCGTACTCTAATCATTCACCACCACCGTATTCATCATCACCGTCACCACCCCCACCATTGTCTAATACAACTTCACATTCATATTACTCTTACACACCACCTCCGCCCTCGTATACACCACTACCGTACTCACCACCATATTCACCATCACCTCCATCTTCTTATACACCACCTCCGTACTCTTATTTACCATCACCTCCATCTTCTTATACACCACCACCGTCACCACAAACGACGTCTGCCGAAACGGTTCAATCACTACTATCCGATTTAGCTAAGATTCAAGATATGTGTGACGACCTCAGAACATTAATACGTCAACCATATTCTTCGTCGATTTTATCTTTCAATCATGAAGAAGAAAAAGAAGAATACAAAGAAGTGGAAGAAGTTGATCATGAAGAAGTTGAAGAGGGAGATTGTGAAAAAGATGATTCCAACTACAAAGAAATAATAGAAGAAGATGATACCAATAAAGGCGTTCACTTTGAACATAACAAAATTCTTTCGAATTTGGTGGAAGAAAAAGTTATCAGTGGCTTAGTTACTTTTCGGGATTCAAGCGACAACGTAATCAAGTTCAAAATATTACCCTTAGTCAACGTTTCTTTGCCCTTAGGAAATTCTTATGCTAAGACATACTTGGGTAAACCCCAGAAAGATGCTCCAAAGTATTGGCTTAATTTTTTTTGTCAATTCCACCATGTATACTTCCAAGGGAAGTGAATATGACACCATAGAAGTTGGGCAAGGAAATTTGAGGCTAATTTATAACTACCATGAAGAAAAACGTACTCACTATATTCATAACAGAAACTCGATCACAACACCCTTGAATCAATCGTACAGTTTCTATTCTGGATCATCGTCTAAATAAGGCATTCCTTTGCTCAGTGAAGACTATGATTTTTCTCACGACGAAGAAATTCTTTACTTTGTTTGGGATCCAGGAGCCTTTACAGTTTCACAAACTCGAACTTCGGCTTCTTGCGTTAATCCTTTTGGAAATATCTTTCAAGGATCAGATTTATGGGTTACGTTAATGGGTAATCCATCAAATAGAGGTTATCTTCAGCAACCATCTTTTGTTACGATACAAGATCTACAACCACATATTGTTCCTGGTGAGAAGATAAAAACTTTTGGGCTTAATTATGATGGGTTTAGTTTTTGTGTTGCTAGTATGTGTCAATTATATCTTGTAGATACAAGAAAGCCAATGACTCTGGTATTGGGGAGGATTCATGGTATTGATAAACCAAATTTTATTGAAGTGTTCAAATTGATGGGACTGATCATTCACGTCTCTAATGTGTTCGATAAGGAATTTCTTAGAAATATTCATGCGATAGGTAATTTTGCTACAATACCTTCTAGAAAAAGCAGGGCTTATGTCAAACATATAAATTTTGGAACTATGTGGGCTCGGAATGTAACTAAATTTTCACGTGATTATCGAGTTCGGGTTTATAAAATTCACGAAGATGAACATGGGAAGGTAGTTTTTGAGTATCATATCAACGCTACATGTTTCCAGATCGATATCTTAATCGCACTTGGTTATGCTTCTACGAGTTTCTTCTACGGGTTTGAAGATAGTCGACACCTTGTTCAGTTATTTCAGGTGGTTATGAAACGAAACAAGGTGGTTTTCATATTGGAATTGAAGACGACATTCATTGTTGTTTTCCCAATAAAGAAGGTTGTATTTGTGATTTCTTTCCTCAAACTCAAAGATGACGGTCGATGTCGCAATTTGTTGGATATTTCTTCACTATTGTTGATTTTGCGAATCTTGGCGCGTCAAAGGGTCCGGATTCTAGTGGGTTCACTAGTCCATCATTGTCTTCTACGTATTTCCAAGAAATTTCGTGAAAAGTGGGCATTACGGATCGGTATGGCAAAACTCACCGTATGCGGGTGCATCAAATTGTTTTCTTCATCGAAAAGGTTCGGGACGAACCTTCTGGGGAAAGGGGACCTGATGCAGGCGCATCCCAAACGGCCCCACAAGGCCACACGAACATGTCCTAGTCGGCCAAAGATTAGCAGTTTAATAAGAGTCCTAATTTAAGTATGATTCATAATGAATCTAGGTTTAGGAAGTTTCATTATTTTTAGTGTTTCTATTATTTAGGAAAGTCCAGTTTGTGTCTATCAAGGAAAGTCTAGTAATCTATAAAAGGGAGTCCAGTCTTTGTTTATGACATATTGAAGAGAAAACCAAATCAAAGTTTATAGTTTATTAAGTTTATTCAGTTATTTTACCGTTCTTCGTTTACTTTATTTATCGTTTTTATATTTCCGCTGCGTCTACATCAAAATCTCAGCCTTAGATGAGAAGAAAGTGAAAAAAATATCTAAAAAAAGCTTGTAAAATTATTCGAGCCAAAATTTCTTTACATATTTTAACATATACGGGGATATAAACAAATGAGTTGGTCACAAAATAGAGACAAAATTTATATTAAACATAATATTATCAAGATACTAATTTGAGTTCATAAACAGACATCTAATCAAGATAGTTATACAGTTTAGATAATATGCTTTAAATTTCAATTAATACGAGACATTAAACCACCAATGATATGTACACGACAAACTGATACCAGATTAACTTATCCATATATGAGGTTCTCATTATTAAATCCATTTGACATAAATCGAATCACCTAATGGATCTTAGCTACCTCTTGACTTTACAAAGAAATAAAATTGTCTGGGTCCAGATGAATAGGTACTTGACCAGTTGACACTCCCTGACAAAATTTTGTCAAATAAATAATAACTTTTGTTCTTTTATATTATTTTATGTCTTTTAGGAAGTAAAATTTATCTCTAGATTCCATCTCATATTCTGGACCACAAAGTCTATAGGTTAATTTTTTTTTTGTTAAGGAAGTCTATAGGTTAATTGGGTTCATTTATGTGGATTCTTGACTATATTGATATTAGTAGTGTCATATAAATGGATATTATAATAAGAAATGATATATGAGCCGACCATAATTAGACGGCTAATATGGTCGACTCGGATTCCCTAAACATGTTTTATAGAGAGAAACAACCTTGGTTGTGATGGTCCCAAATTGTGGGCCAAACATAGTCGACTAATCGAAATATAGTAAGAGAATATAGGTGATGTATTAGAGATAATAATGCCTATAATGTGAAAACCAGATTAGTCACCTCCTTGACACCCTATGTAGTCACAATTATCCACCCATTTTCGGGTTCAATTACAATAATCATCACTTTAGATTTCGGCATCAAGAAGAAAATACGACATGAAGAAAAAAATTCGACATCAAATAGAAATTAACAAATGAATCTGTAACAAATTATGAAGAGAAGACATCAACTGATCAACAAGACAAAGTTGTATTCGATTAACAACTTTCTTCCACAAATTCATGAAATCTCAAAATTCTCCACTAATTGTTGTGTTAGATGTATAATAACGTTCACGACCTTTAGGGTCCTGATGTAGATTGTTGTGGAAGCGTAAAAGTAATGGAATCCACCATTGTTAATAAACTAAACTAACGAAATAAAACTGATAAAATAACGATAAACAATAAACTTGATTAATAACTTGATAAATAATAAACTTGGTTGATAATATTCTCTGATCTGGTTAACAAAGACAGACTAAACTTCTCTTATATAGAGATTGTACTTTCCTAGATAGACTCAAATAAGGAAATAAGATAACTACTAATAATACTTTCCTTGATTGCTAAGACTCATAATTATGGAAACCCTAAATACTTAATTATAGAAACTACGCTAATGTAGCTTCTTGACCGTGAGGCCCACTATCACCATGCCCGTGAGGCCCAATACGAAGATGGTCTCCATCATACTCCCCCGCTGCGGAACAACTTGCCCCCAAGTTGGTGTTGTCATAAAGCGGATCGTCCAAGTAATGAGGATATATATCAGCGATGTTGAAGGTAACTTCGGCGACGAGTTTGAAGGCAATCCTTAGTTCCCACTTTTCACGAAAATTGCCGAAAATCCGAAGAAGAAAAATATTGACAATATCACCAATTATAATGTGAAACATATATTGCCAAGATACTCGCAAAAGCAATACCAACGTAGATACGTCTAGTAAATTGCGACATCGCCCGTCGTCTTTTAGTTTAACGAAAAAGGTCACATATACAACCTGTCTTGTTCTTGGAAAAACAATGGATGGCCATGAAGATTGGTTTGTATGATTCTTTGAAGTTGAAAGCCATGAAGAAATCAATAGAGGAGAAATTATTTTATGATTCGACACAACTAATTCTTCTCCCGGGATTATATACGGAGCAAATAATTTGTGTGAGCTTGTGTTATTCATCTCATTGAACTTTTCTTTCTCCGTCATTGAAAAACTAGTATTTATTTTATCAAGAAAATCTCCTTCAACAGTGTCGACCATGGTAGTCAAAGAAATTTTGGATAATTCACTTTGTTCTTCTTTTTCCTCAGTCATTGAGAAATTTTTGTTCTTTTTGTCAAGAACTTCTTTTTCAATACTATCGAACACGGTGACCGAAGTAACATTGGAGAACTGTCTACTTGATTCAATATTTGTCTCCACATATGAAAAATATTCATCTAAAGGAAGAAAAACATACCTGAAGATGCTTTTCAATGTAGTCCAATCGTCTACGAATTTTTTCCCTTGATTAATGAGTCCCCATTGCATTGCATTGAATTGTTCATAGATTCTTTCGGACATATGTTGTTCGATGAGAAAAACCTTATCTTCATCATGGATATCTTGGTTTATGAACCAATCTTCCATATGTTGAATCCAAAAATTTATATGACATTGACCGTCGAAGAGAGGAATTTTAGAAACGGTATTAATTTTTTCTGGATATTTTCGATCAACATAAAATTGTTTAGAATCTCGAAAGGGATCCCAATCTAAACGTGGAAAAATTTTCCAACACTCAAGGAGAGATGTATCCATGAAAAAAATTTCATCTTTTGTTCCCAGATTTTTAAAGCTCTGAATACCAGCTGATGTAGATTGTTGCGGAAGCGTAAAAGTAATGGAATCCACCATTGTTAATAAACTAAACTAACGAAATAAAACTGATAAAATAACGATAAACAATAAACTTGATTAATAACTTGATAAATAATAAACTTGGTTGATAATATTCTCTGATCTGGTTAACAAAGACAGACTAAACTTCTCTTATATAGAGATTGTACTTTCCTAGATAGACTCAAATAAGGAAATAAGATAACTACTAATAATATTTTCCTTGATTGCTAAGACTCATAATTATGGAAACCCTAAATACTTAATTATAGAAACTACGCTAATGTAGCTTCTTGACCGTGAGGCCCACTATCACCATGCCCGTGAGGCCCAATACGAAGATGGTCTCCATCAGGTCCCCTTCGTGATCTTCATGATCTTTAATTTGTGACCTTTAGAGTATTTTTATTTTATTTTTGCAATATTATACTTCTTTCTCTTCATGTTGTCTTTACTATGTAAGTTTCATGTTTGTTATTTACTTTAGTAAATCCATGTTGTACTCAAAGGAGTAAAACTTTCAAAACCATGTAATGTTTTGGATTGTATTCCTTCCTGTAAATGAAGTTTTGGTTTAACTCAAAAAAAAAAAAAAAATTAACTATTGTTTCGTGCTAGAAGTAAGTTGTGACTAATAACAATTATTTGGCTTTACTCAGTATTAGAAACCATTCTAGTCGATTATATCAATAATTCGACTTATACCTAAAACCTCCCATTCATATTTAGCATCTGAGACATGGGTACAAATCGGAACGCTCCCCGTTACTCTTGAATAATTGAATACGTAAGACTTCCGGTCAGTGACGTATCCAGGATTTACTTTGAGGGGGGTCTAAAAAATACTACGTCCCTTCTAAAAATGACAATTATAGAAATTTAAGCAAATAAATAAGTAGTTGTAGATTTATGAAAAAGATTATTGGAAAAACAACAACAAGATTTGAAGATTAGTATTCTAAAACTGGTTAGGGAAATGCCACTAATTTTTGAAATTCTATAAACCTAAACTAACACCACAAAAAGTGGTTGTGGGGTTTGAACCTACGACCTTCTAAATCCCTCCTAAATTGCCATGAATTCCGACAATCTACCAAGTTACAAGCTATGTTAAGGTAAGTCACGAAATACTGTATGTTCTTGCTTCAGAGCTCCAACGGAGTAATAAAGATAAAAAGGTGTACGAGGGGTCTCGAACCTGCGACCACAAGAGTGGCAAAAATGCCCTTCAACCATTGGGCTAATCACAATTGTCATTATCGGTTGCAACCTACAACTACTTATACTGTTAAGATATTCTTTTTCGTTTTTTTTCAAATATGGTATAGGGGGGTCTACAGACCCCCTAGGCCCTATATGAATCCGTCACTGCTTCCGGTAGGATGTTCCAGACTCCAAACAGAGCATATCGAGCATGGGCTTATTCGGGTAGTCTTTAGCAAGACAGTGAGAGGCGCCCTTAGCAAGATTGCGAGGGAGCGCCTTTAGATCTCCCTGATGGAAGCTATAGCCAAAACCAAGCCCAGAATCGGATCAAGGCCTGATATTTGGGTCCAAAATAACTATGTCATGTTCTTAAAATTTTGGGCCTTTTATTAAGTCATTTGGTCTTGAAAATTGCATAGAAACACAAACTCAAATTCCATGAAAAATGACAGAAACAAAGATTATTAAAGATTTGAACCAACCCCCCAATGCCACCATATAGAAAAGAAATGAGCCGGAAGAACATGTAAAGAAGAAGATCCAAGAAAAGAAGATGCAAAAGATCAAGAACAAAAATCTTGTAACTAGCTTAATTTTAAAACAAATGAGATTTGTAGAAGGAGACGAGATAGAGAGTTTAACGGAGGGAAACAATATCAAAATTTCATAAAATAAGAAAATATTTCACACAAAATGAAGTTAAAAAAAACGCAATTTATGCAAGTTTACTGATTCACCAGTTCACATAATTTTATTAAACCATATTTCCTGCCCTCCTGGATTACAACATCCACTGTTATTTATGTTAAGCATTGGAAACATATCGATTATATTAATACAACAAACTTACCTCTTACCTTGATTATTCGACAAATTTCATTCGTATTGTCATAGATCTTTTAAGAGTTATAACGCGTCATTTTATTTAGCCGATTTCAAATATACTACAAAATTATTGATTATTTACTATGAGGGACTCATTTCCCGATCATTATTTCCGGCGACTCCTCCCTCCCTCTTCCTCTCGGGCGACCCCAAACAGGGGGCAAATAAAAGTTGAATTTGGTCTGTTCGAAATTATCTTTGGATCCTAAATAATTTCTCCCTAGATCCCTAAAGTAATGCAACCTTGTTGTGATTGTTTGGAAGGAGAGAGAATTGCATTGTTTTGGGGTAAAGATCGAAAAGAAAAATGGAATAAGTGGGTCCAATCAGACATGATACATGACTAGGTGTAAAGGTAGTTTGCCTACCAATGTCCAGGCTCTTACCTCAATACCAATATTTCATTTTATTGATTCAAAAAAAAATATATATATTTCATTTTATTCCCCATTTTCAGGATCGGTACTAACTATTCCCAACATTTATAAAAATCATATTATAAAACTCCTCAACAGTCAAACACAAAATAAGAGCTTAACAAAATACAATTATTTTACTCACAGGGATCAAAGTATATGACACACCCAATAACTCATTCAGTTATTATTACCGTTTTTAAAATAACAATTATGAACTTAGAAAAAATAGTTCCAACGAAAAACTAACAATATGTACGACAATATGAGTGTGTATGTTTTTCGTTATTAGGTGAGAGGGTAGTTCTCCTATCTCCATCATCTAACAAATCCGTCTAGTTGATCTTTATATATATTGACTAATAAATTATTTAACTCTTTAACTGATAGTTTAATTAGTATTTGGCCGTCGTTGTCTTTGTATCCTCTTTTTTTTTTCTTGGGTTATCTTAAGCAGAATGAAAAACAAGAAATGACGTGTGAGAGTAATTGTTTTTCTTTTTATTTGGTGAATCAATTGGTCTATTGATTACAGAACCACCAACTGATTAGTCATATACAAATGTTGAACAAATATATCGGTAGAATAACGAGAAATAAACCTTTATATGAACATGTTGATGCATTCTCCGTAGATTGGTTATTTTAATCATGTGACCATTTGAAAGTGGCGAAGGAAGAAAACAACAAACGTCTCGACGTTCTACCTCTGCAAGTTGGTTAACATTCATCCCTATAAAACCTGTTAAGTTATTAATATGGAAAGGTGCTATATTCCCCAAAATATGTTGGAATAATACTGAGGGCACCATTATCAAAGAAACCATCCAATCCACATGTTCCCGCAATAGACAATATACCTCATTAAGAGGATCATTCACTCCCCTCAACTTATCTCTCTAGCCATTAGATTTTCCTCGACTGTCGTGTTGGAGAAGGGGGTGACTTATTTCCATAACCAACATTCTTATGATCAAATGTCAAAGAGAAAGAAAATGGGAAAATCTCCATCCATATTTCTTCTACAAAGTACCGGTCCTGACTTTTGGGGGACATTAAGTGAACGTATCGACGGGGCCTCTACATTTTAAGTCGAAAAAATATAAAAGTTAAAATATAATGCCCCTGACCTTCGGTTCACCAAGAAACTACTGTGCCAACTCTACAACCCAAACAAATGTTATGTAGATGTGCAAAAACTAACACATACAATAATATTATCTATGTATAATGTTACTTAAATCAGGGGCCCTCTAATTTTGAGGGCCCTAGACGGCCGCGTGGGTCACCTAAGCTCAGGGACGGCCAGACTTCTACAGTTTAATTATTCAGATGAAATACATAATTTTCGAAGGATCAACTAAGTGTCTTTCGAGATTTCTAAATAAGTTGTGTTTTTGAAGTGAAGATCACAACGAAAGATAATTTAAACTAGTCCACAACAGATTGCACAACTATGAACTAAAAACATATGGAGTTTTAAATGAGTTGTGTATTTGAAGTTCACAACCAAAGATAATCTAAACTAGTCCACAAAAAATTGAACAACTATGAACTAAATGTTGGGAAAAATACCCTAATTAACTTGTTCAGGAATATGAAGATAAACGATGTGAAAGTAAAAGTAGAGACACCAAGATTATTTAACGTGGCAAAAAACCCCTCCAAACTAGAAGGTAAAAAACCACGGGACCTAGTCCAGAAATCTTCCACTATAATTAAATAATGGGTTACACAACTCTTCACCAAACCTATGGTGGATAAACTGAACAAAGAAATAAAATCTCTTACTCCTTAGGATTTGAACAAATCCTAGATTCCTAAAGGTTGAAGAAGATAACCACAAACTAAATTGCTTCACAAGATTAATAATCTTCTTTTCTTCAAACCAATATTCTGCTCTTTCAATCTCTCTTGAAAGAACTACTTCAGAAATCTCTCTTTCTCTGACTTCTCTTTGTTCTGGAAGTTGTTGTGTATAATCTCTTCCCTTTCATTCCCTATTTATAATAATAAATAAGGAGGTTTACCAATAGAAATAGGAATTCCTTTTTAGGCTTGAAAAAATAGAAGTTTCTATTTTTTCCCCAAACAAGGAATAAGGGAAATCCTATTCCAACTAGGAGTCCTTTAATTATAAGGAGGGACCCCAACAAACTCCCCCTCCCGACTTATGAAGAGGGACCTACCATCCCCAAACCTGCAACACTACTACATAGCTCATGTTTGCCTTTGGGTAATGGTTTCGTCATCATATCTGAACCATTGTCGTCAGTATGGATTTTCTCGATCTTCAACACCTTTTCTTCAAGAACATCTTGGATCCACTGGTATCTCACATTTATATGCTTGGACTTTGAATGGAAACTAGAATTCTTACTGAGGTGGATGGCACTCTGACTGTCGCAATGAATAACATAATTATCTTGTTTCATACCAAGTTCTTCTAACAGTCTCTTCATCCATAACATCTCCTTGCAACATTCTGTAATGGCAATATATTCTGCCTCTGTAGTAGATAAAGCTACACACTTTTGTAATTTAGATTGCCATGACACTGCTCCCCCTGAAAATGTAAATAAGTAGCCTGATGTGGACCTTTTAGAGTCAACATCTCCTGCCATGTCTGCATCTGTGTAACCGACTAATACTGACTTATCATTTCCAAAACATATACGAGCTTTAGACGTACCTCTAAGATACTTCAGAATCCACTTCACTGCTAACCAATGCTCTTTGCCTGGATTAGCAAGAAATCTGCTTACTACTCCAACTGCAAATGCAATGTCCGGTCTTGTACACACCATTGCATACATCAAGCTTCCTACAGCTGAAGCATAAGGAATTTTCTCCATTTCTTCTTTCTCACTTCTAGTTGATGGACACTGATCACGAGTCGACTTGAAGTGACTGGCTAATGGACAACTCACTGGTTTTGTTTTGTCCATATTGAACCTTTCTAGAACCTTCTCGATGTATCTTTCTTGTGATAGCCAAAGTTTTCCAGCTTTTCTATCACGAGAGATATGCATGCCAAGAATTTGTTTTGCTGGACCCAAGTCTTTCATATCGAAATACTTGTTTAGTTCCTTCTTTAACCTGCTAATTTTATTAGCATCCTGACCAACAATCAACATATCATCAACATAAAGTAGAAGTATAATCAAATCTCCATCAGGAAATTTATGAACGAAAACACAATGATCTGAAGCCGTCCTGTGATACCCTTGATCCTTCATGAATGATTCAAACTTTTTGTACCACTGTCTTGGTGCTTGTTTCAGCCCATATAAACTCTTCTCTAACTTACAAACCAAGTGTTCCTTACCTTTAACTTCAAACCCTGTTGGTTGTTCCATATACACATCTTCCTCCAAGTCACCATGAAGGAAAGCGGTCTTGACATCTAGTTGTTCAATTTCTAGGTTCATACTTGCGGCCAATCCTAATACTAACCGTATAGAGGACATCTTCACCACCGGAGAGAAAATCTCATCAAAATCAATACCCTTCTTCTGCCCAAATCCTTTCACCACTAGGCGTGCCTTATACCGTGGTTGTGAATTTCTTTCTTCGATTTTGATTTTGAAAACCCACTTATTTTTAAGAATTTTCTTATTCTTAGGTTTTTCAACCAACTTAAAAGTGTTGTTCTTATGCAATGATTCAATCTCATCTTGCATAGCTTTCAACCACTCCTTCTTGTGTTCATCATCTATGGCTTCTTCATAACACTGTGGTTCTCCACTATCTGTAACCATCACATACTCGTGTGGAGGATACTTGGTAGATGGTGCTCTATCTCTAGTCGATCTTCTCAATTCAGCTGGTGGTTCATGTTGAACTTCCATTTCCTGCTCAACATCATCACCCATAGGAACATCTTCATGAGCTTCATCTTCATGATTTTGTTCTTCACCTGCATTATCATGCATAACCTTAGAAGAGATATGTGGATCTAGATCAATGAGATCATTACTATGATTCTCATGCTTCTCAACTTTCCCAAAGTCCTCAATAGTTTGATTTTCAAGAAAGACCACATCTCTACTTCTAATAATCTTCTTATCGACTGGATCCCATAACCTGTATCCGAACTTCTCATCTGCATACCCTAAAAAGATGCATTGCTTGGCTTTATCATCAAGCTTTGCTCTTTGATCTTTAGGTATATGCACAAAAGCCCTGCAACCAAACACCCTTAAGTGTTCATAACTGACTTCTTTCCCAGTCCACACTCTCTCAGCTACATCTCCATCTAATGGTGCTGAAGGTGATAAATTAATCAGATAACATGCAGTACGCATTGCTTCACCCCAGAAGCTTTTAGGCAGCTTTGCTTCTGAGAGCATACATCTGATCCTCTCCACAATAGTGCGGTTCATGCGTTCTGCTACACCATTTTGTTGTGGAGTTTTGGGAACTGTCTGTTCATGTCGAATACCATGGGTTTTGCAATACTCTTCAAACGACCCGATGTATTCTCCTCCATTGTCAGTGCGAATGCACTTCAATGATTTTCCTGTCTCCCTTTCTACCATGTTGTGGAAATTCTTGAAAACTACAAGTACCTGATCTTTGGTCTTTATGGCATATGCCCAAACTTTCCTGGAAGCATCATCTATAAAAGTAACAAAATACAAAGCACCACCAAGTGTTTTGACCTTTAAAGGTCCACAAACGTCAGAATAAACAAGCTCCAAAACACTGGATTTTCTTTCAGATGCATTCCTTTGAAAAGAAACTCTATGTTGCTTTCCTACTAAACAATGAGAACAAGTGTTTAAATTTATACCTTTTACGTTCGGTAAGTCTTGTCGTTTAGCAAGGATTTGAAGTCCTTTCTCGCTCATGTGCCCGAGTCTTCTATGCCAAAGATCAGTGGAAGAATCTTTTTCAACTGCATTCAATTCTCCTTTACACAGTTTTACTTGAGTTCTGTATAAAGTACAACACTTTTTCCCTCTTGCTATCACCATTGACCCTTTTGTGAGCTTCCACTTTCCATCACCAAAGTGACTATGGTACCCTTCATCATCTAATACTCCGGTAGAGATTAGGTTATATCGAAGATCTGGTATATGCCTCACATTCTTAAGAATCAATGTACTCCCTGTGCTCGTCTCGATTTTCACTTCTCCAATTCCTACGATTTTTGAGAAACCTAAGTTTCCCATCCTGACTTTGCCAAGGTCACCAGTTCTGTAAGATCTAAAGAAATCCTTACATGGAGTAGCATGATACGAAGCACCTGAGTCAACCAACCATGTTGTTTCTAGTTCTGACTCAGTCATACTTAAGCAAATCTCTTCACAACCTGAGAGTAAGATAATGTCATCACCTGAGGCAACTGCCGCAACATTATCTTGTTTTTCATCATCCTTTTTATTTTCCTTCTTTGTTTTCTTGCAATCACTCTTGTAATGACCCATTTTTCCACAACCAAAACATCTAACTTCTTTCTTTGGTTTTGATCTCCCCCTTGACTTATCACGGTTATGAGGTTTTCTACTTTTACCTCTCCCCCGTCTTTCTGTAACAAGTGCCTCTGAATGAGACTCGTCTGACGATGATTTCCTTCTTGTTTCTTCATTCAACAAACTACCTGTTACATGATTCATACGCATTATGCCATCAAGAGCAGAATTGCTAAGAGACACCACCAATGTCTCCCAACTATCTGGTAAAGAATTTAGAAGGAGTAAGGCCTGCAACTCATCATCCAAAACTAACTTCATTGCAGAAAGCTGGTTTACTAGACTTTTCATCTCATTCAAGTGTTGAGCAATTGAGGTTCCTTCTTTATATTGTAATTTTCCTAGCTTTCTGAACAAGTAAGCCTTTTTGGCAGCTGTCTTCTGATCATACAATTCTTCTAATTTCCTCCATAGACTATAAGCGGAAGTCTCCGTCGATACATGATGAAAAACACTGGGTTCTACCCATTGTCGAATAAATCCAACAACCTTACGATCTAATACCTTCCAGTCTTCTTCATCTATCTTCATCGGTTTTGTACCGTGATTTTCAATGGGTGCAGCTAGGTCTTTGCAGTATAACAAATCTTCCATTTTTGCTTTCCACATCAAGTAGTTTTCTCCATCTAAACTAATCATTCGATTAGTATTCACTTCCATATTTCTGAACAATAAATCCAACCTTAGCTCTGATACCACTTGTTGGGAAAAATACCCTAATTAACTTGTTCAGGAATATGAAGATAAACGATGTGAAAGTAAAAGTAGAGACACCAAGATTATTTAACGTGGCAAAAAACCCCTCCAAACTAGAAGGTAAAAAACCACGGGACCTAGTCCAGAAATTTTCCACTATAATTAAATAATGGGTTACACAACTCTTCACCAAACCTATGGTGGATAAACTGAACAAAGAAATAAAATCTCTTACTCCTTAGGATTTGAACAAATCCTAGATTCCTAAAGGTTGAAGAAGATAACCACAAACTAAATTGCTTCACAAGATTAATAATCTTCTTTTCTTCAAACCAATATTCTGCTCTTTCAATCTCTCTTGAAAGAACTACTTCAGAAATCTCTCTTTCTCTGACTTCTCTTTGTTCTGGAAGTTGTTGTGTATAATCTCTTCCCTTTCATTCCCTATTTATAATAATAAATAAGGAGGTTTACCAATAGAAATAGGAATTCCTTTTTAGGCTTGAAAAAATAGAAGTTTCTATTTTTTCCCCAAACAAGGAATAAGGGAAATCCTATTCCAACTAGGAGTCCTTTAATTATAAGGAGGGACCCCAACACTAAACGGGTATGGAGTTTCCTCAATCACACATGACTCTAAACTCACGTTTAATGTCGCACACCAAGTCAAACCACAACAATTGATTAAAGAGTGTATCAAATTAGCTCCACTAATGACGACTCTAAACCCAATATTAGTGTTCCGCACTAAATCTCCAAACTTAAAGATGTCTCTGTTCTGTGAGTAAGAGCAAATCCAATGGGGAGGAGTCCCGGGCCCTTAATTCAAATTAAGGGCCCGGGACACCCCATCCTCCCCATTGGACTCCAGCCGGTCCCGGATGGAGGGCTGAGCCAAATAAGGGGCGGCCCCTAGCTCCCCAAGGGACCGTTGGGGCTCCCCAACGGTCACATTGGGGAGCAAATCCCACCGTTGGATCACATCCAACGGTGGGATTATTTATTTTCTTTATTTTTTTTTTTTTTGTAAAACTAAAATAAATAAAAATAACTCATTAATTTAAAAACTTAAAAAACTTAAAAATTCATTAAAAAACTTAAAAAAACCTAAACTTAAAAAAACTTGAATAAAAAAACTTCAAATTTAAAGGTCCGGGACCGCTCCCCGTTGAAGCTGATTTTGAGGGTCTGAGCCCGGACCCTTAAATTTGAATAAAAAAGTGAATTAAGGGCCCTGGGACCGCTCCCCATTGGACTTGCTCTAAGGATGCTAACATATGGACACCTATAAGTATCTTTCACCCATTGTACTCAAGAGGTTATTCCAACATCCAATAAACAATAGGCCATTTTCTATATCCACAACAAATATCCTTCAACAAAAAAAATAAAAATATCCACAACAAATATAAATATTATAAACCTCATTTATCACCAAAATGAATTTTACTAGGTGACGAATTCATTTTATTTGAGCAGTAACACATCTTACTTACTAATCCCCGTTGGCCCATAATCCACCTAATTAACATGGTGCCGTTGAACTAACATTCTTATAATCCCATCGAGTCTAGCGATTTACAGTATTTTTTGTCTTTCCATTCGTCACTTCTATCAGATTCATGTGTTTCTTTCTCATCTTTGACTTGTACTTTGACACGCGCGACCACACCAACTTAATAAATCCCCAACTCTCCACTTTCTCTCTCTACCGATTTTTTTCTCACACCAGTCAATCACTGGTTTTCCGACGCCGACTTCAGTCTTCACCCTAAAAATTGTACCAGGAGACCTCTTTTAACTTCTCATTACCTACCTGTATCTCGTCGGAAAACCACATTTCTCTCTTACTACTTCAAAAACCCGGTCAACTTTTTTTTTTTAAAATTATTTTTCAACTCTTGTTATACTCGTTCAACTGAAAACCACGACTCGTTAAACTAGTACTTCAACGTTTTCTCAATCAAGTTTCTTGAATCTGATTGGTGCTTAGAAAAGATTTGATAGATCTGAAACTGAGTAACTTAGGGTTGTTGTTGGTGTTGTTGAACTTCAATTTGTTTTCTAGGTTAAGAATTTTGTTTTTTATGCTGGAATTGAAGATTGATGGTAGTTCATAAACAAGTTTGTCATCTATGATGACCGGAAGGTTACAAAGATCGATGCGGGTGGTGATTTCTGAAGTTTCTCACATGGAATGGCAGATCTTGTTAGGAACGGTAATGCTGTGCGAGATGTGAATGCTGTGCGAGATGTTCATCAGGTAATTTCTCTCTCTATATTTTGTATACCATGAAAGTCTCTTGATTTCGTTTTCTTTGATTTCTAGTACTTGAGGTTTCATTTGAACTGGATTTTAGGTCTTTTGAAGTTGCTTGAAATTGTGCTAAATTATTAGTAACCGGATTTGTGTACGGACTTGAATATTTGGGATGGATGAAGTTAATTAGGCGTTAATTCAGGAAGATTGATCACTTGGTTGATAAATTTGGAGGATATAATTTGTACTATATTATGATCTCGGAAATCTTGAATTTTTATTTTACTTAAATATTTGGGATGGATGAAGTTAACTTTAACTACATTTTAAGATATCTCAGTATGATTTATTGGTTTCCGTTTCTGTGCAACTACAAGAACATTGAACTAAGCTTGTGATAATTGAGTTATGTGGAGGCAGGATCCAAAAGCGTTGGTGTAGAAAAGTACGTGAATTCACGCGTTTAGACGTCGACGGATTCAAGAGTTCTTCTACATGTTTTATTTTTATGGAGAAATTAGCTTACATTTCTTGCTTATTCTGACCGTAAAGCTCAAATTTCTTCTTCTACACACTTTGCTCTCCAGGAATTAAAATTTGACTGTAACGGAGTATAGGTAAAAAGGGTTGCTACTTGGTGGGAAAGCTTTTGTCTCGCGGATACTGTTTTGAGTGTTCAAGATGTTTGTGGTTTAGAAACACCTTAAAAAGGGTAAATAAGGGTCGACTTTTGGATTTTGAAATCTCTACCTTACTCTTTAGGACTGAAGTGAGCGCCGTGAGGCAACTAGGGGTTTAGAGCATATTGGGTCCTATATGTAGTTCACATCATTTAATCAATTAATCTCTGAACATGTTTTCACGAATATACGATGAAAGTGAACCATCCGCGCTGTTCTTATTTATGGTCATATTGGTACTAATAAAACTTAATATCTGTAGAGTCTATCTTCTGATGGTTATAGTGTTCTTTAACTTTCACAGTTTCACCGCAAATATGCTTAATTGGATCATTAACTCTCCACAGGCTCTAACTGCGCTGAAGAAGGGTGCACAACTGCTTAAATATGGTCGCAAAGGGAAACCCAAGTTTTGCCCTTTCAAACTTTCTAGTGTAAGTTTAGCAAATTTCGTACATTGTTGTAGCTTGTTTTATCTTGTGTATTTTCTGTGATAAACTATCCATACTGTTTCGATTTAATCACAATTTTTGATAATTGTCAACACTTAAGTAAAAAATACAATATTTTCATATATTTTAAAGTGACAAATGATATGTCTCCAACTCTCCATATATGTAGGTTATATCTAATTTTAGAACGTATTATTTGAAACACTGATGGAATAACTAATTCGAGTTAATGGAGTTTTTCATGCTTTACATTTTGTCCTCTCTGTATTTTACAAGATTTCTGTATGGTTCTTTCTGTAGAAGTCCATTTTTGAATAAGTTTTTCATGACGTACAAATTAGTGAGCTAAACATGAAGGCCTTGTTTGGTACAATTTATTCCAGGTTCAGAGCTAAGTAGACTAAAGTGTTTCTGTAAGAATCCCTCTGGTATAATCATAAACATTTCATTGGTCATGAGGAAAGGAAATGTTATCACCGATAATATTATTAATAAAATGATCGAGTACTAAAGCAGTAACAAAATTACCGACTTGGTGAATTAACAATACATTCCGAGAAATTACATTAGATTTTGATAAGCGGGAAAAAAAATCAAACATAGATTCATCTCTTCATGTGGGGGAGGAGAAAGCAGAAACCAACTTCTTAACTGACATTGCATCGAATACTCTCCGAATTTCTTTGAGTCATTTATTTTTTAATGGAAACCGGTAGTAACCATTGTTGCATAAACAGTGCCCTGAAAACAGAAATCTTTTGCAATTGGTCAAACACCTGCTGCATGGTCGGACGACATCTTGAGTGTTTTGAAAGAAACCAACAAATTATGGAGTAAGGATTAGTCTTGCATTATTGATTATACTTACCGGAGCCATATTAGATGACAAAATTCAACGTTAACTTGTCAGATAGGAAGTTTGGGGATAAGGTTACCAGATACTCTCCTCCACCCTACGTACCGCGTACCCGATTCACCGTACCTGAATTTCGTACCCTTTTTGGGTGGGTTCGCGATCCAGTACCCCACAATTAGTGTACCGCAATTTTTAGTCTTAATTAACCTAAAATCTTTGTAGAAAACTATAAATTCGACTGATTGGGTAGTTAAACCACAAGAACTTTTTTAATTGGCTTGTTAGATTGTAAGTTTGATGGAGAAATGATGTCTAAGAGTAGGTGTATCTATTATAAATGCATCATAGAGAGTATTTATTGTCTATGAAAAATAGTCCAAAACGTACTGAACTTGAAAATGGCGTACCGGAGAAGTATACTCCTAGCGTACCCGATACTCACATGGTAGCGTTCCGCGTACCGGTACCGGCACCACGTACCGGAGCGATCCGCGTACCAGGTAACCTTAGGGGTTGTGAACTTTCATCCTTCTTGAATCTTTTCTGGATGAACATGCACTTATCCGAGAACATTCTTTATTTGTCACCTTTATAGCATTTGGATCTGTCATCAGTAACTCAGTTTTGTTTTTAAACTTATATTTGTTTATGCATTTTGATCTCTTCAAGAGCATTATATTGATAATATTCGTATCCATAAACAGGATGAATCATTTTTGATCTGGTTCTCGAGAGGTGAAGAAAGAAAATTGAAGTTATCCTCTGTCTCAAAAATTATCCCTGGTCAAAGAACTGTGAGATTTTTTCTTTTGTTATATAACTAGTACTAGTTTACTGTTTTACTGTGTTGGTTTCATCCTAATATAGTGAAATTTTACTAGCAGATCTTGCACTAAATCTTAAAGTGTTTTGTGATGTGACAGTCCGTTTTCCAACGTTATTTACGTCCTGAAAAGGAGTACTTGTCATTTTCTCTTATCTACAACAATGGAAAACGTTCCCTTGATCTGGTAAGAGTGAGCTGCACGAGATATTATTTATACTTTTGTTACTGCCTGAATTCTGCTAATAATAGCTGATCCGGAGTTAATACACTTTTTCTTAGATTTGTAACGATAAAGTTGAGGCGGAGGTTTGGATAGCAGGTCTTAGAGCATTGATATCAGTGGGTCAAGGTGGACGTTCAAAAATTGATGGATGGACTGATTGGAGATTCTACTTTGATGTAAGCTCATAACAAATTAAAACTAACTCAAACATGATCACTTCCGAGTGTTGATACATCAATTTGACCAGTAAATAAATGGTCACGATATGCATGCACCTGGACTTGCAATATTATCCCAATTAACATACTTGCCCAAATGTAAGAGGCAATCACATTATTTTAGCTTATAACTTAAAGCTCTTCATTAGGGAGAAGTTGGAATGTTGTCAACCACACGTTCTCTGCAATTTTCTGTTTCCGGAATCTTTTCTGAACAGTTTAATTGCCTGTTTAAGAGTCTGCATATGAGTAAGTGACTCCCTAACTTAGTTACTTGAGGGAAGTCTTTGTAACTGTTTTAATTCTTTATCAATAAATATTTATTTGCCATTTCAAAAAATGTTACTTGTGGAAAGCTGTATTTGTTATCTTTGTGCCCAAGTTTAAGGATCCGTGTTGGATAATTTAGTAAAGATTTAGGCTTTTTGTGGTTGTGAACCGATTGCTTTTCCATATTTAAACTATTATTTTGGCACCCTGCCTCCCTGATTTCATGCATTTTTCATTGGTCATAGTAAACTTAAATATCGTGGCATCTAAATGACAATATTCTATATAAAATATACCATTCATATTTTTATTTATATGACTAATTTATCATATACAAAGATATAATATATATCAGAAAGTCATCTTCAAAGATGGTAAGCTTGAAACAATCAATTCAAGGGAAAGCTTGAAACAATACAAATTTTAAGGATTGAAACGAAAGTACTCCTTGAATGTGTTGTATAATATAATGTAAACTAAATATAATTTGCTGTAACTAACTGAAGCACTATGCAAAGGCTTAAATTTATCAGTTCTCAGAAACAGTTTAGACCTCCAGGCTTTTTCTTGGGCCAGACAACTACAGGTAGTGCACTATCGATGCCTATTTCTTGTTTAGAGATAAATTTATTTATTTATTTTCAATCAGAAGCAATGGAATATTCGTGTCAGGATCTGTATCTGGGTGTTGCCAAACCTATTTAAGTCATATATTGATTAAGTACTTCTTGATAATTACTAATTAATTGATTGGCACTTCGTTTGTGATCCATACTTTCATTATCTGTGTTGTTTCAGGATAGCAAGGACTTGACATCGAACAGTCGAAGTGATAGTTCTGCCAGCAACATACGAGATAGTAGCTCTCCTGACCCTTCTGTTATTATTAACACAGACAGTTCATCGAAAAGTGATCTTCCTGAGAAATTTACAGAAACCCCACATGTACTTACTGAACAAATAAATATGCAAGTGAAAGGAACTTCCGATGCTTTTAGAGTGAGCGTTTCAAGTGTTCCCAGCACTTCCAGCCATGGTTCTGTGCAGGATGATTATGATGCATTAGGTGACGTGTACATATGGGGTGAAGTTATTAGTGATAGTCTCATTAGGGTCGGGGCAGATAAAAATAGTACTCCTCTGAACTCAAGGATTGACGTACTTCTTCCTCGACCCTTAGAGTCTAATGTAGTTTTGGATGTTCATCACATATCCTGTGGGGTCAAGCATGTTGCGCTAGTCACGAGACAAGGAGAAGTTTTCACTTGGGGAGAAGAATCGGGAGGACGTCTTGGCCATGGAGTTGGAAGAGATGTTATTCAACCTTGTCTTGTTGAATCCTTAGCATTCACAAATGTTGATTTTGTTGCCTGCGGAGAGTTCCATACTTGTGCTGTGACCATGGCTGGTGAATTTTATTCATGGGGCGATGGAACTCATAATGCGGGGCTTCTTGGTCATGGTACTGATGTTAGTCATTGGATACCAAAACGGGTCTCGGGCCCACTGGAGGGACTTCAAGTAGCTTCAGTTAGTTGTGGTCCATGGCACACAGCCTTGATAACATCAACAGGACAACTATTTACATTTGGTGATGGAACCTTTGGCGTCTTGGGTCATGGAAATCGAGAAACTGTTGCATATCCGAGAGAAGTAGAATCCTTGATGGGGTTGAAGACCATTTCAGTTGCATGTGGGGTATGGCACACTGCTGCTATAGTGGATGTAATTGTGGCGCAATCTAGTTCAAATATATCATCAGGAAAATTATTTACTTGGGGCGATGGTGATAAAAATCGTCTAGGGCATGGAGACAAGGAACCAAGGCTAAAACCCACATGTGTTCCACCACTTATTGATTACAATTTTCACAAAATCTCATGTGGCCATAGTCTAACAGTTGGCCTGACCTCATCGGGTCATGTTTTTACCATGGGAAGTACAGTTTATGGCCAGCTTGGCAATCCCCTTTCTGATGGAAAAGTACCTTGCTTGGTAGAAAATAAGCTCATGGGTGAAACTGTTGAAGATGTTGCTTGTGGTGCATATCATGTGGCCGTGCTTACATCAAGGAACGAGGTTTACACATGGGGAAAGGGAGCTAATGGGAGATTAGGTCATGGTGATATCGAAGATAAAAACATACCCACATTGGTAGAAACTTTGAAGGATAGACATGTTAAATATATTGCGTGTGGGTCAAACTTCACCACAGCAATATGTCTCCACAAATGGGTTTATGGGGCAGAGCAGTCACAGTGCTCAGGTTGTAGACAAGCTTTTGGGTTTACGCGAAAGAGGCACAACTGCTATAACTGTGGACTCGTGCACTGCCATTCATGTAGTTCCAGAAAAGCTTTCAGGGCAGCATTATCGCCTAATCCTGGCAAGCCCTATCGTGTCTGTGACTCGTGTTTTACAAAACTAAACAAGTTGGCAGAAGCCAATGGTAGTTACAGTAAGAGGAATGCCTTGCCCCGACTTTCAAGTGAAAACAAAGATATGTTGGATAAGGCTGAGATAAGATTATCCAAGTCCTCTGTGCCTACAAATGTTGATTTGATGAAGCAGTTGGATACCAAAGCAGCTAAACAAGGGAAGAAGGCCGATATGTTTTCTCTGGTTAGCTCGACCCAATCTTCCTCTGTACCACTCAAAGATATCTCTTTCTCCAATCCAGTTGATGTTCGTAGAATAGTTCCCAGACCAGTTCTTACATCGGTAGGTCAGTCAAGTATTGGTTCGAGGGCCGTGTCACCGTTCTCAAGGAAATCTAGCCCACCCAGATGTGCAACACCTATTCCGTCAACAGCTGGGCTTTCTTTTTCTAGAAGTATTTCTGATAGCCTGAAAAAAACAAATGAACTCTTGAATCAAGAAGTGCAAAAGTTACGCTCCCAGGTAGATTTAAATTCTTTTATTTTTATGTTTTTTTTTCTATTTGCAAGTCAAGAGTAAATGCTGACTGAAGTTTGAGGTTCTGGTTTAGGTTGATAGTCTACGGCAAAGGTGTGAACTTCAAGAATACGAGATGCAAAAATCAGCAAAGAAAGCTCAAGATGCTATCGCGTTGGCTTCAGAAGAATCTGGCAAATCTAGAGCTGCAAAAGAAGTTATTAAATCTTTAACTGCACAGGTATTATTTTCTTATGCTTAAACTTGATGTGGGTTCCCCGAGATATCAGTTCCTATAAATTTGGTTACTGCAATAGTTATTGATGAAGTCTTAAATGTGCACGAGTCTACTTTACTGTGATGAAATTAGCTGGTCACGGGAGTAAGAGCTATGAAAGTAAGACAATAAATCATAGGTGATGTTCTTCAACTGTATGGCTCGTTTGTCAGCAATACACCAAAAGTAGTCCTGTCTGAATTTCATGTCTTTCTGTATTCTTAAGTACTCTGGCGACAGGGATTTGTTTAGACATTAATTGGTGATACTCGTCGGCCTATTGAGATGAGCGGAGATAGGATCCTGACTAGGCTGATTTCAAATTCTCCGGTCATGGAGATGTATTATAAAAGTGCAAAAACCACCCAAGGCTGTAACCGTGTAAAAAATAAATATGAATTAGAAACATTGAAATCACCTTTTTCAAGGTAATTTTTGTTATCGAGTTTCTGAAATTGCTGCTTACGTGAAGATTCATGCTTACCAATTTCATCACCTACCCTGTCCTCCGCTCGTCTCACTTTTGTTACTCTGATACTTTTCATTACAGTTTAACTCTGTTCATTCATTAGACAGTCTCCTTTCTCTAATTTGGAATTATAACGCTTTCCACTTTGAATATTACTCAGCTTAAAGACATGGCTGAAAGGCTCCCGCCTGGGACTTACGACAGTGACAGCATTAGACAACTTTATCTACCTAATGGCTTGGATACAAATGGAGTTTATCAGCCTGAAGCAAATGGAGACCATCACCAGAAATCAAATGCACTTTATGGCCCTCGGCCGGGTTCTTTAGTAGAGAATGACTCAGCTACAACAAATGGAACGTCGGGTCAGACACCCCATATCCCGTCTGTCACCGATAACAATTCTAATCGACAAACCCAGGAACCTGCAAGTTCCAGTTGGAAGGACGATCCTATTAGTGCAGTAGAATCAAATGGTAATCATGAAGGAGTCTATCCAGGTAGCAGTGCCAGACTAGTTACTGCTGATTCCAAAGAACCCGAGCCTATCCCAAATGCTGAGAACAATATAAAATCAAAGTCTCCAGCATCGGCAGCTAACAATGATCAAATTGATGCAGAATGGATTGAGCAATATGAACCCGGTGTTTATATAACTCTCGTGGCTCTCCAAGATGGAAGTAGAGATCTCAAGCGAGTACGCTTCAGGTCGGTCACATTATTTTCTCTCCTCAATTTCAACCTCAATAAAAGTTCCTTCTGTTTTGCCTTTATAATGTACTTAATGATTCTTCTGTTTTTGTTCCACGTGATATAAAGATTGTGTCTGGACTTGGAACAAAGTTGGGTTCGTCGTGGCACCCAACTGATTAACTTGGGTATAGGATTGGGGTTAGGCAGCACCAATCCCATGTAGAACCTTCGAGTTAGATGTTATATATACTATGTCAAGTTTGTGTCCTATGTATAAAAATAGAACTATTTATGTACAAAGTTATGAGAACTTTGCCAGAGTTGCTAGGCTCGGATTCGTGGGATCTGGGACTAGCCGATGTAATGTATGATCCCAAGTGAATCCCGTCCCCAACTGCTTAGCTCCAACTGAAGTTCCAGAGCATTAGATAAAATGGAACACGATTAGTAACTCAATTTTTTTGATAATTTTGGGTTAATTTGTTTGCAGTCGGAGAAGATTCGGAGAGCACCAAGCGGAGACTTGGTGGTCAGAAAATCGTGATAGGGTATACGAGAGGTACAATGTTCGCGTATCGGACAAGTCACCAACTGCCTCGACAACACAGTCAGGCTACAGAATGAATGACACAATCCCTTAAATCTCCTAATTCTTAGAAGCAGATTCTTCAAACAGAAAGTAACTTATCTCTGTTTCTTTTTTTTCTTTTTCTTTTTGGTGTTCCTCTGTTTTCCTTTTGATGTTCTTTTGTAAGTTATTCTGCCCTTAGTTATACCTACCTATTATACTGTAGTGTATATATAGTCACTAAATTATGAGATAGTTTGTTTGGGCAGATAAAGAAAAAGTTTTCCTTTTTTCTCTTTCAAGTATACAAATCCTTGGTGATGATTGTTGTTATCTTCTTAATATTTCTTTTATCTTCTTATATCAACTCCTTTTCCTACCCACTTACTGATCATGTAGGAGTGTGCTTGTCGCTTACTTGTAAATGATGTTTATATTTTCTAATTGTGCGGTTCGCCTGAACCTTAATTGTCTAACTCAAATATATTGTTGAGGCGAATTAAACATTATGAGTCAAAGAAAGACATATCTTGACATCTTGACCTCGAAAAATAAATATTACTTCAGTCCAATACCCTTTGTGTTGTGGATTTTTTTTTTGGTTAAGAGTCATTATTAAAGTATTGAGACAAGGAAGGTCATCCCAGTATCATAGTTTCTAGTATCTTTTATTGTCCTTCAACAAAAAAAAATAGTATCTTTTATTGTCATTCTGCATAGTGTTTTAGAAAAAGGGCACAAAAAAGCGGCTAGTAGGCCATGTGCAAAGAAAAATGAAAATTGAATAGTATCAAATATATTTCATCATAGTATTCCTTCTTTAAAGTTCTAAAATGATAATAATTGATGATTTATCAACTTTAATCATCAATTCTTTTTAAATAAATAATTCTATTATGCTATTACCATATTGAATTCATGATTTGATTGAACTATATTAATACTTGAATTCTCTATAATTATGTATACATATTAGATACTTCCATCCATTTTCCTATACAATGAGGTAATCTTATGAAATAACCATTGTGCACTTATAAAATACTAATTAACCAACATCATTATCTTGACATGTAAAATGTTGGTACAAAATTTTATAATAGACCAATCACTTCCAAGCAAAATTACCTACACATATAGGCTGTGAGTTATGTTTACTATGAAGTCTAATTTACAAAAAGTATAGTCAAAACAAAGAGGAGATGATTTGTATATAGTAAAGTTGAACTTTTTCATGTATTTTCATATCTCTTCTTTATACAAAAGGGAAAGTAAAAAAGAAGAAGAAGAAATGAGCTTTTCCTAGACTAGCTAATTCATCTTAGAACCTTCTATTAGACCCATTTCTTGATTAAATCCACTAATTAATGGTTGATCATCCCTTCCATTGATAAATTAAGGAGCTCATCACCCTTAAAACCTAAATACTTAACTCTAAACATAATTCCTAAATAAACAACACAAATCATAAACAACTTCATGTACATTATACCAATCAAACTTTCATCTTTCTAGAGATTAAAAGACAAGAAAAAAAACCATTATCACCTTCTCTATTAGCTTGATGAAGTTCTATCTCTGTGTTATATATATATATATGCTTCATGGATATTGTTGGTTGCTTTGTAAGCCCATGTCATTGTGTTGCTTTGAAGGAGCTGAAAATTGGATTGGAATTCCTTTTGGTAAAAACCCAAGAAAATAACCAGAAGAATTTTTAGAATATTTTGGTTTAAGTTGAAAAGTTTGAGAGGAAGTAGTAGTAGTAGTGAAAATTCTTGAACTTCCATGGCTTGAATGAGAAATGAAAATGAAGAACAAGAAGAAACAGAGGAAAAGAAGTGAGTGTCTTTTCCAGAGACCCATTTTGCTAAATTAGTTAGATAAAAGATTGTACATGGATATGCGTTCTAGTTCTATTAAACAAAATAAGAGAGAGAGAGAGAGAGAGAGAGAGAGAGAGAGAGAGAGAGAGAGAGAGAGAGAAGAAGGGGTTGAGTGCTAGAAACATGAAAAGATATAAATGTTGGATTTGGTATTGGTGATGAGACAGAGGGAGAGAGAGAAGGGAATGGTGGATGAGATCATAGGACATGGCATTACTATTGTTGAGATGGGAGCAAGTAATCTTCCTTGACAAAGCCTTAGCTTGGTCCCACTTTTGTACAGATACCACTCCCATATTCCTTCTGCCTTGACCACAAATTGATAAATCACAACTGTTTATATGAGATCAATGTCATCTCGATGAATAGTGTCCAATTTCTAAATTTGATGTTAACAAAATATTGGCCCCATATAGCTGCACCAAAAGGGACAACTACTGTTTATCTGAGATCAATGTCATCTGGATGAATAATGTTCAATTTATAAATTTGATGTTAACAAAATATTGGCCTAGTTCAACAAAAAAAAAAAAAAACCAAAATATTGGCCCCGTATAGTTGCACCAAAAGGGACAACAATAGGAAACCAAATCTACAGTGAGAAAGATGAACTAGTATTTGAAAATGGCTTTTCTTATAGGAAGAACACTATTTACAGAGCCCTGTTTGAGGAGGGCGGGAAGGGCGTCCGCCCTGGCCCCCACCTCAAAAGGGCCTACTTCCTATAAAAGGGCCATAGTCAAATTTTTTATATTATACAATACCTACTTAATCATCTAATTGTTGCTAGCTTTGCTGGGAAGGGTGGTTGGTGTTCATGTAGCAGACTCGGGTTTGAGTCTATAGTGCCACATTTTGAATCTTTATTTTTGCTCCACTACTACACTTTGTCTTAACCATTTTGTTACCTTAGGTGTATTTCGTTAATTTTTGAAGTGTTTTTTAAGGAATAGAATGCTAAGTGTTTTTTCACAAAAAAAACTAATAGTACATGAATACACACGTGTGAATCATCTATGAGTTTCATCATCTTACATTTTGTTCAATTTTTTGCTCGTAATTTATTTTTGTACGAAAGGCCCGCAATTAAGTTTCGCTCAGGGCCTTCAAATTCTCAGCCACGACTCTGACTATTTAGTGAAGGCAGTACGTTAGAAAGATCAATTTATGTATTTACTCTTCCTTTACCAAATTAGTTTAAGGGGGGGGGGGGGGGGGGGGGGTTATAACGATCATTGAATAAATAGTGCCAAAATAGAAGGACTTAGATAATAATAAATCTAATATTTTATTTACTTGTAGTTTCTCTCACATAAACAACCAAAACCCTAATATCATCACTACTATCAACATCACCATTAGTATTAAAAAACTTGCAAAGTTTACCATCACTATAGTCTTAATTTCGAGATTTTAAAGATGCCTCAAGATCTCATGGATGAGGAACCACCGTTAGTGAAGGAGACAACCTACATCAAGAAAGAAGTTTCCTTTGACATAAACGTAGACATCGACTTAAACGAAACCATCGACTTTAACAAGGACATCGACTTAAACAAAGTTATCGACTTAAACAAAGACATTTATAATGAAGATAATATGTCTCAGGTAAAGAAATATCATTTTCTTGTATTCTTCTATGGTTGAACAAACGTTTTAGGGTTTTAGGTCGTTTTTTTTTCGTAAAGAATTTTCGGTTGGATCGACTGAAAAAGACAACAAATTTCGGTAGGGTCGGCTGAAAAAGACAACAAATTTTGGTCGTAACGGCTGAAAAAGATGACAAATTTCGGTTGGGTCGATTGAAAAAGATAACAAATTTCAGCTGGTCCCGCTGAAAATAACAATAAATTTCGGCCGAGATGGTTGAAATTAGTCCGTTTTTTCAACCGCTCTGGCCGAATTTTTTTAAATTTTTTCAGTTGGTATTCATGAATTTTTATTTTTTTTTTTTTGTTGAGAAATGAATTTTTATTTATGCTATGCGAAATTTCTTTTTATGTAAATGTCACTATATATTTTTCGAGTTACATCCTTGTTTGCATTCTTCATTGCAACATTAATACTTGAAATCTTCAAAAGTTACTTTAATTAGTGTTAAAACCCTAAAAATCTATGGAGAAATCAAGCAATAACAACAATTACGAACTCTCTATGGAGATGAGTGTTGTGTTAGTCATCTAGGGTTTAGGTTTCTATCTCTATATCTCTCTTTTTGATAGAATCAAACAGATTTATGGCTTTTCTCCTTTTTAAGATGTTTATCTCTCTTCTTTCTCTTTGATTTGATCAAAGGTTTTAGTCGAACAGGATTCTCTCTTCTCTCTCGAAGGTTTTTAGTCAAACAAGAGGATACTCTCTTGTTCTCTTTTGGTCCAAAATAGTTCGATGGGAGGGACCAAAGTATAATTTGAGATATTTTGAAAAAAAAATGTTTATCTCTCCCTATTCTAAAAAGAGTGCTCTCCCTATCTAATGACTAATGCACTGCCTTTGCTAAAAAAATGCCCTTCCTATACCAAAACCCTTGAAAATTTATGAAGCAATAAGCAAAGTAATACTTTCCTTTTTCATCAAAAGATAATTGTGAGAAACGTGAACTTGTATTGGACCCTCATTTTTGCGTCACTTTTTATCTCGTGTTGAACAATTTAGGATGGAGAATACAAAATAATGAAATGACATAACATATCTGTAATCTCCTTTCCCCAACCAATCCACGAATACTCCTCGTACCGATAAGAGTATGTTTGTAGACACATGTTGGAGATATCAATTCTATAGACAAACTGTACACTAGATATTTTTCTATAGATATTTATTATTGTTTTTATTAGGGAGTACTATAATTTAAGACTTTTGTGAAATTAGTGTTATAATATTAGTATTATCGTATCGTATTAAATGACGTACTTTTACCGTCGTTTCAAATATATCTTCTCGGACTTTAGAAGACACTTCTGAATTTTGATGGACACTTAGAAACATTTATTCCTATTATTCTAGTATAAAATGTTTTTATTAATATTTTAAAACTATCTCATTGAAGGTTAACAACTCCATGAGTATTTCAAATATCCTAAACGAAAAAACACATTTCAGATAACTACTGCCCATGTATTCATTCACCACCTCTTTAAGTGTCCATGAACTTTGTATTTGTGTTTACGTTATGTTATTGCTTTCACTCAAAAAAAAAAAAGGCCAGCGCTTTGGGGAAAGCTAAATAGTTTTCGGGGTGTGAAATTTTAAAGGGAATATGTAAAATTTTAGAGATTTTCCGGGGAAATAAAAAAAAACACTCCACCTCACCTCAATCTATCTCCACCTCACCTCACTCTCTCTCCACCTCACCTCATTGTCTTCTCCGATTTGGTCGCCGGCCGGAAAATTTTCCGGCAGGCGACCATTAAATTTTTTTTTTTTTTTTTTTTCACTCTCTCTCTCTCTAGAAACTCCGGCGAAGGGGTTTCCCTTCGTCGGAGTCCCGGTCTGTTGAAGAACAGACCGATCTGGCCTGTTCTTCAACAGACCGGAACTCCGGCGAAGGGAAACCCCTTCGCCGGAGTTTCTAGAGAGAGAGAGAGTGAGGTGAGGTGGAGAGAGAGTGAGGTGAGGTGGAGAAGTATTTTGCTTTCCCCCTAAATAAAATTGTCAAACAAAATTGACCAATTTTTGACCAAGTCTTCACACCCCGGAAACTTTTTAGCTTTCCCCAAAGCGTTGGCCAAAAAAAACTCTGCAAATAGATTAGATTAGATTACCCATGCGTGATGATTAAAAGATTTAGTAATACTAATTAAAAGAAAAAAAAGAGGATGATTAGATTATGGGTTGGGCCCATTTGGTAGAAAAGTGAGGTTGTGTCCTTTCGGTTAGTTGAGTTCAACCCAGTTTTTAAGGGAAATTTTATATACACACTTTACTAATCTATAACTGTCACATCTTGACTTGGTAAATTAATTTTGACTTAAGTCAATCAACAAGGTTTCTCTCTAAGGTTGGCTAATGCCCTAGTTTTGTTCTTCTCAATGGATTTCATTGATTCATGTCACTAAACCCTAGCAAAACCCTTTTAGTGATATCTTTTCCTAATTCAGGAATCTAATCTTGTGACTAAAACCCTTATTTGATTTTCCTTGTTTCTGATTTCTCTTCGTCCTAGAAGGCAAGAATAATTGATTTTCCTTGTAGCTTTTTGTTTGTATATTTAATTTTATTCTTTGTTTAATTTGCTTTGATTTAAGGCATGATTTTCCTGTTGGGCAACTGACATTTAGGTATAAAAATCTGATTTTGATTGGGTATTGAGTGAATACAATTGAGTCTTATTTGATTGTTAATTATCATTCAAGTTTAGGGTTTTTCATTCTTTGTGAAATAAAATGATGTGCTATATGAGTTAGGGTTTCTTCTAATAAAGCTATAACTTCTGCAGGATTTGAAATTTTTTCTCCAACTTGACAATGACTAAGTTTCGAAAGCTCGGGCGACCTAGTGGTCATCGTATGTCTGTGCTAAGGTCTGTTTCATCTTCAACCCTCTCAAATTTTCTTGCTCAAATTATGTAATGTGCTTAGTGCTTTGATTTTGTGTTTTTGGGGATATGTAACTTTTTTAGGGTTCTGGTTATTTGGTTAGAACAATGGTTTCTCAGTTGGCGAAGCATGAGCGAATAGAAACTACAGTTGCAAAGGTAACTAGTTCTGTTATCTCTGTTCTTCCTTAGTATATTAAGGTTCCTAAATCTATTCCATCAGTCCTACAGGATTTGTTTATTTTCAGTAAATCCATGTTAGTTTAGTGTATTCTTATTAATTTCTAGCTAGATAGATGATAAAGTAGGTTCTTTCTTCGTTTGCAGGCAAAAGAAATTCGGCGTCTTGCTGATAACATGGTGCAGCTCGGGAAAGAGGTAAACTAGATTTTGCTCCTTCGAATTTGGCATCTAATTGCTTATTGTGGGTGTTTTCTTGTTCTTGACATTATTGTTTTATATGTGCTATAACTGTAAATATGCGGGCTTTGTCTTCGTGAACTATGTTTCTGAATACCTCTATGTTCATATGTTATCTGACATTAGTAGATGCATCGATCTCTCATCCAAGTATAACGATGTACGGGTTTTTCATTTTGTGGGTATTTTAGTTTACATGCAAACATAGTCCTAGTTGAGCTTCTAATGTGAGTTTGGATGCTAGGATTCAAGAAAATAGAGGAGATTTTTGTGTTTAAGGTAACATGGAAAAATCTATACATTATAATAATTTTTTTTTCGGATTCTCCAAGTTTCTTTGCATTTACATTTCACAGTCCCCTTCCTCCATTCACCTAGCTATTCAGAAATTTTATCTGAATTCGGCTTTCCGAAAATAAAAATATGAATTAACAACTGGCTAAACGCCTAAACCTATCTAGCTATGATTTCGGCAGGCTATGAGGCACGTATTATGAAATTCTTAAATCTAACAAATTTAGGATGTTTGTGTTTGTTGTTGTATTTGTATTTGTATTTGTATTTGCGACCCCGTTTCGATATTTTACCATTACAGGGTACTCTCTCTGCTGCAAGACAAGCCGCTGCCTTTGTGCGAGGAGATGATGTCATTCACAAGCTATTCACAGAGTTGGCTATCGCTACAAGTAAGATTTTGAAAATTGATGCACTTCGTTTTATCATCTCCATAAACTTACATGGAGCTTATTATGTAATCAGAGATAGGGCGGGAGGATACACTAGATTGCTCAGAACTCGTATCCGAGTAGGAGATGCTGCATCTATGGCCTATATTGAGTACGTGCCGTTTTTATAACTTTGTCTTCTAATCTTATTCTCTACCTTAATGCAAATAGTTTTCCCGGCAACCTTTATTACAACTCTGTCGTTTATGTCCCAAGAGAGGTCTAAGGTGGAAATTTTAGTTTGAAGTTCAGTGGACAATCCCATGCCACTTCAAAATTTTCGCTTTTTTTTTTCCTTTTGAATCTTCCATGTGTGACATGAAAGCTGAAAACTCTACTTGCCTGCAGCATTACACAAACTTTGTTTGTTGCCTTGTAATTATCTAAGTAATTTCTCTCTTTGTATGTGTGTGTGTGTGTATATTTGTGTGTGTGTTAACGGTAGGTCGAATCGTAAAACATCAAACTGTTGTTTTTTGGGCAGGTTTGTTGACAGAGAGAATGAACTTAGGCAGGCAAAACCTTCAGCCCCTCAACCACCACATAGACCAGCTATGGATCCATGGACAAGGTCCCGTCTTACCAGGCAATTTGCTCCCCCTAAAGCGAATGAAAACACCCGTTCGGATATCTGAATATACTCAAGTTTTGCCAGCAGTAGTTGACCATTTCAGTTTTCTATTTGTAGACGGTTTTTAGAAGGTGTTCTTTCGCATTTTTAACTGATTTGACAACATATATAGAAAAAAAAATGATGGTTTCATCAGTTCTAATAGAAATTGAATAAACTTCACTGAACTCAGTTTTTATGTTGATCAGAGCAAGCGACCACATGGGATTACGATAACAGTAAGTAGAAATTTTATATTAATCCTGATAAATAATAAAAGCAAACTATCGTTACTATATGTCGTTTTTTGTTCTTCTTCTTTGCAAGAGTCAGTGTGATTTTTACAGAAGATTGGCAGTTAGCTTAGTCCTAACCCCTTTTCGCTTCAACTGGTATACACATAGCACCTTTTTACACTGCCAACAACATGTCACTGATTTTAGTTCTTTTTATCAACTTCTCACGGAGTAGAATGTTTGAATTTGAGGGACTAGTTGCGTTCTCTGAGCATGGGTTGATGATCAGATTGTGGTAGCTCGAATCTGTATGGTGGGAGAAACTTAGTTAAGTTCGGTCCGGATCCAGTGTACTACACTCATTTTGGTTCCTCCTTAAAAAGGATTCTCACCAAATTCTTCTAGGTCAAGCATTACAGGACATGATAGACAATTCTCTTCTCCTGTAATTAGATAGAATCATGGATCTTTAAAGTTTAAACTATCCATCACTCCATTCATCTGCTACCAGTTTTTCTTGTTCTTTTTTTTCCCATAATGGGTTCTCATGGATAATATGTTTCGAACTGCCAAGAGATCAGATTCTTTCTCCTTTTCTAAAGTCATAACCATATATGTCTTATTTGCTGCAGGAAAGAACAAGGGCATTGAACGATGCGGAAAATCTACAACTCTTGCTCCATAATCTCACACTTTCTTATAGGTTACAGTGGGTAGGCGAAAGGTTTTTATGTTCCTGTAAATTCTGTATTTTCCTAAAACCAGTTATCCACATGTATATTTTAATGCTTATGGAATAGACTCACATTAGGTATAACCCATGCTTAGGGTACACGTACCTCTACCGACTAGGTCGCAAGTTTTTTGTCAATCTTTCTTAAAGGGTACACCTATTGGGGTACGACAGGTTGCATTATAGGCCATAATCTGACATTCTGACCCGCAGTTCCTTTGGTTAACGGTGGATGATTCTGTCTCATTGATAATCAGTTAATCACATTGAAAAGAGATTCATGGTCTATGATAATCACAATAAAGTGCCTCATGAAGGGAAAGGAATAACAAGACAAAGACTAAATGAAAAGACCCTAAAGGTCGTAAATGAAAAGATCATCAAGATCGATAATGAAAAGACCCTAAAGGTCATAAAATTTATTGTACTAGAACATAAATTGCCAACAAGAGAACCACTGCCGCCATCACTGGAAAATCGCCCCCACCACTACGAGGAAACTACCGCCAGTACTAAGAAACCACCATGACCAAACCACAAAACCACCACCATCTCAGACCACAAAACAGACCACTACCATCCCCATCGAAAAGCCATTGGAAAACCACCAAACCAAGAAAACATACCACCACCATCACTTTCGTTTAAACCACCGCCACCACCATACAAAACAGATCAAACCACCACCATCACTTTCGTTTAAACCACCGCCCCACCATACAACACAAATCAGACCACCATCACTATCGTTTAGACCACCGCGACCACCATATATCAGAAATTAGACCACCATCTCTGAAGTTTTCTCTAGAAAACGGTTATAGAGAGAGAGAGAAAGGTTTAGAACGATTTCTTCCCACTTCAGAAGAGGGTTTTTGATGCAACTGCAAAATAACATTAGAATTTTATGTTAAGTGGGGGAGTGACAAGTCAGGATCGGATGACCTACAGGAAGATTTTCCATTTTTAGTAGTTTCCGAATTCTATATTTTCTTAGATTTAGTAGTTTCATAATATTAGTTGTTTTAGGGAAGATGTTCTAGTTTTTAACAGTTTCTCAATTTTGGTTATTTTCTTAGTTTTTAGCAGTTTTATAGATTCAAGTTATTTTAGAGTTTTAGTAACTTTAGACTTCTATTATTTTAAGGTTTCAAGTCTACAAATAAGCCTTTTATTTTCATTGTGAATGGAGCTTAGTTTATTGAATAAAATTTTATTTGATTTAATCAATCATAGAGGAGCGATCTCTATACTTTTTAATCTCTTGCCTACTACGCGCTGCAACAGTTGATACCGGAGCTTGCGTCGATATTTAACAATGTCACCGAGAAGACAACCTGTTAGAGGTAGGGAGGATTAGGGGTGTACTCGAGTCGAGCCGAGCCAAGTAGTAAGATGTTCAAGCTCGGTTCGTGTATTTGACCGTCGAGCTCGAGCTCGAGCTCGTTCGAGTAATTGTTCAAGCTCGGTTTGTATAAGTTTGAAAGAGCTCGAGCTCGAGCTCGCATTCTTTTAAGTTCGTTTGTCAAAATACTTCAAATGAAAACTTTCTAAATTATCAAAATACTTCAATGATCATTTGTCACATACAATAATAATGATTCATAATTCATATTCCTATTATTTTTTAATGGTTGATATTTCATGTACAAGTTTCAATACTAATACGTAATTATGTACTACAATATTATAAGTATGTTAAACGAGTTGTTCACGAGTAGCTCGTGATACACTAAAGAATGATCAAGCTCGGCTCGTTTACATAAACGAGCATGATTTTGAGCTCGTGTGAAGCTCGTGGTCGTTAATATTCGAGTCGAACACGAGCAATAGTCGAGCCGAGCTCGAGCAGCTCGTTAAGAGCTCAACTCGTGTACCTCCCTAGGGAGGACCCCATAGATATTGTTAACGAAAGAGCTGAAGCTGTAAATCAACGATTTGACGACGTTGACGAATGGCGGCAACAGATGACTCAAATGATGAAAGAATTTACGCATCGGTTAGATGCCTATATTGTTCATCAAAGGGAACCGACTTCCCCAAATCGTCACTCGGTAAGGGATGATGAATTTTCTGAAGTTGATTTTCATAATCCTTTTGCTAGGGACGTTCGGGGAAGAAGGAATCAAACTAATCACGATTCTCGGTGATGGGAAGCGGGACTGAGGATTGATATCCCGAAAGTCAGAGGGCATGTTCAACCTGAAGAATTCCTCGACTGACTAACTATGATTGACGATATTCTAGAGTTTAAGGGGATACCTCAGGATAGATAGGTTCCTCTTGTGGCTACTAGACTTCGTGATAGGGCTGCTGCATGGTGGCAGCAACAGAAGCTGGTGTGGTCTAGAACAGGGAAATCAAAGGTAACTTCGTGGAGGAAGATGAAGAAATATATGCGTGCAACTTTTCTTCCACATAACTACACCAAGTTAATGTATCAAAAATCACAACAAGTGAAACAAAGAAAGAACACTAGTTTTCAATTCGACAAGAAGAAAATTGTGTTGCTACCTAGTAGAAAGATTCCTCCTACAACTAACAAAGGTGACAATTCAAATTTGTTATCTTATGAGTTGTTCATTGAGGAGGTTGAACAAACTGATGTTGAATATATGATGATTTGTAAAGAAAGTAATATTGTGGATGAGGTGAGTCCATATTCTGTTTCCCTAACATTGGAAGATCGCGAATGTTTTTCCTACAGATCTATCTGACGGTTTACCACAGCTAAAAGATGTTCAACATCAAATAAATCAATTTCCTAGTGCGACTTTACCGAATATAGTTCATTATAGGGTTAGCCTAGAGGAACACAAGGAGTATGAGGAGGGAGAGCATGTTAGGGTTGGTTTAACCAAAGACAAATTCCTAATGGGCGAAAATAACACGTTCTCAACAAAGAAAATCGGATCACTAGAGATACTTGAAAAAATTAATCCGAATGCTTATCTTCTGAAATTGCTAAGTCATGTGCACTCCTCGGATGTTTTTAATGTCAAAGACTTATTACCATATTCTGAAGATGATTCGGACGAGGACGATTCAAATTCGAGGTCGAATTCTGTCCAACCCGGGGAGGATGATGCAACTGACAAAATAGCATTAGAATTTTATGCTAAGTGGGGGCGTGATAAGTCAGGGATTGGATGACCTAGAGGAAGATTTTATATTTTTAGTAGTTTCCGAATCCTATATTTTCTTAGTTTTAGTAGTTTCAGAATATTAGTTGTTGTAGGGAAGATGTTTTAGTTTTTAGTAGTTTCTCAATTTTGGTTGGCAGTTTTCTGGATTCTAGTTATTTTAGAGTTTTAGTAACTTTAGACTTTTATTATTTTAAGGTTTCAAGTCTATAAATAAGTCTTTTATTTCCATTGTGAAGGGAGCTTAGTTTATTGAATAAAGTTTTGTTTGATATAATCAATCATAGAGGAGCGATCTCTATACTTTTTAATCTCTTGACTACTACGCGATGCAACAGTTGGTACCAGAGCTTGCGTTGATCTTTAACAAAGAGCTAGAGTGACCAACTCATCCTGACTCTGAAAAGGTATTCATAGGTGCATTCCTCTAGTCAAAGACTTGTCTATGTGGGAAGTGGGAGACGGTAGTTGCATTCATATTTAGCATGATAATTGCATTCCAGGAAAGTTAGCTTTGAACGTAGTTCCTAAGCATACTCATTTTTATTACGTCGATTAACTCAGGAATGATCAAAATCATTGGAACGTAGAATTGTTGCATGAATTGTTTGATGAGCATACCTGTGATTCAATCCTTTCTATCCCTCTGAACGGTCAACACACACATGATTCACTGAAATGGGCTCTCACACAAAATGACACTTTTTCGGTTTCATCACTTTACAAACACCTCACTTGTTTCCAAACAGTCGAATTTAACGATAAAATTATTAGAATGATTTATGGAAACTTGAGGTAACCCCTAGAATCAAAAATTTTATGTGAAAATTAAGTCTCAGTATTGTCCCGTTTTATGATATTTTGAGTCCTTTTATGAATTTTCCATCTATATTATGCCTTTTGTGCAATGAAACGAACGAAACATGGCGACATTTTTTATTAGGATGAGATAAGCAATGGGCTTCATAGAGATAAAATGGATGGAAGCTCTTTCAAAGACTGGATTACTCAGTTGGGAGTGATAAAAAACGATATTTCTCCAACTGATATATCTCTCACGTCGAAATTAATGATTGCCATAAGGTATTGTTGGAAGGAAAGATGCTCAAAGGTCTTTCAAGATACTAACCCCTCAACTGAAAGAGTTCTCAACCAAGCCAAATGGATGATAGTAAAAATGATAAAAAATACCTATAGATAGTTCAACTTTGAGTTCACATCCTTCGGAATATCAGTTGTTCGATATATGTATAAAGTTTGATGCATCTTTTAAACGGACTACTGAAGATGCTGGAATTGCCTTCGTTGTATTTGATAATACAGGTAAAAGCATTGCCGGAGAATCAAAAGTCATCCGATGTCGATCAATAGACGAAGGAGAGAGTCGATGACGCTTTTGTGGGCAGTTCGATGGGCCATCTATAAGGCACAGCGAAGGGTGCTTTTTGTGGAGACTCCAAGAATGTTATTAACATGTTGAACCAAAAGGATGGAAGAACATATCACTTACACTGGACAGCGGTTCATGTTTTGGATAATATTAATTAGGAGTCTTACTACTACTTTTGTTAATGTAAAGTTTATGTATGTTAATCGTTCTGTTAATATAAAAGCGGACAAACTTGCTAAGTGGTCGAGAATGCATAAAACATCTAGATCATGGTTGTTCAAGCAAGTCTCTTCTAGCTGCAACGATCTCATATGTAACTTTAGTTATGTTTAATGATATTGTAGTTTCCTTAAAAAAAATCCCCTTTTTAGGAGTCACAAACTTGTCATTGAGGAGGGCCAATTGCTAGTTGGAAGAGACTCCATCCTTTGGGGAACCCAACCAAAGGGCTCCCCTGGAGAACCCACTGGGGCCTATGCTTCCAACTATTTAAATTTGGGAGCCCAGTCCTTAACAGTAGAGTTTGCTCTAATAGCTTCCTCCCAATATCACAGGCCATAACACGATGAAAAAAATGAAGATGAGGATGAAAACCAAAAAAATGAAGAAGGAAAGCGAAAGTTGAAAATTTCCAAGTCATCACTGAAATGTCTCAAGTTTCCTCAAAGGAAATCTAAGGACATGTATTCATTAGCACAATCATACTCATGTCTAGAGATTATTTAAAAGTAAACTTAAAGCATTATCATATCTTCTTTTCTATTCTTCTAACTTCACACTGAAGAAGCGGTTGAAACCCTCTTAATTCTTGCTAAGCAATTGTCTTTAGGCCTTGGGTGGGGTAGGTAACTTAATGGGCAATCGGGGTTGAGTCGTTCGAGCCTGCAATTAAGATACAATATAAGTACACATCTTAATCGTGGCTTTATTTTCTAAAGAAGAAATGAGACATAAAGAGAGGAGAACAACATCGAACTTACTCATAATTAAGAAGAAAGTGATGTAGGAAAATGGAGACTTCTAGCTTGGCAAGATCATTTCCCGGGCACAAGCGACTACCCGCTCCGAATGGAAGGTAAGTTCCGGGTCTTGGTGTATAATTCTAGAGAAATCATAAAAATAAAAATAAACCTTCATTTTTTTGCTTTAAAAAACAACCCTTTGAAGAATACTTACATCCCATCTAGATGGATTGAACTCCTTTGGATTAGGGTAAACTTCAGGATCCATGTGAACATTTCTAAACCAGATTTGAACTCTCCATCCCTTTGGTATGGTGTAACCTACCCATGAAAAATACAAGATATAAGTTAAAAGTATTGAACTAGAATTGAGAAGAAGAAACCTAAGAGATTTAGTAAAGAAACTAACCTTTAACATTGACATCAGCAAGTGCCTCGCGAAAAACCATTAACGAGATATTAACGAGACGTAAAGTCTCATCAACCACCTAAAGAATGAAAAATTGCTTCTTAATATACACGTTAATTCCCTCATGGTATTTACATATTGTATACTTGAATTATACATACCTTAGAAAGATATTTCATTTGTCGAACGTCATTAAGCGTTAGCCCTTTTTGTGTAGATGGTATGTTTTTCACAATTTCTTCTTGTTCAGCCTGCAATATGCCAAATTTTTTCCAAAAATTAATTTCTAACCAATCGAATATTAATGATATGTAGTTATTTCTTACTTACATATAGCTTATATGGGGAAAATGTGTTCTTCTTGGTATGAATTATAATCGAAGTTAACAATTTATGGTTTGAATATGGCCCAAACTCGAATTCCATGTAAAGGATAATCCTACAATTTTTACAAATTACCTTGGCTTTTTTAAAACATTCCGAGTTTGCTTGTAAGAAGACAGTGGCCCACATAGTTATGTGACCAGATGATTCATGGCCGGCGTTCAAGTACATTACAAGAACATCGATAATTTCTTCGTCATCCAATCTTCTACCCTTTTCGTCTTCAACCTCCATTAAAGCATCCATCATATCTTTCTTTATAGGAGCTGCAATTTTTGTTCTCTTCTCCCTCCTTTCATCCAAAATAGCTTGAAGAATTGCAACTAGCTTTTTCCTAGCCTACATAACGTTAGTTTATGTATGTATAAGTGGCTACAATACATTTAAAATGAAGGAAAATGCCAGTTGGCCTGACAAAAATCGTTCCAAATAGTCGGACCATTTGGGTCACTTTTTCTTGGGCCACGTATCATCGCTGTAAACTAAATGCCAAATTTAAAAAAAAAAAATGTTACCTTTAGAGCTTTATAGTATGGGAAACCAGGAAAGTTAATGGCCATAGCTCTTACTCCATAATTCAAAGTTGTATACTCCTTTTCAAGAGATTCAACTACAGGGTTTTTCTCTGAGCTAAGGAAAATGTAAGTGATTATCCTAAATGTGAGCTTCCTTATTTGGGTTAAGAACTCAATTTGGCCCATATTAGCCCATTCCTTCAATTCTGACGCAACTGTTTCATCGATATATTTAAGGTACACCGATAATGCTTCATGACCATTGACAGGAGCGGCCGTGAGTCGACGCAGACGCTTGTGTTCTTCTTGAGAAATACTTGTAAATGATTTTTTCCCAATAAGTTCAACAGTTGATTTGGGCCAACCGGGCCTAAAATGTTCATCATCCATTAAAATTTGCCTACATGTTTCGGGTATGGTAACCATAATTGTTGGGCTTCCAAACATGAAAGCCTTGTATATTCCGGTTCGGCTAAACCTGCAAATTAAAGATAAGATAATGTTAAGTTGCCATTAGATTGGCTGTTAGTGAGATTCCTATGTCAAAAGTTCAATGTTTCTTTTATGCCTTTTGGGCTTTTGGCTAGTGTTGTTTATCGGGCCATCCCGGCCCATAGAGTAGACATGCCAAGCCAGCCCGGGTCAAATCTCGTTCCCGGGATTGATTTTGAGCCCAACGGGTCCGGCGTACCATTGAGCGTTGAGGCAAAGTCCGTCGCACCGAACAGCCCGATAAGTATCATTTCAATTTACAAGTATTCATATCTCTGTGTTTCCCTCAGTTTAAATTTATTGAAGGACCAAGCTAATGCACTGACTAGTCCCTGACTGGTCCCAGGGGGATTGAGATTTCTAGTTCAACAGGTCGGGCCGACACTATTTAAACCCGGGCATGGTAGGCCCGGTTGAAATCCGAACCGGCCCGTTAAGCAACACTAATTTTGGCCTAACAATCCTCAACTAGCAACTTCAATAATCAAATTGGAAGTAACAGTATCAAGCCCAAACTCAGTCTCGGGCTCAACCGAAGTCCTGGCCCAACAAAGATGAGGTTGTTGGGACAAATCACAAATGAAACCCTATAGGCCATTACCAGATTTGAGTAGATGGATCACCCAGTTGAGATCGGGAAGTCCTATATGAGCCCTTTATTGCTAAAGGCCACTCTTTTGGCTATGGGTGCGCCCTTAATGAATCTGGGTAAATCTAACCCGACCCAATCGGGTTGGAAGCCGATATATCTGTTTAAACTAGAAAGACATTTGCTACATTTGGTTCAAACTTAAGTGGCATCCAATATGTTAAAAATCAAAATCATCCGATAAACATTTGTACAAAATCAAAAGTAGATTAGTATTTGTTAAAGACTGTTCGACTAGATAAGTTAGAACTTTATAATTGTACAGCAAAATATAGTATTTTTCTAATTAAGAACACATAATTCTTTTGATAATTTGTCAACATAAAAAAGCTTTGGAATACACGTCTAATGTGTACTCGCATCAACATTTGAAACAGGTCGAATCATAAATACACACAAAACTTTGGGGAGAAAAAAAATAGTGAGAATATACCTAGCAAGGAAGCTGGTGATGAAGGAATCAGGATCTGAAGATTTAAAAGCTGTGAGGAATGACCACATATTTCCAATCAATGGCCAACCCAAATCACCAGGAGGAAGAGGGCCCCTCTTTTCACCCAATCTGGTTTCATAATACCACTCATTTGCTCTTTTAAGCACCCTATAGACTGCAAGAAAACCACCTAGAATAAGAGTAATCAAAACCACCCAAAAGTTTTCCAACTCCATTAGAATGAATTCAGAGAGAAGATTGGAAATCAAATTGGCTTATAGTGAGTTTTATAAAGACTTTTTAGTCTATATTGAGTAAGATGTTAAATTAAACTGATTAGCGGTCCTATGATTTGGCGTATGTGATATTTGGAAAGTAAATTAATGAAGAAAGTTAAACTTTGACTTGTTAAATCAAGTATTCAGAAAGAACAAGAAACATGTGTTTGTGAAACCGCCACACCAATAAATATGTGGGATAAGAGTGTAAAAAAGTCTTCCAAATCACTATAAGTGAAAATGTGAATATAATTACTTTCCAAAAATACAAGAGGATGAAAATAAATGTGAATAGTAATTACTTTCCAGAAAATACAAGAATGTAAAAAAGTTTTCCAAATCACTTTTAAATATTGATTACTATTTATTCTTGTTCTTTATTTGTTTTTGTTAAAAACTAATCAGTCTTGTTTGTAAACCTTTCTAAGTTTTATAGGTTTCTCAACAAAAAAAGAAGTTTTATAAGTGCCCAAGCTACTGCTGGTCGCACCTGTTTTCCTTATTAACCCTTTATTAAAGTGACTATAGCAAGAATTTGTGGTGTCGTTTCAACAAAAAAAAAAAAAAAAAAAAGAATTTGTGGTGTCTTTGGAACTTCCTTTTATATCAGAGTAATGCACAAATAGTCCAATATAAAAAATAAATTTGGTTCAAGGTTCAAACTTAACATAAGTTGGAACCTTGAAACAAATCAGGTAACTTTATGATATATGCAATGCTATCCAAAGCATAACCTTGCAGGAAGATACAATCAGATGGCCATTAACCAAATCAGGTAACTTTACGATCAACTCTATGTATTATAAACTGAGAACTAACAACAATATGTATGAAACGATGGAATGGAACTTCCTTTGGAACATCAACACTACCCCTAGAATCAACCTATTTTTATGAAAATGTTGTACGAATAGTCTACCAGTCAGAGACAAAACCGACAAATATATCGTTAATTTTTATACGTGCCCATACTGTGACAGCACAGAAACGATCACTCATGTATTACTTCAATGTTGTTATGCGAGATCTATCTGGTTTCATTTTCATATTATGATAGATAATATCACCAATGTTAAGAGGCTGGTTCTACAATGGAACGATCTTGAAGCGACCACAATTAACTTATATGCTAGAATGATGTGGTTTATTTGAAAAGCTAGATGTGAAAAATATTTTTCATTGCAGGAACAATCCCCAATGCAGGTAATCACTAAAATCAAAGGCATGACAACCATTAGTTCTACCAAAACAACCACACCAAGCGAGGCAAAACAAATGACTTGGACGCCGCCAGCAACACCATACCTCAAAATCAATGTAGATGCATCATTCACCTCCCTCATTGAACCTGCAGGTATTGGATGTGTAATGTTCGATGAACAAGCCAGTTTTGTAGCGGCCATAGCGGACACCACTAGAGAAAAAAATCCAGAAGAATGCTAATGTCGAGCAATCCTGTATGCAATGCAATGGGCATGTGACTTATGCATCCAATATATTCAGATCGAAAGTGATAATCAAAACCTTATCAGATACCTCCGCAACTCTAACGCATCCATTCAATGGAAATCCGGGAAATATATGGACGAAATTATCGCTCTCAAGGACAAGTTTGAAAGTATCATCTTTACGATACGACCAGACAGAACAATAGTCAGGCGGACATCTTAGCTAAATGGGGCAGGCAAAACCAGTGTCGACGTTCTTGGCACTCTTTCCAGGATTTCGCTAATTATTTCAGTTCTAGTGGTCCCTGATTGTACTTTTCTTTCAACAAAAAAAAAAGGTTCAAACTTAATATAAAATAGGTGAAAAGTCTAATTTTTTTGAATATTTATTTTTATCTCGTATAAGAAGCGCGAAACAGAATCATTTTCAACACTAACAATAGGCGTCTTTAAAACTTTAAAAGCAGAGTATGCTACAAACTCATCTCAAAAGAAGATTTGAATCAGTTATCAAATAAATAATTATATTGTTAATATATTTGAATCGTTAGTTGACACAACGAAAAATGTAATCGCAAACATAGTAAAATTCCTCTAAGGGTTTTTGGTCTTATATTGAAGAGTTATTTCTTTTTTGGCCCCTTATTTTGCGATCAACTTCCTTTATAGTCTTTTGTTTTTTGTAAATTCAAATTTGGCCCCCTTTTATTAACACCGTCAGTTAACTTCATTGGTTAATTCTTTTCTTTCCATAATTGTCCTTGTTATAAAAGTGATTTTATAAATTCAAATTTGGACCCCTTTTAAATACGAGATAAAAATAAATATTCAAAAAATTAGACTTTTTACCTATTTTATATTAAGTTTGAACCTTTTCTTTTTGTTGAAAGAAAAGTACAATCAGGGACCACTAAAATTGAAATAATTAGCGTCTTTAAAACTTTAAAAGCAGAGTATGCTACAAACTCATCTCAAAAGAAGATTTGAAACTATTATCAAATAAATAATTATATTGTTAATATATTTGAATCGTTAGTTGACACAACGAAAAATGTAATCGCAAACATAGTAAAATTCTTCTAAGGGGTTTTGGTCTTATATTAAAGAGTTATTTCTTTTGTGGCCCCTTATTTTGTGACCAGCTTCCTTTATAGTCCTTTGTTTTTTGTAAATTCAAATTTAGCTCCCTTTTATTAACACCGTCAGTTAATGGTTAGTTTCTTTCTTTCTATAATTTTCCTTGTTATAAAAGTGATTTTATAAATTCAAATTTGTACCCCTTTTAAATATGGGTTGATTCCCAAAAAAATTCAACTTATTAAAAAAAAAACTAGGGGGCCAAAATGAAATTTGTTTAAAAAACATTCAAAATACTTCTCTTACCTCCATCTCATCACCTCTATGTTCCATGTCATCACTCAACCGCCACCTCATCATCTTTTCCGGTGATGGTCGCCGACCGGCAAAAATTTTCGGCGACCATCAAACTAAAAAAAACTTGAAATTTATCTCTCTTCTTTCTTCTTCTCCTATCTCTCTCTCTTTCTACCGATCTCGCTCTCCTTATATACCCCTCTCTCTTTCTATCTATCTCCGGTGGAGGGGAGCATCCCCTTCGCCAGAGGGTCTGATTTCCAGACATTCAAAGTCTAGAAATTAGATTAGGACGGTCTGGTCGCCAAACCGTGAAGGTCTGGGGACCAGACCTTCCTCTGGATCTGGAACTCCAGGACCAGACCTTCAAACCTTTTGAAGGTTTGAAGGTCTGGTCGAAGTTTGGATTCCAAACCTTCAAATCTTTCGAATGGCAAGATCCTCCCGCGATGGGGGTCCTTCGTCGGAGATAGATAGATAGATAGAGAGAGAGAGAGAGAGTAGAAAGAAAAGAAAGAAGAGAGAGAGAAGGAATTTTTTTTAGTTTGATTGTCGCAGAAAATTTTTGCCGGCCGACGACCATCACCGGAGAAGATGATGAGGTGGCGGTTGAGTGACGACGTGGAACATAGAGATGATGAGATGGAGGAGAGAGAAGTGTTTTTTATATTTTTAAACAAATTTCATTTTGGCCTCATAGTTTTTCTAAATCAGTTGAAATTTTTTGGGATTCAATCTATATTTAAAAGGGGGTTAAATTTGAATTTACAAAACCACTTTTATAACGAGGGAAATTATGAAAAAAAAAAATTAACCACTAAAGTTAATTAACTGACGGTATTAATAAAAGAGACCAAATAACATGAGGCCATAAAGAAAGCTGGTCACAAACTAGGAAGTCAATTCATGATACATTTCCGCATCCAATAGCATAAGACAATTCATGATACATTTCGATCGTAAAATAAATTAGTAAATATTCAAAATAAAAAGAAAAAATTTATTTACATAAACCAGCGACTAAAATCCTCTTCTTATCAAACGAGTGGAAAGGGTTTCAAGTGAAAATCTCATAAATGATTCCGCACGAAGGTTTAAAACCCTCAAAGGTTCTGAAACCCATGATCGTGGTTCTGGATTTTTTGTTAGTAACGAACGTGTGATGTACCAAACTCGTATTTTATCTTTGTTACCTTTTCTTAATAATGAGAAACAATTTGAGAGAACCAAGTCAACCCCTAGAACTACTGGTCCTAGAACCAAAAATAATTAGGCTAAAGCACAAATTTCTTAAATTCAGATTTGGAAAAAAAAACAAAGATTAAAAAGAAAATAAATTTCGGGTGCGACTTTGGATAATAACGTTTTTTTATGGGAAATCCAAGATTTTGGTTGGAAAATTACTATATCACTCATTCTTCTCGCTACTCTTGCAAAGGGAAGGGTTCTTCCTCTTTGAAATCTCATTCGTTTGAGATGAAAGAGAAAGGTTTCTAGGGAATCATCCTCGAGAGTTTCAGACCCTCGGGGTTTCAGAGTTTTAAGCAAAAACATTTTCATTCGTCTAAGATGAAGGGAGTTTCGCCGAAGCGAAATATTTCCTTCGTCGGAACTGTGAGAAGAAAAATAAGTAGACAGGAAAAGAGTGAGAACGAGAGTCGTATAGTGTTTATGAAGAAATCCTCCTCGCAATCGAGAGTTTTAGACCCACGACCAAGGGTTTCAGAAATTCAAGCGACACTTTTTATGAGATTTATACTTGAAACATTTTCCACTCTTTTGAGACAAAGAGGGTTTCATTTGCCGGTTTATATAAGGTTCTGGAAGTGAAAGTGTGCTTCTGGACATTTGATGGAGGTTGCCATTATTTTCTCACTTAAGAAAAAGGTTATTTCTATCTTTCTCTCTAAAACATAAACGAAAGTTGATTTTTATTTGCAGGGTAATTGTGGAAACAAAAATGTTAAAGGTTAAAGTAAACTGACTGTACTTAATTTTTTTTTTATAAATTTGAATTTATGAAAAATAAAAATTAAAAAGGAAGTTGATCACAAACTATAAATCAAAAAGGAAAGGGCAAAGAAATAACTCAAAGAAATATTTTGAAATCTAACTGCAATCAACTTTGATTTGGAAAAGAATAGTACAAATCCCACCTTCTTCGTGAACGGGAAGTTCTATGCCGACCCCCTTATTTCTAATATAAGAGCCTCCCAGTATCAAATTTTTTTGCTAAAAACACCTCGTAACAAGAAGACGCCCTTGAATTTTTCCTAAGTTTTTTTAATGAAACTATGTAAGAAATGTCCAAAATTTGGGCCCAAATACGAAAAAAAAACCCACTCGAGAATAATAATGTTAAAAAAACCCAATTTTTAAACTGTTGGCAACACTTTTGAAATTGTTGACAACACTTTTGAAATTGTGACAACATATATAATTATGTTCTTAATTATGTGTGAACAAAAACAATTTTGTTCATACATTTACAAAATTGTTGAGAGCAAATACAAAATTGTTGAGAGCAAATACAAAATTGTTGAGAGCAAACTGTGTTTTGTTCAGAAATTTTCAAAAATGTTTTGTAATTTTAACTTTTGGGTGTTTTTTGCATTATTATTCCGGGTTGGACTTCATTTGATATTTTGACCCGAACTTTGGGCCTTATAATTTTCCTCTTTTTTAATTAGCCCCACCCATAAGGCGAAGAAACGAAATGAGGAAAAAGGAAGAATACGACGATGAAGTAAAAATATTCAAGTCATCATAAGATTATTCCAAGTCATCATAGATGGCGTATTAAATAGCAAAATCATAATCATGTCTAGAGATAATTTTGTAGTAAACTTAAAGCATCATCATCTCTTTTTCTTTCAATTCTTCCAAGTTCATACTGAAGAAGCCGTTGATATCTTCTTAATTCTTGCTAAGCAGTTGTCCTTAGGCCTCGGGTGGGGTAGGTACATTAATGGGCAATTGGGGTTGAGTCTTTGGAGTCTGCAATTAATATACAAATATAATTAAGTACTCATTCTTGCACATTTTTCATCGTGATTTTTATAAGGACAAATATTAAGGAAAAATTGTAAAATTTTTATAAGTCACTCCAGGTTTTAGAGATTGAAGATGCTCTGAAAAAGAAAAGAGATATAGAGGGAACAATTTCGAACTTACTCATAATTAAGAAGAAAGTGATGCAGGAATATGGAGATTTCTAGCTTGGCAAGATCATTTCCTGGGCACAGTCGACTACCCGCTCCGAATGGAAGGTAACTTCCAGGTCTTGGTGTATAATTCTAGAAAAATCACAAATAAATAGATTTTATTGAGGATTATTGACACAAAAATAAAACTTCATTTTTTTTGCTTTATAAAATAACCCTTTGAAGAACACTTACATCCCATCTAGATGGATCGAACTCCTCTGGATTAGGGTAAACTTCAGGATCCATGTGAACATTCCTAAACCAGATTTGAACTCTCCATCCCTTTGGTATGGTGTAACCTACCCATGAAAAATACAAGATATAAGTTAAAAGTAATGAACTACAATTGAGAAGAGATCTAGTAAAGAAACTAACCTTTAACATTGACATCAGCAAGTGCCTCGCGAAAAACCATTAACGAGATATTAACGAGACGTAAAGTCTCATCAACCACCTAAAGAATGAAAACTAGCTTCTTAATATATATGTTAATTCCGTTATGGTATTACATATTTTGTGTACTTGAATTATACATACCTTGGAAAGATATTTCATTTGTCGAACATCATTAAGCGTTAGCCCTTGTTGTGTAGATGGCCTGTTTTTCACAATTTCTTCCTGTTCAGCCTGCAATATGCCAAATTTGTTAAAAAAAAATTAGCGTGGAGCATTTGGGTATAAAACTTATATATATAGTTAAAAATTAATTTCTAACCAATCAAAAATTAATGATATGTAGTTATTTCTTACTTACATATAGCTTCTATGGTGAAAATGTGTTCGTCTTAGTATGAATCATAATCGAAGTTAACTAGTTATGATTTGAATATGGCTCAAACTCGAATTCCATGTATAGGATGATCCTACAATTTTTACAAATTACCTTGGCTTTTTTGTAACATTCCTGGTTTGCTTGTAAGAAGACAATGGCCCACATAGTTATGTGACCAGATGATTCATGGCCGGCGTTCAAGTACATTACAAGAACATCGATAATTTCTTCGTCGTCCAATCTTCTACCCTTTTCGTCTTCAACCTCCATTAAACCGTCCATCATATCTTTCTTTATAGGAGCTGCAATTTTTGTTCTCTTCTCCCTCCTTTCATCCAAAATAGCTTGAAGAATTGCAACTAGCTTTTTCCTGGCCTACACAACATCAGTTTATGTTGCTTAAATACAGTGAAGGAAAATGCTGTTTGGCTCAACAAAAAGTGACCTATATAGCGTGACAAGTTCAAATTGTTGATGTCATGCTGACATCATGTACAAATTTGTCGGGCCATATGGGCTACTTTTTGGTGACCCCTGTATCATTTTTGTAAACTGAAAAGTTTTCGAAAAAAAAAAATCTTACTTTTAGAGCTTTATAGTAAGGGAAACCCGGAAAATTAATAGCCATTGCTCTTACTCCATAATTCAAAGTTGTATACTCCTTCTCAAGAGAGTCAACTACAGGGTTATTATCTGAGCTAAGGAAAATGTAAGTGATTATCTTAAATGTGAGCTTCCTTATTTGGGTTAAGAACTCAATTTGGCCCATATTAGGCCATTTGTTCAATTCCGACACAACTGTTTCATCGATATATTTAAGGTACACCGATAATGCTTCATGACCATTGACAGGAGCCGCCGTGAGTCGACGCAGACGCTTGTGTTCTTCTTCGGAAATACTTGTAAATGATTTCTTCCCCATAAGTTCAACAGTTGATTTGGGCCAACCGGGCCTAAAATGTTCATCATCCATTAAAATTTGCCTACATGTTTCGGGTATGGTAACCATAATAGTTGGGCTTCCAAACATGAAAGCCTTGTATATCCCTGTTCGGCTAAACCTGCAATTGAAGATAAGATAGTGTTAAAAGTTTAGTGAGAACCCTATTTCAAAAGTTCACTGTTTCTTTTATGCCTTTTGGCTAGTGTTGCTTATCGGCCAGACAGGCCCATACAGTAGACATGCCAAGTCAGCCCGGTCAAATCCCGGTCTTGGGTTGAGCTTGATTTTGAGCATGTTAAGTTTGTGGTCATCCAACTCAAAACCAATTGGCAATGAGTGGAGAGGAACTGTACATTATATTGTTGGTTGCTAATTACCCTTCTTCCATGTGAGACTACTCCCACAGAGCCCAACAAGTCCGATGCGGCATTGAGTCTGGGTTGGGGCAAAGTCCGTTGGGCTGAACCGACTCGTTTTTACTTTTTTTTCTTCCCAAATGTCTCTTTGTTTTCTTCGGACCGTCCCGATAAGTACCATTACAATTTACAAGTATATCCCTCAATTTTTTCCTCAATTTAGAAGTTTTAATGATATTATTTTTCAAATTACTAAAGGACCAGGCCAGTGCCCTGACCCGATTAGTCCCAGTTCGACGGGTCGGCCCGACACTATTTCAACTCGGGCGTGGTAGGCCCCAGTTGAAATTCCAACAAACCTAATAAGCAACACTACGTTCAACAAAAAAAAAAAACACTACTTTTGGCCTAACAATCCTCAAGTAGTAACTTCAATAATCTTTCTACAGAAAAAAAAGAAAAGAAAAGAAAAACTTCAATAATCAGCTTGGAAATAACAGTATCAAGCCCAAACTCAATCTGGCCCAAGTCTAATCTCAACAAGGAATCAAGGATGAAGTTGTTGGGACAAATCACAAATGTAACCCTACAGGCCCTTAATGGATTTGGGTACATGGATCGCCCAATTGAGATTGGGAAGTTGTATAGGGGTCCCTTTACTGCTACAGGCGACCCTTTTGCAGAGAACCCACCCATAGCCTATAGCCTGTGCCCTGTAGGCTATGGGTGCCGCCTTAATGAATCGTAGGTAAATCTAACCCAATCCGATTGGCTTCCAAGCCGATATATCTGTTTAAACTAGAAAAAGATTTCCTACAAAATCAAAAGTAGATCAGTATTTGTTGATTACTGTTCGACTAGATAACTTATTTTGTAACTGTACAGTAAAATATAGTATTTTTCTAAAAAGAAGATAATTCTTTCGAATACAAATCTGACGTGTGGTCACATCAACATTTAGAACACGTCTAATCATAGTGAAAAAAATAGTGAGGATTTACCTAGCAACAAAGCTGGAGATGAAGGAATCAGGATTTGATGATTTGAAAGCTGTGAGAAATGACCACATATTTCCAATCAATGGCCAACCCAAATCACCAGGAGGAAGAGAAACCCTCTTTTCACCCAATTTGGTCTCATAATACCACTCATTTGCTCTTTTGAGCACCCCATACACTGCAAGAAAACCACCTAGAACAAGAGTAATCAAAACCACCCAAAAGGTTTCAAAATCCATTAGAAAGAATTGAGAAAGAAGATTGGAAAGCAAATCGGATTACAAAGAGCTTTTTTTTTTTTTGTTAAGGAGATTACAAAGAGCTTTATATAGACCTTTTAATCTATATAGATAAGAGTAAATTGAAATGATTAATCGTTATTTGATTGGGTTGGTGTATGTAATATTTGGAAAGTAAATTAGTGAGGAGAGTTGAACTTTGACTTGTTGAATCAAATTTTCACAAAAAACACGAAACATGTGTTTGTAAAACCATTTCATCAATACAAAAGTCTTCCAAATCACTCAAATGAAAAGTGAATAGTAATTAATTTCCAAAAATTACAAGAGGATGAAAATAAATGTGATTATTTTAAACTTCTAAATATTGATTATTACTTATTCTTGTTCGGTTAGATCTACAGTTCTGACACAAATAATAGAGAATCAAAAGTCTTCTTTATTGATTACAGAACATGTATTTATAGACGTTACATGAATAAAAAATTACATAATTAGAAATACAAGAATGAGAAATATCTATATAATAAAACAGAGGGGAAAACGCTGACTGGGACAAAATGAGAAATACAAGAAATAGAAATTACATAATTAGAAATTACATAATTAGAAATACAAGAATGAGAAATACAAGAATGAGAAATACAGATATTGTCTATAAGCCCTTTTCAAAATTTAAATTATAGTCTTTCTTAGAAATAAAATAACTTTTGAAGAAAATAATAATCATGTCCTCTTAGAAATAAAATAACTTATTTAAGAAAAAAAAAAGAAATAAAATAAAATGTAAGGGCTAAAAAAAGAAATTGAAAATCTTTATATATCTCTTAATAACATAACTGATTTAAGAAAAAAAGGAAACAAAAGAAAATAAACAATAATTAGAATACCAAAAAATTAGGGTATCCACCAATATAGCATTAACAATTATGAAAAGTCCCCAAATTTGATTGACAGAATTGTTGTGCCCTAGGGCACAGACTATGCCCTAGTAATTACAAAGATAGAAATATACTAATCCTAATTACAAAGAGTATCTAAGTATTTTGGAAGATTGTAGTGCTAATATCTTCTTCCCAAGATTACATCATTATGTTCTCTATTTGTTTTTATTAAAAATTAATTAGTCTTGTTTATGTTTCAACAAAAAGTCAAATTAGTCTTGTTTATGAAACTTTCTACGTATAAATTTTATAGGTTTTTCAACAAAACAAAAAAGTTTTATTGCTGCCCACACTAATGCTAAATGCTGTTGAATATTTATTTTTGTTTCGTACAAGAAGCGTGAAAAGAAATCATTTTCAACACTACCAAGAAGCGTCTTTAACACTTTAGAAGTGGAGTTTACTGGAATGTTACAAACTCATCGCAAAAGCAGAATTAAAAACAATTATGAAATGAATATTTAGTTTGATAATATAATTGAATTGTTAGTTAGTACAACGAGATAATTGAATCACAATCATGGCTAAATGGGGTAACTTCTACATAGGTCAAAATAATATAGAAAATAAGTAAAAAAATATGAAACATTTGAAAATTATTATTCAGGTAAAAAAGTATACAAATACTAAAATACCTCTTTTTGTCATTTTGTATAACTAATTTCTTTAATTTTTCTTTAAACTTTAATTCGATATAACTTTTGTTTGGGATGTCGGATTTCTATAAAAAAAATGTATATTTAGGAATAATTTTTCATTACCTTTCTAACGAGATCCACTTTCAATACTTTTTTTTCAAAAAAAAACCTAAAAAAAAAAGGTGGCCAATATACGGACAACTAAATTTCTTATGTGGACAACTATGTTGGGTGTAAATATAACTAATTAATTTCAATAGGGGACAATTTATTCTTTTGTAAAAATCTCGACATAAACTCTTCACCTTCTTCTCCGACCAACCATCACCACCTTCTCAAATCAATGATATTTCTCTTGATGAATCAAGAGTGCCCAACCACAGAAACTTTAAGTATCTTAATTATTTATTGCTACGATTTGATGAATTAAAGAGATTTAAAAAATCCTTATGAAGAATTACAACTTATCATTCATCATCGTTTATCACTTCATCTGATTTTTCTACTGATTCATGGTTTCCTGCTTAATAAAATTATTGGAAGAATAAATTATGATATAATCTAGAGAGATTAGTTTCAAACCTTAATACCAAATTAAATAGGAAGAAAACACCCAAACATATCCAAACCCTAAAACCCCATTAACCAAATGTATTAATGTTTCACATAAATGGGAAGGACAAGAAAATGGATAGTCTAGTAGTTATATGTTGACGGAATAGGTGATTTTGCCCAAGCTGAAAACTCCCCATTCTCTCATGGTGATGGCCGTGAAGCATAGTAGAAATTTTAGAGAGAGAAAGAGACCTAAAATTGTCCCCTTAAATTAAAAGATTATATTTGCACCCAAAACAATTTTTGTCCACATAAGAAAATTGTTTGTCCATTTATTGGCAACCAAAAAAAAAGTCGTCTTTTCCCTTTCGTTTTTCTCCAAACATGTGTTTGCAAATATCTGTTCTGCAAACATGTGTTTGCAACAATCTGTTCTGCAAACAAGTATTTGCAAACAAGTTCTGCAAACATGTGTTTGCAACAATCTGTTCTGCAAACAAGTATTTGCAAACAAGTTCTGCAAACATGTGTTTGCATAAAACTACAACCTGTGTTTGCAAAATGGCGGCGACTTTGGGGAATAAAGAAAATTCTCCGGAGAATAAAGACTTCTCTTAAAATTAGTCAAATAAGATTGACTTTTATGTTTCTTTTTATATCTAAGGGGCTTCTAATTTTGGGAGTTCAAAATAAAACAAATTTTAGAAGGCTCCTCCATCTCATCACCTCTCTCTACCACCTCATCTTCTCGCCACCTCATCATCTTCTCCGGCGAAGGTCGTCGGCCGACCAATTTTCCGGCCGGCGACCTTCAAACATAATTTTTTTTTTTTTTTTTTTTTTTAATGTTTGAAGGTCGCTGGCCGGAAAATTGGTCGGCCGACGACCTTCGCCGGAGAAGATGATGAGGTGGCGAGAAGATGAAGTGGCAGAGAGAACAAATGAGATGGAGGAAAACTTTCAAAAAAATGTATTCTGTATTCCCATAAAAATTTATTCCCCGGAGAATTTTCAAAAAATCTGGATTCCCTCGAAAATTTATTCCCCGGAGAATTTTCTTTATTCCCCAAAGCCGCGGCCTTGCAAAATATAGATTGCAAACATGATTTGCAAGTTTTGAATAATATAATTTTGAGTTGCATATCTTGCAACCCAAAGAGGGAGGTAGAGAGAATTCCTACTAGATGCTCTAAACGACGAACCCCTTTTCCCATTAATGCATACAACTAAAAATCCGGAAGTAAATAATTCATTTAAAAACATCAAGAGTATTTCCATGATGATCCTGTAGCTAATAAATTTCATTTAGGTGTAGCTTACTTTCCTCTCTTAGCCATTATTATGATCACCAAATAGAAGAAGATAACAGTAACAAATAACTGAAAATCCATACACAAAATTATTCAAAATCTTAATTAAAACAACACTTATTTTACAAGATACTGAGAAAATATCAAATGAAGTCGAAAGGGCATCATCCTTCAACACATAGTTCCGAGAAAATGAGAACAAAAACCCAAAGCAAAGAAATCAAGATGTCTCTTGTGTGAAATCACCATATGACCTGGATGAACATCGCCATTGCAGGACTTAGCTCCATTTTTCCTAGTTTTTTCTAAGTCAGATAAAATCAAACCCACAAGATTCGGCCTTTCCTTAATGTTACTCCAAGCATCACACATCCAATCTTGTGAACGTCCTAAGTCGCGTGAACTAAATGTGAAAAATCGCCCTTCACCTACAAGATTAAAAGAATGCTCAAAATTAAACAAAGTACATAGTAGCACAACAACATAAGGGCATTTACTTATCTCCTAAGAGGTTTGAAGATGAAACTTTCATTTCATCAAGCTTCAGTAATACAAGGACCAAGTGTTACTTGAAATGTAACCAAGGTCGTTCATCCTTACCTCTTAAGTAGACGTGAAATCTTCATCTGGTTCTTGAGAAACCACAATGTCTTCCCACCATCCATCATTCCACCATACATCCACAAGGGACCCAACTTCAACAAGGCCCAATAATGTTTTTGATGGATCATGACGAACAGTTGTTCTCCCACACAAACGGACACCCAATTTGTCAGGCATTGCAATCCTCAACGCTAGAACCCTGATGCACCCGAAAAGGTTGCACACCCAAGCGGAGGTATCAAGTAGTAATCCGGCAAAGCCGGGATCGATCCAAGGATAGGAAGGTAGTTTGGATATCGAAGGGTCTTATCCCTCGGTCTAGATATTAAACGCTAACTTAAACTAAAAAGGAGAGGAAGAAACATTAATAAGGGGTTTTGATGAATAAGCAATAAAGAAAACAAATAAACTAATTAAACGGTAAAAGTAAAATGGGCGAGAGAGATTCGAGAGAAGAGTCGAAGGAACAAGAGTCGGGAGGCAAATAAGACTCGATTCGGGCAACAAATAAGTGATAGAGGTGTCGAACCGGGAATCCATAATGATAAATCTACAACTATGTATGGTCCGATCTAATGTTCCTAAGTATAATCGATGTTCGACTCCTAAGGTGATGTCTATAAGCACTACGTATATCCGGAGATCATACTTAGTCAAACAAACATCATAATCGGTTTATCCCGAGTCAACGAAAGTGTTGCCTAGTCGCCTAACTATGTGAAATGCATGACAAGACACATGAAATTATGACTTAGACTACGATCGATATCGAATACTTCGTTTCGTCTATTAACTATGCGAAGTGCTTGACAAGACACATGAAAATACGATCAAAACGATAATCGAAATAAATGAACATCAATTTATAATCAAAACATCAAATCATATTAAATATAATCACGAATTCATCACATTTCATCTCATATAATCGACAAACTAAAGTTAGCTAAATATGGTGATTGAATAAGAAATGGAAAGGAAATGATAAGAGAATCCCCCTTTTCCGATATGGTTCAAGGCTAGGTTCGTCGGAAAATTTGAGTCTTTAAGGTGCAGCCGATCTCCCCTTAGCAAATTCTGGGTTCCCCATAGCGACCACCATCATCTTCTCCATTTATCACAAACCTCCATTAAAGCTAAACCTAGCTTTCTCTCTCTAGAAATTTGTAGCCCAAAATCAAATCAAATCACATGGGAAGCTAGCCAAGGACATGAGAAGTAAAAGCCCCATGGTTTCGGATCAAGAGGGTTGCCGGAACACCATGAAAAATCCGGCCAAAGACAAGAAGATTCCGTCCAAAACAAGCTAGATCCGGCCAAATGTGGAGCTCTCGGGCCAAGATGCTGCTGTCCATGGCCGTCCCGAGCTACTATGCTACGCTTCTACTGCCCGGTGGTCGCGTCCCGTGCTCCCTAAGCCGTCCGAGTTGCTGTCCCGTAATGCAGGCGCGTCCCGAGCAAGCACAGCTGCATCTCGTGCCGGTTGAAGCTGCTGCTCCTCTTTGTGCGCGTCCGTGCAAGCTGCTGTTCCGGCCTGCAGCAGCTGCTACCCGAGCTGCTGTTGGACTCTTGTGTCCGGCCAAAGCTTTGGCCGGCCTAGCTTGGCCGGCCAAGCTTTGGCCGGTCTCCTTCCCCTCTCTTTCTTCTCTCTAGCAAACCCTCAAGTAACTCAAACTCTTGAAGTTGATGAAGAACACCAAACCCTAGCCTCTTTCTCTCTCCCCTCCTTTCTTCCCAAGTTGTGTATTGTTTTGAATGAAGAAGATGATGAATAGTGATGACCCCCTCCTTTTTGACTCAAACCCTAGGTCAAGACTTGACTTTGACTCCAACTTGAGTCCATAAAGAGAGGGTGCTAATATAATATTTCCTTGTCATTCTTCTTTGGGCTCTTGGGCTTGGTTGTGGGCTTCTCAACTAGAAATCCAAGGAGTGCCTTTATGGAATCCTTGTTTTAAGACCGAACCTTGACTTCTTTCTTTCACAACTTCCCCGTCCGAACTCGGAATTGACTTCCGTTTTCACCGTTGGACTCGTCTTTGACTCCTCTTCTCATTTGATATGTTTAAAGTCTTTTTCTCTCGTTTTGGGCACATGAAATGATAGTGATAATCCGCTCCCTTTATTCCGAATTAAGTTCTTTATTCCAAATATGGTACCTAAACAAGAAAAACACATAAACTATTACAAAAAAAACACTCGAAAAGGACTAATTAGTCTATGTTAGGCTCCTTAAATGTGACATTTTCGTGTCACATCAACATCCCCAAACTTAAACTTTGCTAGTCCTCGAGCAAACAAAACAAAATAAAAGCCTAACTCACTTTCGGAGGAATCCCGGTTGCATTTAGCATATGCAACAAGCCGTTAAACCCCTAGGTTACCCCTAGTGGACGAGTGTTGTCTCGTGAGGGTTTCCATAGATGACACCCACAAACATCGAGTTTCAAATACACAAGGGTCCAACAACCACATCATATATAAGCATGGTTCATATAGTAAAGGGTTTAAGCATGTCAACACATAATGAATCAAGTAAATAAGTTCTTGTAAAAGCTAAAGGCCCCTTCACTAATGGTCTTACCTTAAAAGGAAAGTGTCAAACCATAATGAGCAACATCTATGTTCCGAAGTCACAACGCCTTGATTCCTAGTTTAGTACATTTCGCCTCGACTTCGGCCTCACGGACATACACTCCAAATATGAAATCGCTCAAGAATGGTTCGCTCGTATGTGTGAGTGTGATCACTAACATGGACTCAACACATAAAAAAGGGTGAGGACAACATTTTGGAATGAATGATCTTCGGAAAGGAATTAGCCACTAAACGGAGTGGGGAAGCTCACTCACCCTTCTCACCCATTCTACCCTCTAAGAATGCCTTCCAAAGGTTAACGGATACTAGAGATGAATGATGATGAAGGATTCCCGAGAATGTCGAACTCTTCATGATAGAACCTCTTAAGCACTTCCACATTCGTTTCTTGCTTCGAATACTTATTCATGAACATACACACAAACACACATATATACACTCACATCACTCACACAAAAGAGCTAACATGCTCAAACATAACATAAACAACTTTATTCATCATTAATTTTTTTTTTCTTTTTGTCTTTCTTTCTTTTTTTTTCACTTTTTTTTTTGTTTTTCTTTTTTTTTCATATCACTTTTTCTTTTTCATAACACAAAATCACATAAAACAAACATAACTCACAATACTATATTCTTGCAATCAACTTTTTTCATTTCATACTTGCTTTTGACATTCTTCATTCTTTTCTTCTCATGTCTTCATTCTCGGGATGTAGGATGATGGATGATGATGGAATATCCGCCTTCCTCTAGTTGACACTCTTATTGGGTTTCATGGACTACAAGGGCAAGGTTAATTCGCTATCCTAATGTCACTCCTAGTGGCTAAGAAAGTTGAGCACACGAGATCAAATGAGCTCTTTTAATAGTTACGAGGTTGAGTAGCTCTTCATTCTACTCGGAGTTAGCGCGGAAGAGTACACTCGAAGGACAATTTAGGCTTTGAGCTCTCACATGGGTTAAGTCTCCACTAATGACTACTCTAGATTTCTTAGAGATGTTTCTTCTTCACTAAGATGTTACTCCCATAGCATAACACAAACACTCAAAGACTCGACTTTCATGCAAAGACCATTAGCAATCACAAAACTCATCAACTCGACACATATGCATCAACATTCTTAAAACCATCACTACAATCACATGCAAATCTACTCAAAATGTTCAAAATTTTCAAATTTTGGCTAATTTGAACCCTTTTGCCTTTGAAACCCATGGTCATGCATTGGTTATGGTCATATCCCGCATCCCCAAACTTAAAACTAACATTGTCCTCAATGTTCTAAGCATAAAGTCACCAAAAGATAAAGAGGCACATCAATTTAAAGAGAAGAGTGGAGAGATATTACCATAATTGAAGGAGATAAAGGATGATACTACCAAGACTCATGTATAACGAGGTTCCAAGTTGATGCCAAGCTCACGCCATCCCTAAACTTGGAACAAACTACGCCTTAGAAGTAAAACATATAATAAATGCTCCTAAAATCTCCAAAAATATAATGAGAATGAAGCACAAAAGAAGACATGACCATATAAAGTCTACCACTAACGCGGGTATACACGATTGCATTGAGCTATGCAATTAGCCTTTGATTCTCTTGTTGTCACACAAGAGCACGAGTTATGTCTCGTGGAGGGTTTCCAGAGATGCTACCCACAAACATCAAGATCGATCTTAATCGGTTAACGATCATATAGTAAAAGCCGGAAGATTTGGGGGTCAACCCAAAGAAAACTATATACAAATGCTAAAGGTCTCACAAAAATATTAAACCAACGAAGTGCACGTGAGACTAAAAGCGAAAAGAGACCATCCCCAAACTTAGTGGATGCACGGTCCACTAAGTACGCATAAATGCTAGGGGCGACGACTAAAAAATCGTCAAAAGGGTCGACATATAAGTGAAGTGGGAGGAGGTCAGTCGAAGGCAAGAAGTCAAACTCAAGCTTAGTGGATAAAACATCCACTAAGTCCCTAGACATGCTAGGGATGACGTCCGAAGTGTCCCAAAAGGGGTCAACAACCGAGTCTGAGATCATGTGGAAGGTCGAACTAGACTCTAAGGGTAAGGCAATATACTCGGGGACCAAGTCAAGGTCCATAATTTCCTTAGGTAAGTAATCCAACAAGCTATCCGCTATATCTTCAACTACTATGTTATCGACATCCTTAAAGGCATCGGGAGCCTCAAAGTTGGTTGCAACACCTTCACTTCTACATAACTCATCCAAGTAATCACAAGTGTTAAAAATTGGAAAGTTCAATAACGTGTGATCCCCAAACTTGCTCTTAGAGCTATCATCCTGAACATTAAAATCTAATGTAATCTGATCATGGTGAGATGACAATGGTCGAGGGAGTGAGCAACAAGGGTCATCGGTCTGTTCAATCTCAAATGGTCTATCAGGAGCTTCATCGACATTTAACTTAAGACTAGAGTTAGGTGTATTACCCTCACCATCATTCATAGTCTCTTCTTGAGTTTGGGGTGCGCAAACCCCTTCCTCGTTGACGATAGGCTCTGACTCAAGTCTATCAACAATTTTGAGAATCCGTTCCGTGATCTCCGTTATATCTCGATTAAATCTAGTTTGGTACTCTAAAATTGCTTGGAGAGTGTCTTCAGACATCTCCTCGTAATAAGGCACATGAGTATAACTAGACGAAGACTCTCGCGGAACACGGATCATGGGACAATACTCGGTCAAATGGTCTAAGCTCGCACAAATAGCACAAACCGGGCTAATGGTCTCCATGATCCTTTCTTCACTACCTTCATGTGAATACATAGACTCGACTCTTTGAGTGGAATCATCGAATCGGGAATTATCATCACTAAGTGAACCGTCCATATATGCTTGTCGATAGTCACGAAGACTTCGACGTGGTCGATCACTACTAATAGAACTACGGTTATCATCAAATGACGAATTCATACATGAAGATGTGGTCATCCCAAATTCTTGTTGATAGTCTCGAAGACTCTTACGGGGTTGATTACCCTCATGCTCATAATCCCTACGACCATATCTATGACTTGTCTGACCGACTCCATGCATTTGACGGTATTCACCCATAGTCATCCTAGGTCGGTCAGACTTAACTCGCCTATTCCTATCACTAGTCGAACCATTTCTATATAAGTTTGAGTAGTCTTGACGACTTCTAGGTGGTTCACTAGTGTGAGAAATAGTTAGAATAATGTCATCATCATCATCATCATCAAACGACAAACTTGCCATGATTTCACAATCTTCAAAGATGCTAACACACAATCACAGAATGGAGACTAACACTAATAGAACTAAACAATCACGCACAAGTAAAAAGGAAGAGTTAGAATGCGATACTAGCAAATGCTCCTTTCGTTTCGTCCGTTTTTCCTCTTTAGCTTCTTGATTCCTTCCTTTTCCTTCGCCTTTATATCTCTTTTGGCTCTTTTCTATAAAACGGTACCTAAAAAAAAATGAAAATAAGAAAGTACAAAATAAAATAAAGACGTCTAAGAAGCAAATAACACTAAACTAATGAACAAAACAACTAACGCTATCCAAACTACTAAACCTATCCCCGGCAGCGGCGCCAAAAACTTGATGCACCCGAAAAGGTTGCACACCCAAGCGGAGGTATCAAGTAGTAATCCGGCAAAGCCGGGATCGATCCAAGGATAGGAAGGTAGTTTGGATATCGAAGGGTCTTATCCCTCGGTCTAGATATTAAACGCTAACTTAAACTAAAAAGGAGAGGAAGAAACATTAATAAGGGGTTTTGATGAATAAGCAATAAAGAAAACAAATAAACTAATTAAACGGTAAAAGTAAAATGGGCGAGAGAGATTCGAGAGAAGAGTCGAAGGAACAAGAGTCGGGAGGCAAATAAGACTCGATTCGGGCAACAAATAAGTGATAGAGGTGTCGAACCGGGAATCCATAATGATAAATCTACAACTATGTATGGTCCGATCTAATGTTCCTAAGTATAATCGATGTTCGACTCCTAAGGTGATGTCTATAAGCACTACGTATATCCGGAGATCATACTTAGTCAAACAAACATCATAATCGGTTTATCCCGAGTCAACGAAAGTGTTGCCTAGTCGCCTAACTATGTGAAATGCATGACAAGACACATGAAATTATGACTTAGACTACGATCGATATCGAATACTTCGTTTCGTCTATTAACTATGCGAAGTGCTTGACAAGACACATGAAAATACGATCAAAACGATAATCGAAATAAATGAACATCAATTTATAATCAAAACATCAAATCATATTAAATATAATCACGAATTCATCACATTTCATCTCATATAATCGACAAACTAAAGTTAGCTAAATATGGTGATTGAATAAGAAATGGAAAGGAAATGATAAGAGAATCGTCGGAAAATTTGAGTCTTTAAGGTGCAGCCGATCTCCCCTTAGCAAATTCTGGGTTCCCCATAGCGACCACCATCATCTTCTCCATTTATCACAAACCTCCATTAAAGCTAAACCTAGCTTTCTCTCTCTAGAAATTTGTAGCCCAAAATCAAATCAAATCACATGGGAAGCTAGCCAAGGACATGAGAAGTAAAAGCCCCATGGTTTCGGATCAAGAGGGTTGCCGGAACACCATGAAAAATCCGGCCAAAGACAAGAAGATTCCGTCCAAAACAAGCTAGATCCGGCCAAATGTGGAGCTCTCGGGCCAAGATGCTGCTGTCCATGGCCGTCCCGAGCTACTATGCTACGCTTCTACTGCCCGGTGGTCGCGTCCCGTGCTCCCTAAGCCGTCCGAGTTGCTGTCCCGTAATGCAGGCGCGTCCCGAGCAAGCACAGCTGCATCTCGTGCCGGTTGAAGCTGCTGCTCCTCTTTGTGCGCGTCCGTGCAAGCTGCTGTTCCGGCCTGCAGCAGCTGCTACCCGAGCTGCTGTTGGACTCTTGTGTCCGGCCAAAGCTTTGGCCGGCCTAGCTTGGCCGGCCAAGCTTTGGCCGGTCTCCTTCCCCTCTCTTTCTTCTCTCTAGCAAACCCTCAAGTAACTCAAACTCTTGAAGTTGATGAAGAACACCAAACCCTAGCCTCTTTCTCTCTCCCCTCCTTTCTTCCCAAGTTGTGTATTGTTTTGAATGAAGAAGATGATGAATAGTGATGACCCCCTCCTTTTTGACTCAAACCCTAGGTCAAGACTTGACTTTGACTCCAACTTGAGTCCATAAAGAGAGGGTGCTAATATAATATTTCCTTGTCATTCTTCTTTGGGCTCTTGGGCTTGGTTGTGGGCTTCTCAACTAGAAATCCAAGGAGTGCCTTTATGGAATCCTTGTTTTAAGACCGAACCTTGACTTCTTTCTTTCACAACTTCCCCGTCCGAACTCGGAATTGACTTCCGTTTTCACCGTTGGACTCGTCTTTGACTCCTCTTCTCATTTGATATGTTTAAAGTCTTTTTCTCTCGTTTTGGGCACATGAAATGATAGTGATAATCCGCTCCCTTTATTCCGAATTAAGTTCTTTATTCCAAATATGGTACCTAAACAAGAAAAACACATAAACTATTACAAAAAAACACTCGAAAAGGACTAATTAGTCTATGTTAGGCTCCTTAAATGTGACATTTTCGTGTCACATCAAACCCATTCCTGCATCTTTGGACAACACATATTTAATCAAAACTGTATTAATAACAATGTACATAATCAATTATTCAGAATGATACCCAAACAATGTTTGGGTCAAGCATATGTTTGAACCACTTCATAAAAGTTAATACTGTTATAGATAGTAGAAATTTTACGTCCAAATTTTTGGTTTCATCCAATGCATCTTTTAAATCTTGGTACTGCACCTTCACCTTGTCTTTGTGCCGCCTGAGAACCACGCCTCTAAACCAACTTAAAACACAGTAAGATAGATAACAAAAACGCAGCATCTTACAATACTAATTATGAAATGCTTGTCGATCAAACGATAAAAGTTGGGGCTAACTTGGTAGTGATATATATCTATTCCTCAACCACTTGGCGTATTTTCTTTCCGCAACAACACGCAGACATAAATTCAGTTTTTTTCTAATAGTAATTTAGTACTCACATTATCTTTTTCTTAATGTTAGAGTATAGCACCAGGCCCACTCGACAAGCCCGACCGACCATAAGCAAGGGGCAAACCGACTAGGGTTAATATTATAGGAAGTTGCTATATTATGTAATATTTTATGTATAAGTAAGTTTCCAATATTCCTAGATTACTTCTATATGTAAATCACTTGTAAACCTATAAATACCCATGTAAACCAATGAATACAACACACAGAGAATTCTTTCTCACATCTCTCTATCTCTCACGATTTCTCTCCCTCTCTCTCTGTGTTCAGTTAACTGTTATCTCAATTATTCAAGAGGTGATTTACCTCTTCACATGGTATAAGAGCCAATTCAATTTTTTTTAATAATCAATTTTCTCTATCATGACTACTACTGAAGTCGATTCTAGATATTATACTCCTAATTCTCCACCTAATCCGGTGTTTGATGTTCATCATTCTGATTCACCAACTACAATTCTCATCAATCCATTGTTAACCGGAGATAACTATGCCTCCTGGTCAAGAGCCATGAAGATGGCTCTTCGGGCAAAAGATAAATTCGGGTTTGTAGATGGTTCTATTCCCAAACCCACTTCTCCAACTCAATTACACTCATGGGGAAGGTGTAATGATCTTGTTAGTAGTTGGATTATCAACTCCATTGCTCCGGATATTCGGTCTTCCGTTTTATACGATGAAAGTGCCGCCGATATTTGGCGTAATCTTTATGAAAGGTTTTTTCAAACCAATGCCCCAAAAATTTATCAATTGAAACGGGCAATTTCTTCCTTCAAACAAGAATGACATGATGTATCCTCCTATTTTACTCAACTCAAATCTCTACAAGATGAGTTACAATCCCTTATGGTAATCGATCCATGTATTTGTGGTCAAGGGAAATCGTTACTTGATCGTACTAATCAAGAACGTGCTATGGAATTTCTTCAAGGGCTTCATGACCGTTTTTTGGCAATTCGAAGTCAAGTTTTGTTAATGGACCCTTTTCCTTCGATCCTAAAGATTCATTCTCTTGTCAAACAAGAAGAGATCCAACAAAACATCATGGCCGCTACTTCCAATCCACCGGAAGCTGCCACCCTTGCAACATACAACAATGATCAACGACCTTGTCGAATGGAGAAACCAAACGCTCAACGTCCTAAACGAGCTCGTCCCTTTTGTGACTATTGTCAACAACATGGCCACGTCCGGGCTTCATGTTATCAACTACACGGTTATCCAAACCGATCCAACTCGGGTGCTCGGCCAAATCGCCCACCACGACCGACCGGTCCTATTGCCGCCACCATAACCGAATCGGTTACTCCTCCCACGGGAACACCTCTAGCCACCTCATTAACTCAAGAGGAATATCAAGGTCTTCTTTCACTACTTGATCACCAACGCCAGTCTAACGGCGCTTCCAATCCTACTCAAGGTTCTACCGACGCAGGTATTAACTTTACGGGTATTAAATTCCTCTCTTCTCCTTAGGTTATTGATTCCGGTGCCGCCAAACATATATGTAGTTCTTTATCTCGTTTTTCACATTATGTTGATGCTCCACTTCATTGTTTTGTCCGTTTACCGGATGGTAAACGTATTCAAGTACGTCACATTGGAACGATTGTTTTCAATTCAAACTTAATTCTCAAAAACGTTTTACATGTTCCGGAATTTAAAATCAATTTAATTTCTGTCTCCCAACTCACCAATTCTCTTCGATGTTTAGTAACATTCGATTTTTGCTCATGTGTCTTTCAGGACCCATTGACGAAAGCGAGGATTGGACTTGGTGATCTCCATGAAGGACTATACTTTCTCCGCACGGATATTAGGAATAAAGATGTTTCCGATATTTGGCATTGGCGCCTCGGACATCCTTCTTCTTCTATTTTTAAGTCTTTAATTTCAAAGAATCAATGTATGAAATTAGTTTCATTCAATAAAAATCCGTGCGAAATTTGTCCCTTGTCCAAATCTACACGATTATCTTTTCCGTTAAGTACTTCTACTTCTTCTCGTCCCTTTGAATTAATTCATGCGGATTTATGGGGACCTTTCTCCGTTCCCTCAAACTCTGGTTGTCGTTACTTCTTAACCTTAGTGGACGATTTTACTCGTTGCACTTGGATTTTTTTAATGTCACATAAATCCGACACTACTCAATTTCTCAAGAATTTTTCTAATTATATATCAACTCAATTTGATTCTTCAATCTCAAATTTACAATCCGGACAAGGAACGATTCCTATTCCGAAAATTCAATCAATCCGATCCGATAATGGTACGGAATTTATGAACCATGAACTTCAATCATGGTTCCGTAAGAAGGGCATTATTCATCAAACTAGTTGCCCTCATACTCCTCGACACCTAAATAGTCATTTTTCCTTAGTAAATTCTTCTAGGGGTTTTGGTCTTATGTTAAATTAGGTATACTCCGTGCCTATAGAGACTCATAATTTAGTTCAACAAAAGTAAGTAAAAACTAGTATAAGAAAAATATAATATATTAACACAAAATGGAGTAGTTCCCTCCAGCAGCAACATTGTTTACCAAACAACAAAAATATAGTTTGTTTTTAATTAATTTGCCCTCTTTATCAAGCATTGCCTCCAGACTCTAGCTTCTTCATTTTTGAGATTTATGTAAAAATTATTTAGAAAAATTCAACCAGAAATCAACCAAAAAAATCCTTTAATTCTGTTTTGAATGTCAATAATTTAACGGGGCAATGTCACTTGATTTCCATTTGAAATCCTTGCATCTTTTCGACAGAAGACTGGACTAATTTTGGTCACCCCAATACCGCATCATGTCATTTCTAATAAATTTTCCAATCTAATAAGACTGATTGTTAACTTGCCTCTCGTTCTTCCTTTTAACAAACCTTCTCTTTAACTTTATTTTCCATCATTTATTTGTAGTTCTTAGTCTTATGTACCCTTTGATTCAAAATTTTGTATTTCTTCACTGAAGTGGTGTTCACTGAAGTGGTGTTTACCTCTACTATCACTTTCTTCCTCGTCTTTTGATGTTATTCCAATGTTGCATGTTTTCCCCCTTATGTGGCTCTTTGATTGTCTGATATATTATTTTACTACACATTATTCATAATCATCTGCATATAAATTTTTTAGACAAATGCTAAACGAAGCTGCATAATTGCTTCACAAAGCTATTTGATAGACATAACTGTTTTTTGTTAAATTGTTAAACAACATCAAAAATTGGTTTATTGGTTTTATCTACCAAATATTGTGTTGATTCTTAAATTGTTAAGTACAACTATATTTTAACTCCATAAAATTATTTAATAGACACAACCTTTTCTTTTGTTACATTATTAAACAAAAATAAAATTTGTTTTATTGGTGTAATCTAGCAAATATTATACTATTGAGAAACTAAAAAAAAACCATTACAACAAATTAAACCCAAGAAATAATAAATATTAAATAGATAGAGTTTCTTTTTAAAAAGGATTACTAATTTGACTCTAATACAATCTATTTTATAATTTTTTTTTAAAAGAATTGCTACTCCAACAAACTCTATTTTAGAATTTCTTTTTAAAAAGGATTACTAATTTGACTCTAATACAACCTATTTTATAACTTTTTTTTCAAAAGATTACTACTCTAACACACTATGTGTTAGAATTTCTTTTTAAAAAAGATTACTAATGGCTGCGGTTTTGGGAAATAAAGAAAAATCTTCGGGATATAAAGACTTAGCCAGTTAAGATTGACTTGGGGACATATTTAATTTTTAGCTCATAAATTTACTAAGTTGTCCCTTGCCTACTAATCTTCGTCTTCACTTCAACCCCACAACTTTGAACCCCCTTCACCACACTTCTTGCCCAAAAATTTACTGAAGTCCCATAGATGATAATACCCACTTTCAAAACAACTTACAAATACTAGTTAATCATAGTTGCGGAAGGGTTACCAATGGCTACAAAACCATTTATATTTACAGAGGGGCTTGTATCATCCCTTTGATCGTTTGGTTATGATTATTAGGTTAAACCCAAAGCAAGCAAACCAAAATTAATAATTTCCTCTTTGGATCTAAATGAATGAGATGTCCTTCGACCAAAGATGCAATGCGAGTAATTTGTCGGATAGGACAATTGATGATGAAGATCATCAAGTCCGGTTGATTTAGGGGTCATAGTGTTTAGCTAGAAACCAAATCGTCGAATTACGAAGTAATTCGCGGCTAACTTCGACCAGATCCTACATTGTGTTACACATAAGAATGTCTATTTGGTCGGATGATATGACTAGTGGGAATGAGACATATAATCATGTTAGAGTCTCATAAACATGTCTCATAGGCCTAAAAGAAGTTTAGGCAAAGATATCACAAAAGGCCCGAAAGAAGGGATTTTGGTCTGGGACACAAAAGAGTTGTTTTGGGGCCCAAAAGGGGGACGGAATTGGCTAGCCGGGTGCCCTTATAGGGAAAGTCAGATCTGCCCAATGGGGCCCTCATATGGCCGGCCAATGCAAGGGAATTAGAAAATAGAAACTAGTTTCTATTTTCGACTATTTTCTTAATCTTATTCAAAATGGACTTTTTAGGAATCTAATTAGGGTTGGACTCTAACTTAGAACTCTATATAAGGTCTCTTAGGGACTTGAATCAAGGTGTGGAATTTCTCAAGAAGCTTTCTTACTCTACAACATCAAGTAGAGAAGAGAAAGTGAGCTAATTCCCAAGCTATCTACTTAGTCAATAAAGAAGAAGGTGTTCGTCATATCAAACCACCATTAGAGTTAGCTAGCTACAAGGTGGGATATCAAGTAGATCATTCGGTGTCTTGAGTAGAGGAGCAACACGTGGAACTCTTGGTCTTCGCATTCGATTGGAAAGGGTCGAGGAAAAACATAGCGATTAAGGTAATCCTATAACTCTTAGTTAAATATTAGCTTATGCATGATTATCCTGGGAATGCTAGTGTTAGACATGAGATGTCTGAGATTCCGCTTAGAACACTAATATGTCTCATAACCCAACACTAAAGCCTCGCCCAGGTTAGTTTACTGTTGAATGAGGGAACGGGATGTAAGCCATCATTGAAAGAGCCGATTGAAACCCTACTTCTCTCCAACGCTACTCCTGTTACTTTATTGAGTCGGTGGATTAATAGTCACCCATTGTTTCTCACTTTCGGTTTGATGGAAAATGTTTTCAATGTTCCATCTGTGTAGAATAAAATCCATGGGTGTCCTTAGACAAGATCAAATTGACCGTAAATGCGAAGTAGATTATCATAGAGAGAAAATAAGCAAGAATTCAAAGAGTAATATAAGATTACTTAGAATTTCTTGCAGCGTTATTCTATCTGAAACATTCCATGTTAGCATTCGTTCATTCGATTCCCAGGTAGTTTAGATATTGACTCCCATAACCCACTATTGAAATCAAGTTTCTTTTTCTCGATTGTCTCAAAAAGAACTTCCAACGAGTGATCCTTTAATGGAAGAACACCAACTAGGAGAGCACGAAGGAGGACTCCTGCTGCTCAGATCTCCACCTTTTCTGAATAATCACCCATTTTTGGGCAAGAAGTTGCAATCACCTTGGCTAGAAGTCGTAGAGTTGAAGTAAAGTGAAGGTGAAGATTAGGGGATAAAAAATAATTTCGTAAATTTATAGGTTAAAAAATAAATATATCCCATAAGTCAATTTTGACTAACCAAGTTTTTATGCCCTAGAAATTTTTCTTTATTCTCCAAGGCCGCGGCCTTACTAATTTGATTCTAACACATTCTATTTTAGATTTTTTTTGAAGAAATTTGAATCCCAAGATTATGGTGATAGGAATTTGAACCCCAAGATCTTTGGAGGAAAAATTCGGTTATATTTGATTTTTGCTTGTGGTGTTGTTTAGCAATTTAATTAGGACAATATTCAATTACTTTCATTTAGTTATTTTTGTCCAATAGTTCTTTGAGGGTTGTGTGTAGCATAGAGGAGAAATTTCGTTATATTTGATTTTTGTTTTTAGTGTTGGTTAGCAATTTAAGACACTATTTTAATTAGTTATTTTAGTCCAATAGTTGTCTTTAGTAAAATTAGAGTTGCGTATAGTAGCATCATTTTTTTATATTGTATTATGACATTTCATAGTATGATTTCTTTTTGTTGTTGAGAGATTCATAATATGATCTTGCATATCATAATATGAATTCCATATTGTGAAATGATTGAACTATACATTATTGTATAACAGTTGTATAATTTTCACATATCTTTTCACATCAAATAGCATATGACAGTTCCTCATCAAAAAAAAAAGATAGCATATGACAATTCATGATACATTTCGATCATAAAATAAATTAGTAAGTACCTCTACAATACGACATTGAAACTCAATAAAAAAATGTGGAATGCTATCGAAATAACGCATGACATTCGTAATTCAGAGTTAGTTCACCAAGAACATATTTGTTTAGGTTTTGTCTACCTGTTGTCAATTAGTTTTGAATTGATGACTACAAACTTAACATAATACCAGAGTTAGTTCACCAAGAATATAATGTCTAATTCCCATCCACCTATTGTCAACTGTATCTACCCATTGCCAATGGATTATAAATTGGGTGATCACAAATTTAACATTGTTAGACCTCGACCGAATTAATTTTCGGTTTTGCAAAACACATTATAATAGAAGGCAGTTTTTTTTTATGAAATAAACTAGCATTAACCAAAAACTAAGCATTCTTACAAACCGAACTAATTTAAAGCGGAAATAAAAGGTGGTACGACATTCCAAATTCTATTATGACCATTTCTTCTTCCCCATTTGGCGAGAACATCGACTTTGGAGTTGCATTCTCTGGGAACATGAGTGAAGACTATATCTGCGAACTGATCTTTGAGCGCAAGCGCTTGTGCTAGGACTTGTTTGAATTGCCAGTGAAGCCCATCGCTATTGCCGTTAATCTATTGGGTTAAGTTTTGATTGTCGCTTTCTATGTGGACATGTTGGATGTGTAGTTGAATGACCCATGAGATACTAAATTTAATCGCCATACTTTCACATTCTTCCGCATTTTGACATCGAACCGTGTCCGCTGCTGCTACTATGAAATTTTCATCGCCGTCGTGAATGATACAACCAATTCCTACTGGTTCTGAGAGTTTCGTGAAGGAAGCTTCTATATTGATCTTAAGGTATGGTGTCGATGGAAGTCTCCACTTTTGTTGTCGTGGTTTGTCCCTGCCTTTGTTCATAATGATAGATTCAATTTTAAGTGGTGTGGTAGTGGTGTTGTTAATACGAGCAATTATCTGTAGAGGGGTTTGTTTATTGGTCGAAAAACAATTTTCGCATCTGCCTTTCCATATAAACCATAGTATTTTGGCATATAAATCAGTTGAATCCTCATCTAAATTTTTTCACTGTTGTATCCAAAGACTAACCGTGCTTAATTGTTCTGTTCTGACATGAAAATTGAACCATATCGCTCTAGTGTAGTTGCAATGTAACATCACATGATCTAGAGTTTCATTTACACTGCAATTAATACATGAATAAGAGTTGCCAATATACTGGCCTATTTTATCCTTTACTGGTAGACTGTTCGTACAACATTTCCATAAGAATAGTTTTATGCGAGGTATCGTTTTCATGTTCCAAATGAAGAACCAGTCGTTCTGGTCATGCATTGGTCCAGAGCTACCTGTTCTCAGAAAATTAGACATGGATTTAAGCGAGAAGTTACCAGATTTTGTTAGCGTCAATTTTGCTGTGTCCCCGTGGTTTGCCTGCAAGTTAATACTAACTATTGAACTGCAAATATCACTGGCAAAACAATTGTTAATTAAATTCAAATTTCGTGTGTTATTAGTGATGAGTTGGGCAACCCATTCAAGATTAATGTCCCTCTAATTTGTTAGGGGTGGAGGATGGTTAGGTATCCAGTAGTCATGCCATATATTTATGTGACTGCCTTTGTTGATTTATTATAAGTATAAATAATGTAATAAATTTGTCAGATTTTATGCTTCTTTCTTCTTGTTGGGCTTTAGGCCTCTTTCATTTTTTTGATTTAGCTTAGGCTGTTATCGTACTTATTACATCTTCGTGATGTATCAAATTCTTGAACGTCTAACTTAGTTGATTTCTGAAAAAAAATAAGCATGACAAAATTATCAGAAATAAGCATGAGAGAGAATTCCTTTGTGGCATTTGAAATGTTGGAGTTGCTATCACATTCTTCCTCACTAGAACCTTCCATCGATCCTTAAGTTCCTCTAATTACTTTCCCCACGGAGTTTAGAGATCTCAAGATCACTTCTTTATCAATAATGGTGGAACTGTTTCTTGGCCTAGTCGTGGATACGAAAATTCTATCGATCTCAAGATTTATGTTTATAAGGAGAATGAAATTGATGGATTGAAGGGGTAAAAATGGATTTCTAATGTAAAGATAAATGCATAGAAAGTAAAGTCCAAATCTTTATAATTTAACTTCATAAAGAAATGTGAATACCCATGGACTCAATGACATGGGAGTTATGCGCAAGTCTCAACATGAAATGGAGGGCACCTGCTGGCGCTGCTGCTGCAAACATGATCTGATCCGACCAATCCAAGATGGATTGTTGGAAGAAATTCCAATATATGTGGGCTCACATATGTATAGACATGTGTATGGCTATCTCAGTAAATTGTCAAGTCGTAAAGTGGTCTAATATGAATTGACTTGACTAGTAGGTATCAAAGTGTCATGGAATAAACGTGTAGAGACCATTAAGTGATTTCTAATTTGATGAGGGGCCAAATTAGAAATAAAAGTCTATAAATAGGGGTTATGGTCCCCATCCGCCGGAGAAGAAAGGTGAGGTGGAGAGGAGGTGGTGTGATGGAGGAGAGATAAGGTGAAGTGGAGGAGAGATGAGGTGAAGTGGAGGAGAAAGAGATAGGTGATGTGGCTTTTGTATGTTTATTATTTTTTTCAGAAATATTTCTATTTTGGCCCCCGAGGATAATTTGGTAAAAAATTTAGCCCTTGGGGCCAAAACGAACTGCCGGACACAATTAGGGGCCAAAACGGCCAGTTAGTCACAAATCGGGGGCCAAAACGGAAATATTGCATGCAACTTTATTACCGGGGCCATCTTTTCCCATCAACCACATTAGGAGAGAGAAAATTTTCTCTCTCCTCAACACACATCATGTGCAAGAGAAATTTTTTTTTTCTTCTTGTTTATCTAGGACACACGCCACACGGTTGAAATTAGAAACCCTAGCTGAAAAAAGCGGTCACATGGGTCTCGTTAGGTTGTATATATTACTACGTTCCCACCGCGTCTTACGAGCGCGATAGATCCCTTTTAGCTAACGCCGTCAAGATAAAATGTAGCGAGACAATTTATTTATCGCGGTCGACTACATCTAAGCGGTGCACATATATCGGGTCAATGCATATACCAAGATGTCCATACATCTTAAAATTCATTTTTAGGACATCTGTGATTACAAAGAAACCTATAATTTGCGTAGAATATGCGAATTAAAGGTCTCTGTATAATAATAATAGATGACGTGGAAATAAATTTTGTGATGTATTGACATCTTAGTATATGCATTGACCCGATTTATGTGCACCGCTTAGATGTAGTCGACCACGATAAATATATTGTCTCGCTACATTATATCTTGACGGCGTTAGCCAAAAGGTATCTACCGCGCCCGTAGGGCGCGATGGGAACCTAGTTGAAGAGAGAAAACTCATACGGAGTACTATATATGAAACAACTTCATAATTTGTTAATAAAATAGTAAAAATATTGCGCAAAAAAATTATTGTATAAACAAATTGAAAACTAAAAAGAAATGAAACAAATTTGATGTTCGAAAATAAAACATAATACACCCCATATAAAATTACACAAAAATAAAAACAAATGTGAAAAAAATACAAAATACCAAGAAATTACACGTATCTTCAAAAAAAATATTTACATGTACTTTTTTAATAACATTACTCTCCTTGCAGAACTGCATACAACTTTCACTCTCAACTTCGTACAGACTTGGGAAAAAAACTTTCAAATTCTTCTTTGTTACTTTTACGTGACTAAGATAAAACTTTAAATCCTGCACAAAAATCAATTTAATTATCAAATAGAAAAGAATAGCAAATTCTCATTTGTTAATGAACATTACTGGATCTTTTTAAAACAACGCCTTTGAATAGTAAAGAATAAACTCATTTCCACTAAAATTATGGGTCTTTTCTTCAGAGCCCTCTCTTCGAAAAAATAGTTTCATGAAGAAATTAGCATGAGAAACTCTAATTAAGAGAATTAAATGAGTTGTAAACATACATACACCTGGATGAACAAAATAATACACCCGAAATAAAATTACACAAAAATAAAAACAAATGAAAAGAAATACAAAATACCAAGGAATTACATGTATCTTTAACAAAAAAAAAGAATTACATGTATCTTTTCAATAGTTCTTCTTTATTATTTTTACGTCTTCAAAAAATTGTATCCTGCACAAAAACACAATATTAGTATCAATTAGTATCAAGTAAATTAAAGGAAAGAAATAGAGGGAAACTAAATCAGAGATAACAGAATAATTAGAAAATTTAAGACTATCAAATTGTTTGAAGTAACATTTACCAATAAAGAATTGGAAACAAACTTTTTATACACTCTTACTTCTTCGAAGTCCTTGTAATCAAATTCAAGAGCCAAAAAACAGAAACATTTACCTGCAATTAGAATGAGGAAAAACATGTTACCTACAAACACAATCAACAATATAAGAAAGTGTATGTTCATTCTTCCCAAATCTACAAACCTGAAAGAGGGAGTGATGGTGGTTTTGAGATGTAGAAAAAGAAAGTAAATTTATAATTTATGCTAAATAAGCAGACCGTGAAAGAGAGAGAAAATCAAGTAAGATTTAATTATATATATGATAAGAATTGAAAATAGAAATTAATAACTAAATATTTCACCAGGACCATTCCCAGGAGTTGCCCACGATTTGCTCCATCTCCCGCATAACTTTATTTATTTTACATTCATTTAAATATAAATTTACATATTACTTTGTGTTATAATTGTCTATAGCATATTTAAACATTGAAAGTCAACTGGCAACTGCGTTATCGAATGAGTGACGAAGTTTGAGTGATAGTATGCTTGTCTGCATTGAAAATGATATAGAAAATGATATATGTATGGAGATTGATAACGAGATAATTATGAAGAACTTCCAAGCAATGAAAACTCATAGAAGTCTATTACGAATTATGAATTATAAAAGTATGAAACATGTCTAAAATATTAAGTTTTTAAATCTCTTGGTATCAAGTACTTGTGGTTATTAATTTTATCAATAAAATATTATTATTTGCTTCAATTTTTGTGAATGTAATTTTTTTAAATGGACGTAGTAATTTATAGACCCCCTCAAAATAAATCCTGGATACGCCACTAATTATCATGTATTAGGATATCAATTATCCTCCTCTTGTTATTGTTGAACATGAAGCAAATCATCAGTTAGTACCACCACCCAATCCAATAGGATTGCAACAACTATTATATCCCATGCCTCTTCCTTCTCTCAGGCCGCCATTACAACAGGAACCAATGGTTGTTCGTTTTCTTAGAAATGTGAGCTTTTTTGGAGATGTTGGTTCAATAATATTGACTGAGATTGTGTCAGAGGGTAAAATCTTGGCTCAATCATTCGAAGAAAAATCTCAGTTAGGGCTTCGGAATCTCTTTTTCCTTCCTACTACTAGTAAAAAGTCTAGAGGTCTGAAAACAAATACAATTTGTCTATAATTAACAATATCATTACAAAATTATGTCTACTATATGGTAATACAAAATTATATATTAACTAAACATTTAAAAGTTATAGTTTAAAGAAATTTATCAGTAATTTATAGTGCCTATTAAACATGAAATCATTTTAAATGATAAGATTTTATAAAATATTAAGTCTAATAAAAACACCTTAATAAAAGTTTATAAAGTATCAAGTATAACAAAACACCTTCATACAAATTTATAAAGTATCAAGTATAATAAAACACTATAATAAAAGTTTATATAGTATCAAGATTAATAAAATTTCAACAATTATATGGTATACTTATAAAAATAGCTCTTAAATATGTATTTGCAATTTAGAAGATTAGTATTGAATCATAAATGTAATTGTCACATTTTGCCAACTAAAGTTGGAGATGTATAGAATATATCAAGTCTGTAATGGGTCATTTCTCAAATAGCCCCCAATTTTGTGACTAATTTCCTGCCTAGTCCCCTACTTTATCAAAAATATCCAAATGGACCCTTTTTTTTAGTTACCGTTAAATGTCTGTTACACTATCTCCTCCATCTCATCACCTCTCTTTGTCACCTTATCTGTCACGCCACATCATCTTCTTCATCGGCGAAGGTCGCCGGCCGACCAAATTTTCGGTCGGTGACCTTCAAACTTCAAAATATTTTTTCTCTCTCTCTCTTCTCTGTAATTTCCGGTCGCCGCCCTTCAAACTTCAAAAAAGGAGCCATCTGAGTATTTCTGTAATGTCATCAATGGTTCGCGTCTTCCAATTGGTAAAGTTTTATGTCTTCAAATTGGTAAAGAATTTTAGGCATTATTTTATGATCAGTGATTAGAACCTCTATACTGTAGTAAGGTTGGTGTATAGCTAGGAAAGATTCATTGGTCATGACGATTACAATTACAATTTTGTAAGCAGTATACTGTTTTTGAAGGAAGTAGACATAGTAAAAACTATGAATTCGAGTCCACTATCTTGCTCTTTTTTTTGCAAAAGATTTCATATTGATCATAATTGATGTCATTTCTTTATGTTATGTAGTAAAGTAACTTCGAACGTCATTAAGAGTAAGCTCTTTTTGTGTAGATGGTTTGTTTCTTACAATTTCTTCTGAAAATGCCAAATCTGTTCCAAAAATTAATGTATAAAATTTTGGTATAAAACTTATTATATAATATATATATATATATATATGAATGATATGTAGTTGTTTCATACTTACATACATCTTCTACTAGTTCAACAAAAAAAAAACATACATCTTCTACTAAAAGATTTGAATTTTTTTATGTAGTAGCAATGAAAAATATGATTGCCTTAGTACAAATTATCCTTCATGTTAATAAAAAAAATCATATTCTGAAAATGCCAAATCTGTTCCAAAAATTTATATATATATAGTTATAATAATAATTTGGAACCAACCAAAAATGAATGATATGTAGTTGTTTCATACTTACATACATCTTCTACTAGTTCAACAAAAAAAAAAACATACATCTTCTACTAAAAGATTTGAATTTTTTTATGTAGTAGCAATGAAAAATATGATTGCCTTAGTACAAATTATCCTTCATGTTAATAAAAAAAATCCCACCATTCATAATTTGGATATAACTCAAACTAGAATTTTATGTAAAAGATAACCCTGCAACTTTTACAAATTACCTTGGTTTTTTTGAAACATTCCAAGTTTGCTTGTAAGAAGGCAGTGGCCCACATAGTTATGTGTGTATGAACCAAAATACGTCTTTAGGAGCACCCCAAGAAATTCACGATTAATGGGCTTACACGACGACCAAACCCATGAAGTAACGGTTAATGGTCTGACTCATCTACCTTCGAACTCTCGAAGTGATAATAAAGTGTGCAAGCACTCATGAAAAATACAACCCTAGACAAAGAGGTCAAACGTCGCTTCATCAGAAACCTCCCTCCATACAGTGGCGAAGTCCGAAATTTTTCTTTACGGGTTCCACTTTTTAAAAAGAATCCATATAAATAAATAACTCAAACACTCATTATGTTTAACTGACTGTATCGAATTCCTTCTGGATCGACTCAATAAAAAAAAATTCTACGTCCTACACTATATTCATATTTAGAAAACAACAATCTTGAACGTAATTTTTCTTCCAATCAACGTATTGTTGTTTAATCTTATTTGAGTGATCCTAAAAGAATTAAATATGAAAATTTCATTATGTTCTTAATTATGTTTTAAAGTAATTTAGTTCAAATTTTTGAAAAGAAAGAATTTTCCAATTTCAAATGGAAATATAAAGACAAAGGGAAGAAAAAACGACATTTACTTTTTAGTGAATGAAATTTACATTTGATCAACATTCTAAGGGTGAATATATTCACGTTTTTTTCTTGTTTGATTTTTAAGATGGCTGCCTATCTACGATCACGCTTTTTACTAAAAAAGTTATATTTTATTTTAATAGAATTAGTTACACTTTTATTTAAATAAACAATCAAGCTACGTAATTAGTGTACCACTCTAAATACATCAACAAAAATGTAAATGTTATGCAAAAAACATTCACAAGATGATTAGAAAAAATTGTGTTATTCAACATAATAGGTTTACCAAGAAACTAAATTACGAAAAAAAACACACGGCTATATATCATTTCACGGGTGAAGAATGAGATTATAGCAATAAGAGAACTAAATTTCTATTGAGGAGCTAATGGTGGGTTTTTAACAAAAAAACTAAATGGTGGGCCTCTTGCCTAAGCAAAATTTTTGAAAAAAAATAGTGGATTTTATTTCGGAGTAATACTAAGGGGACGTTACAGTCATTCAAAATGAGAATATCCCAAATATACTCGTTAGGGGTTTACGTATCTCCACTTTTATGGTGACAACTCCATGCGTTATCAAATTGAAGACGACAGCTCACCGCCAGGTGACAGTCGACCACCTTCACTATAAAATGATTGATCGAATTATCGAGAAAGATCTTGTTATCGCCGAATACACCCGATATTCACTGACATCATTGTCGATCATCGAATTCCCTAGCAACCATCTCACGACCTACTTTCTCTCTTTAGTAGTCTTTCTCTTCAATAAAGTTTCGCCCTCTCACATAGTCCTGCTTCCTTCCTCTCATCTAAATACTGGTCATACATTCAGATACAAGACCTTATCAGGTACAACTCACAAAAGGTACTGGATATTATCAGGTATTGTTCATAGAGGGAGCGCGACCTTATTAAGTAGTCACCGAAGTGCAAGACTTATTACCTTGAGGAAACAAATATCTACTTTCTCTCTCTCGACAACCACGTGGTCAAGGGTTTGCCTACTTTATCAAGGATTCGATCACTTTATCAATAAGGGTTTGCTCACTTTATCTCTCCTAGAGGTCAGACTCTTAAAACATCACCCACGTGATTATCAACAAGGTCAGACCCTTAAAGCTTAAAACATCACCCACGTGATTATCTACAAGACCAGATCCTTAAAGCTTTCTATATCACGGTACCCACGTGATTATTTACGAGGTCAGACCCTTAAAAGCTTTCTATATTTACGGTACATACCCCCGACCAAGACAAATTTCACCAGTTGCAAATGAGAATAGTCATAAGAGAAGGGTGATCTAGTATCTTTTAGTATAATGTTTAAATCATCTCCTCTCATTGTCATAATATTTTTAGTTAGATGTCTGCAAACTAAATATAGTATCAAAATTAGACTTACACATAATAAAAAGTATACTGTATTTGTCTAGGTTGTCTACCTATTGTCAATGGATTATAAGTTTTTTTGTTGAGAATTGTGCATAAAGGAAAAGGAAATACAACTAAGAACAACATAGGATTATATCCTGCCGGTTGTGCCACACACGATGTTGCTCATTCTTCCTCCTCCATTTGGCTAGGTTGTCTGCTAATGAGTTATTTTGTCTCGGAGATTATGAGAAAATATATTAGTGAAGTACGTTTTGAGCGTCTGGATGTCGTCTATTAAGTTGATGGATTGCCATCGCACAGATGCTCTTTGGCTGTTGAGATGTTTAATCACATTTTAGTTGTCGCTTTCTATCTGAAGATGTTCGATATTAAGGTCTTTTACCCAAAGCATTGCTTCTCTAATTGCTAAACATTCACATTCTTCTGAATTTTGCCCCTTTGTGGTTTTCGAAAATGCTATAATAAATTGTGCAGAATATGTAGGGTTACGTATGTGTCTAATACACTATCTAGTGTTTATTGCGCAATCTCAAACATCTATATGTTAACACTAGACATCCATGATCGATATTTACATGACTAATCAATGAACTAGAATGGAAAGAAGATTACCTTAATCGCTTTCCCTCGAACAAAATTCCAACTAGATTCGGAAGATCAGGAACTCCAACGGTAGTTCCTCTACTTGAGACACCGAGTGTATGACTTAAACTCCCTCCTTTGAGTCAGCTAGGACCTTCTTGAAGGTTGAGATGAAGAACACTTTCTTCTTGACTAGATAACCGAGAAAACTCCTTTTTCTCTTTCTTTCTTTTTTCTTTTGAAAAGCTCTCTTAACTTTGCTCTTGATTGCATACATAATTATGTCTAATGAGGTCTATTTATAGGAAACATAGTGTAGGAGTTTGTCCCAAACTAGGATTCCTAAAATATCTTACTTAAGACATATCCTTAAAAGTCCCACATAAAATCAAATTAGGACTTATGGTGTGGCCGGCCATTATAGCCCATTATGGGCTTTGTGGCCGGCCCACGTAAGGGTCTAGCCGGCCATGTGCTAGCCGTCCCCTGTCGGCCATCACATGGTCGACCCCTTTATGGGCACTCTCGGGCCTCCCTTTTAGCCCGGGTTTATGTATACTTGTCCGGACTCTTCCGAACACTAAATAATGGATCCAATCCACTTATTTGCCACATTATATCTAGTCAATCTCTCTCCGTTCAAACCATCACTCTTATGTGTAACCCTTGTAGGATCCGGTCTATGTTAGCCGCGGATTACCGAAGTCATCCGACGATCGTAGTTGGCTTCTAGCTAAGCATTACGACCCCTAATTCGACTGGATTAATGATCTTCTGTATAAGATCATTATGATCATATTCGCCAAATCGTACGCATTGCCATCTTGGTCAAAGGACATCCCCTTAGAAGGATACCATTCCTTCGGACCGAGGGAATATATCCTTCAGAATCATCATGCATAATACCGCTTATGCCTGTTACTTCTGTCATTTTGGTGAAAAAAGCATCTACATTGATTTTGAGGAATGGAGCAGTTGGAGGGGTCCACTTAGACTGGTTGATCTCTTTGCTTTTGGATTTTGATTTCCTAGTAGAGGTTGATGTGATACGAGTTATAACCTGCATAGGAGTTTGACAGTTTTTCAGGAAATATTTTTCACATCTTACCTTCCAGATAAACCAAAGAATATAGGTGTAGTGGTTTTCTAGATCTTCATCAATATCTTTCCAGCTGGTGATCCAGTTAGTAATATTGGTGATGTGGTCAGAGCGTATATTAAAGTGGAACCAGATCGATCTGACATAGTAACAGTGTAAAAGAACATGGTTTACAATTTTGTTGTTGTCGCATTCTGTATATATATATATATATAGTTGTTACCGATATATTTACCTATTTTATCCCTTGTTGGTAAGTTGTTGGTGCAACATTTCCATAGGAAGAGCTTTATTTTAGGAATGATGTTCATTTTCCAAATGAGAGTCCAACTTACGTCGTCATTTTGGTTGCTATAGCTCGATAGTCGCAGGTTATGGTACAGCGATCTAATAGTATAATTGTCTGATTTTGTAAGAGGCCATCTTCTCTGCTAACCTGCAGGTTAATACTCAAAATGGCATTAACAATCTCATTAGTAAAACATTGGTAAATTAAAGCTATATTCCACGTATTGTTTTGAATGAGTTGCGCCACCCATTTTAGGTCGATATTACTGGGGTTGTGATTAGAGGAGGGTGATCAGGAATCCAGTAGTCGTGTCAGATGTCAATCGTGTTGCCTGGTGGACTTCCCAGAAGATAAGACCATCAAGGAGGGGAGAGGTATTTGCCAATAGATTCCCAAATCCAAGACTGATGAGTTTTAAGAGTGGAGGGTCTGGTGGTTTTGGGATTGTCGTTCCTTCGTAATGGGTCAAGCCAGTTTGCACATGAAAGCTTTATTGTCGAGATGGAGGGAACGAAGGCCAAGGCCTCCTAATTTACGGGGAAGCCAGATGAAGGATCAGTTGATGGTATGAATGGTTTTGGGTTCCCCACCAGAAAGACCGTTGGATGATCTCAATGCAATTGGTATCGGGCGAAGCACGCATTTGATATCGGGGAACGACCGCTGTGGTCGTGGAGATGACCACCGAGCGACCCGCTTGTGATAGAAGATTAGTTTACCACTTAGCCAGCTTGAGCTGGATTTGGGAGATAAGGGGGGTAAAGCTTGGAGGATATGGGAGTTCTTGGAAAAGAAGATGGTAGATTTAGAGTAATTGATCATTTGACCAGAGGCCTCACTGAAGGTGTGGAGGATATGTTTAAGATGATGAATGTTTTCAAAGGAGTTCTGCCCAAAGATGATGCAGTCATCCGCGAACAGAAGATGCTTAATAGTGATGTTCGAGTTGGGGATGGGAAAGCCCACGAATTGGTTAGGATAGTTGGGGTTTTCCAGTGGTCCGCTTAGGCCTTCCATAGCTAGGGTGAAGAGGAAAGGATATAAGGGGTCTCCTTGTCTAATGCCTCTGCTAACATTGAAGGTGGGACCTGGACGACCATTAATGAGCACGACCATGGAGGATGAAGAGGGGGAGGAGAGGCAAGCATTAATGAGATTGATCCAATGACTGTTGAAACCCATTTTGGTCATCACCGCTACCAGAAATTCCCATTCAATACGGTCAAAAGCTTTAGACATGTCGAATTTAAGCTCAAAGTAGCTTTTTGAGCCGCGGAGGTTCTTGAAAGAGTGGATGAGCTCCTGGTTGATAATAATATTGTTAGTGATTTGTCTGCCAGGAATGAAGGTTGTTTGAAAGGGGGATATCAGCTTCTGAAGAATAAGTTTTAGCCTGTTGGCCAGAATTTTCGTGAGCATCTTATAGGTGGTGTTCAGTAAACTGATGGGTCTGAAGTCCGCTGGAGTCTGAGGAGCTTTGGTTTTAGGAATAAGACAAATGTGGTATGGTTAGCTCTAGGGGGTAGGGTGGGGAACTGGAAGAAATTGGTGCTCATGGCTAAAAGTTCATCCTTAACCGTCTCCTAGTTAGATTGGTAGAAGAACGGGGGGTAACCATCTGGCCCGGGAGCCGAGTCAGCTTTGAGAGAGAAAACAACATCGTAATTTCTTTTTCGAGGGAAGTGGCTATAAGAAGAGAGTTTTGGTTTTGATCCAGATGATTGCTGAAAAGGTCGAGTAGGTGCTCAGGGATGGTGGTGCCAGTTGAGGAAGACATGTTACTAAGGTGAGAGGAGAAGATATTGGCTATCTCGACTGAGTCATTAGTCCAGTTGTTGTGATCTCTTTTGATAGAATTGATTTGGTTTTTTTTGTTATGGTTGATAGCTTTGGTATGGAAATATTTAGTATTGCGGCCACCTAGGGTGATGAAATAATTTCTAGATTTTTCCTTCCAGAGGCTCTCTTGCTGGAAAAAGAGTTCTTCTAGTTGGGAAGATAAGGTGGGGAAGAGTGGAATGATGAACTAAAGATGGAGGAGGGGCCAGAAGAAGAGGGGGTTCAGGAGCATTAAGGGGGAGATGACCACGGTGGACTCTAAGATTTCAGTGGAGTCGTCCATGCCCTCTTCAGAGGAGTTATCGAAGATCAAACAGTTGTTGAGAGGATGATCGACTATTCGAGACAACTGACAAATGGCACCTAGAAACTTGAAATAACAGATCTTGATTTCTTGCTCCCCATCTGAGAAGATGGGACTGATAACTGCTAACAGAAGAGAACGAATGTCATGAAGAAAGTGAACACGAATAATCTGGTTTTCAATCAAACCAAAGTTGCGAGGTTAGATCTGAATGATCTTGCCCATACAATCGAAGATAGTTTTGAAATCCTCACGGTTTTGCATGACTTGGGGAACACGATACAAAGTACACCACATAGGCTCGAAATAAAGATCATCAATGGGATCAGCAAGCGGGAGCTCAACTTATTTTAGAACCAACAGCATGCCCCTGAGGATCAAGAGGCGACCAAAATTGAGGGCATTCAGGATAAATAAGCTTTTTGGTTTGATCATGAAGGTATTCGTAGGACCTTGAAGGGGAAAGTAGTCACAATCTCTGAAGAAACGAGATTGCGGGTAAAGTAGTCTCTTGATGAAGGATAGACCGACATCATATGGACAACACCAACGAGCTACAAAACCAGAGTTAATGGGGAGAAGATCTTGGATGGAGGATGGTTTTGTGAATCTGAGGGTTAGTTTGCCATGAGTAGTGAGGGTGTAGTGTGAATCCATTAGAGATGCAGTGTAGAAGAAGGAGGAAGGGAATGATCACATGCCATGAGATCATGGGGTTTAAATAGGGGAAGAAGAGGAATAGTAGGACGAACGAGAAGATCCAAATATTCATGATTGCTCGACATGCAATGGGGGTTGGGAAGAGCTGCTTACCAGAGACGTCTATTCACTATTTCTGGTGATAACCGATGACATTCTAGAGAGAGAGAAAGACTAAAGAGACGATATAGAGAGATGAATAAAGAGAAGACACAAAAAACACGTAAATCAGAGGAGAAGGAGGATACTCATCTGAAGTGGTTGAATGGGTTTGCGTCTGAGTCCTCTTTTGCGTCGGGAAGGGTGAAATTACTGTCTTGAGAAGATGCTCTGATTCCAAATCTGCCCAATCCTCATTGTTCTTGTCTCGGGAAAGATTGAAGATTTGATCTTGGGGATTCAGTAATCAATGTCCCCCAATGGATTATAAGTTGGGTAACCACAAGTTTAACATTGTTAGACCTCGGCCGAATTAGTTTTCGGTTTTGCAAAATACATTAGAATAGAAGGCAATTATAAATTCTAACAAAAAAAGAAGGCAATTATAAAAAATAAGCAGGAGTGCGAATTCCTCTATGGCATTGGAAATGTTGGAGTTGCTAAATGCACTAACAACTGGAAGGAACAAGCACTAAGGGTCCGTTTGTTACGCGGGAATGTGTGAGTAAGAAAATCTAATTTTTTCTAATGGGTAATAAAGTCAACTTTCCTGGGTAAGAAATAATGCATGTTTTTAACTGTTTGATAGAGTTGTGAGAAATGGGGAGTGCCTTTAGAAAATAATTTAAATCGCCTTGGCTTTTGGGGTCATCCAACCCATAATAGTATGTGTTATTGGAGGTGCCTTTAAAATTCGTGACCACCTTGTCCAAGAGACCTAATGTCCCATATGGATCATGAAATCAACACAAAAAAACCATCTTCTCTTCTTAAAAAAAAAATCTTCTCCAAAAACCCTATAATCCTTGTGTATCAAGAGAATGTGAGATTTGATAAGAATCGTCCTAAGGTTTGCTCGATTCGCTAAGAATCACCCGAAGAAATCATCCCATGGTTTACTCGATTTGCTAAGAATCACCCGAAGAAATCGTCCCAAGGTTTGCTCGATTTGCTTACAAACTTTCTAGACCAGATTGGCAGAGACCAGATCAGTAGAGAGAGGGAGAAAGGAATCGTCCAGAAACCTTAATCGTCCGAAGGTTTGCTCGATTTTTTTTATGATCCAGAAACCCTAATCGTTCAAAGGTTTTCTCTCTCTAACACTCAAATTGCTAAATATCTTCTTATGTTCTAGAAACCGTAATTCATTTTTTAAGATGAAACCCCAATTTGTCAAATCTTGATTATGTTCAGGATGATTGAAGAACGATTCGCTTATGTTCAAGATAATTGAAGTTATTGGATTTTGTTTGAGAGACAGAGACACACGAAAAGAATAAGAGGAGAGAGAGCGTGTTTTGTGGTGGTGTGAGAAATCGATTTGCCCATGTTTTTGGTGAGAAAATTTGTCAACCTTTTTTCTAATGAGAAAACTCATTTAGGTTTACCAAACAGATGAAAGTTTCTCGAGAAAATGACTTTCTCAGCCACGTTTTTTCACGTATCAAACGGAACCTAATATCTTTCCACTTTCTCACTCTCGAATCTCTCTTTCTCTATATGATCATAACAGAAATAACGTTCGATGGCAAGCTTACACAAGATCAGAAGTTCTGCAACCCCTCTTCTCTGTACCAGAACTCATCAAATTTTTGCCCTAATTTTGATTGCCACCACATTCTTCCTCACCAGAACCTTCGATCAATCCTTAAGTTCATGTAATTACTTTTCTAACGGAGTCAAGAGATCTCAAGATCACTTCTTTATCCACAATGGTGGAACCATTTCTTGGCCTAGTTATGGATACAGAAATTCTCTCGATCTCAAGATTTATGTTTATAATGAAAATGAAATTGATGGATTGAAAGAGTTGATGTATGGAAGAGATGGTAAGATCTCTACTGATTCTTGCGTTAAAGGACAGTGGGGAACTCAGGTATATGATTCTTTTCTCCTTGATTTGTGTATAAATTAGATATCTATTGTGAAGATATTTAATTTAAGTAGTTATCAATTCTGTTTTGGTCAAATAACTGGTCATGCTAGAAACCAGGAAGTTTTTGTTTAAGTCTTCATGTTTGAATAATTCATTAGGTGAATCCCAATAAGTTAGGAAGTTGATTCAGTCCTTTACTATTGAACCGTTGTAATGGCTCTATAAAAGCCCACCTTTGCTTTCTAAGAATAACAGGAAAACTTCTCCTTGATTTGAGTTTGAGTATACATTGTTCCTGAGTTGAGTGAGCTTTTTGATAGCTAACTAGTTTACTGTTAAACAATTGGTACCAGAGCTTTCTCACGGGGCCTGACCAAATCCTAGCAGCTATGGCAGCAGAAGGGAATAACTTTGTACAACCTGCTATTCCAAAATTTGATGGTCATTATGACCATTGGAGTATGTTGATGGAGAATTTCTTGAGGTCTAAGGAGTACTGGAATCTAGTGGAAAGTGGGATTGTAGAATATCCTACAGGAAGTGTTTTATCTGATGCACAAATTAAAACTCTGGAAGAACAGAAGCTGAAGGATTTGAAAACCAAAAACTATCTATTTCAAGCCATAGATAGATCCATACTGGAAACTATCTTAAAGAAGGATACATCAAAAGATATTTGGGATTCGATGAAGAAAAAATATCAAGGTACAGCTAGAGTTAAGCGTGCACAGCTCCAGGCTCTTCGCAAAGAGTTTGAGATGCTTCACATGAAGGAAGGAGAATTTGTCAATGATTATTTTGCAAGAACACTAACAGTAGCCAATAAGATGAGGATTCATGGAGAAAAGATGGGAGACGTGGTGATCATTGAAAAGATTTTGAGATCAATGACACCTAAGTATGATTATGTGGTGTGCTCCATTGAAGAATCAAATGAGATTGATGATATCTCAATTGATGAACTGCAGAGCAGTTTGCTTGTCCATGAACAAAGAATTGTTGGTCATGTAGTAGAAGAAGAACAAGCTTTGAAGGTCAGTCAGGAGTACAAATCTCCAATGAGAGGAAGAGGCCGAGGAGGTTACAGAGGAAGAGGAGGTTACAGAGGAAGAGGAAGAGGCAGACAAGGTTCATATGACAAATCAACTGTTGAGTGCTATACCTGCCACGAGTTGGGTCATTTCTCATATGAATGTCCTCAAAGAGAAGTGGACACCAAAGTAAATTTTATTGAAGGTGAAGAAGAAATGTTGCTTATGGCTCATGTGGATTTAAAAGAAGACCACTGCAGCAATACATGGTATCTCGATTCTGGTTGCAGTAACCATATGAGTGGAGACAAAGAGTTATTTTTCAGTCTAGATGAAACATTTAGAGAAAACGTAAAACTAGGAAATAACTCAAGTCTACTTGTCAAAGGAAAAGGAGACATAAAAATCAAAGTAACAGGGAGTACACATTGTATCACTGGAGTGTTTTACGTACCTGAATTAAAGAGTAATCTCATTAGCCTCAGACAACTTCTGCAAAAAGGATTTGTTATTCTCATGAAAAATAACATGTGCAAGATTTTTCATCCTAAGAAGGGCCTAATAATACAAGTGAAGATGGCATCCAATCGTATGTTTCCACTGCAAGCAAATCCCTGTTATGGTGATAAGAAATGTCTCAAGTCTAACACTCAAAATGATAGTTGGTTGTGGCACTACAGGTATGGACATCTCAATTTCAATGATCTAAAGACATTGCAGCAAAAACACATGGTGACTGGACTGCCTCAGATGAATGTTCCCTCGAATACTTGTGAAGAGTGTATGGTTGGAAAGCAACACCGTAATAGATTTCCTGAAAAGAGCACTTGGAGGGCCTCACAAATACTTCAACTGATCCACTCAGACATTTGCGGACCGATCACACCAAGCTCAAACAATGGCAAAAGGTATTTTATGACTCTTACTGACGACTTTAGTCGAAAAACATGGATTTACTTTTTATCTGAAAAATCTGAAGCTATGACCATTTTCAAGAAGTTTAAAGCTATTGTTGAGAAAGAAACAGGGATGTTTATTAAAGCACTTCGCACTGATCGTGGAGGAGAGTTTAATTCACAAGAATTAATTAGTTTTTGTGAAGTAAATGGTATACGAAGACAACTAACAGCAGCTTATACACCACAACAAAATGGTGTATCTGAGAGAAAAAATCGCACCATTATGAATATGGTACGGTGTATGCTTGCAAGGACGAAGGTACCTAAAGAATTCTGGCCTGAAGCTGCAAAATGGAGTGTTCACATTCTAAATAGATGTCCAACAACGGCTGTGAAGAATATCACGCCTGAAGAGGCTTGGAGTGGGAAGAAACCAACGGTGACACATTTTAAGGTATTTGGGTGTCTAGCTTATGTTCCTGTCAATGATCAGCTAAGGAGCAAGTTGGATGACAAGAGTATAAAATGTGTAATGATCGGAATCAGCGATGAGTCAAAGGCTTACAAATTATTCAATCCAGCTACGAAGAAGATCATAACCAGTAGAGATGTAATTTTCGATGAAACAAAAAGCTGGGATTGGACAAATGAAACAGGAAAAGATTTTCTAGAAGCTGAAACTAACAAAAAAGAAGCAATACAAGATGCTATTTCAGATTCGTCAAAATCTGATAATGAGTTATCTGAAAATGAGTCAGCCGAAGAAAGTCCAATCAGACAGAATATCCGAGAGCAAAGAACGAGGACAAATCCTGCGTGGTTTAGAGATTATTTGTGTGGTGATGAGTTATCAAATTTTGAAAATAATGCTCAACTAGCCTTACTTGTTGAGAGTGATCCAATTACATTTGATGAAGCTGTAAAATGCTTGAAATGGAGGAAGGCTATGGACTTGGAAATTGAAGCAATTCAAAAAAACAATACATGGGAACTCACAGAGCTGCCATTAGGAGTAAATACCATTGGTGTAAAGTGGATATATAAGACAAAGATCAAAGAAAACGGTGAGATCGATAAGCATAAAGCCAGGCTAGTGGCAAAGGGTTACAAACAAGAATATGGAGTTGACTATTCAGAGGTTTTTGCACCAGTTGTAAGACACGATACGATTCGATTGGTAATATCCATGGCTGCTGAAAACGATTGGTTAATTCGCCAACTTGATGTGAAATCAGCTTTTCTCTACGGAGAATTGAATGAACAAGTATTCATCGATCAACCTCCAGGTTACATACAAAAGGGAGAAGAACATAAGGTTTATAGACTAAAAAGAGCCTTATATGGACTGAAACAAGCCCCTAGAGCTTGGTACAGTCGCATTGAATCCTACTTTTTGCAGGAAGGCTTCGAAAAATGTTCATATGAACATACATTGTTCATCAAGACTGGAAAAGAAGGTAAAATATTGATAATATGTCTATATGTGGATGATCTTATATATACAGGAAATGATCAAGCTATGTGTGATGAATTTAAGTCATCGATGATGATGGAGTTTGAAATGACAGATTTGGGAAAAATGCATTACTTTCTAGGCATTGAAGTGAAACAAGTTGCTAGTGGGATTTTCATTGGGCAAAAGAAGTATGCTCAAGAAGTTCTTAAAAGATTTCAGATGAGCAATTGCAATGCTGTACAAAATCCGATTGTGCCTGGAACAAAGCTTACTAAAGATGTTGATGGAGTTAAAGTTGACAGCACCTACTTCAAGCAAATTGTGGGCAGTTTAATGTATCTTACTGCCACAAGACCTGATCTGGTGTTTGTAGTGAATCTTATTAGTAGATTCATGGAATCTCCTACAGAGCTACATCTCCAAACAGCAAAAAGAATTTTGCGGTATCTAAACGGGACGATCGATTTTGGTTTATTTTATAAAAGAAAATCTAAAGCAAAATTGGTTGGGTTTAGTGATAGTGATTATGCTGGTGATTTGGAGGATCGGAAAAGTACGTCAGGATATGTATTTATATACAGTTCTGCTGCTGTGGCTTGGTCGTCAAAAAAACAACCTGTTGTTACACTATCAACAACTGAAGCTGAGTATATTGCGGCAGCCACTTGTGCATGCCAAGCACTTTGGATGAGAAGATTACTTGAAGATTTATGTTGTTCACAAAGTGGGGCTACTGAAATATTCTGTGATAACAATTCAACTATTAAGTTATCTCAAAATCCAGTTATGCACGGAAGAAGCAAACATATCGATGTCCGATTTCATTTTCTTCGTGACCTCACAAAGGAAGGAGTGGTGAAACTGAATCATTGTCGCAGTGAAGAACAAATAGCCGACATTTTTACAAAACCATTAAAAGTCGAGGCATTTATGAAGTTACGGAATTTGCTTGGAGTTCTTTCAGGTTCCAGTATAAACTGAACACTTTATCATGTTCAGTTTAAGGGAGGATGTGAAGATATTTAATTTAAGTAGTTATCAATTCTGTTTTGGTCAAATAACTGGTCATGCTAGAAACCAGGAAGTTTTTGTTTAAGTCTTCATGTTTGAATAATTCATTAGGTGAATCCCAATAAGTTAGGAAGTTGATTCAGTCCTTTACTATTGAACCGTTGTAATGGCTCTATAAAAGCCCACCTTTGCTTTCTAAGAATAACAGGAAAACTTCTCCTTGATTTGAGTTTGAGTATACATTGTTCCTGAGTTGAGTGAGCTTTTTGATAGCTAACTAGTTTACTGTTAAACATCTATGTGCTTAATTTCCATATGAATCTGATGTTTCTTGTTCTGCATTTGTACAAGTTTTCAAATTTTTATTTTTATAATAACTCTCTTTAGCTATTCCCTGGAGTAAAAATGGATTTCTAGGGTTTTAGTTCTTATGTTCTAATACTAATTTTTGAAAGAAGGATTGGAAATGAAAATTTTGTATGTGGCTCAAGTTCTACAGTTCTACCATTCACTGAAGTTTCTGACTAATTTTCTAATCCGTTCAAGTATTTTGTTATGTTGCTATTAGGTTAAAATTCATAGAATGCTTCTTGAGTCGAGGTTTCGCACCTCAAGGAAGGAGGAAGCAGATCTGTTCTTCGTTCCAACTTATGTTAAATGTGTAAGGATGATGGGTGGTTTGAGTGATGAGGAGATAAATGCAACATATGTGAAGGTATTATGTCTTTTATTTCTTTAATCCTTATGTAGATTTCACTAACCAACTTTTATTTGTGATAACTCGTAGATAAAGTTCTGAGGCTTCCCCTCATAGTATGGGTTCTATTCGAGCTAGCTCTTATATTCGTCATTGAAAGAACTGACCTAATTCTCTAGGTAGTTCAATCAGATAGTAATAGGGGTTACCTTAGAAATCATTTTCATGGCCTTGTGTCACAGTTCTCATGGCTCTCATCATGGGGTAGTTTATGGGTACATGTAATTATCATTTATCACATTCAAGTGATGTATCTGTGTCATTTGACGTTAAGATCTTTTTGATTAAATATTGTTGTAACATTATTATGTAATATTGTGAAGCAGTGACAATTCACCATCTGACTAGTATTCTGAATTACTCGATAATATTAGTTGATCATATTGTAAGGGGAATCTTCATTTGTGAAATACGAGTAGTAGTGTTCTTTTCCGAGTGTAAAGTGTTTTCTCAATTCTGAGTTGCATGAAAAAAATTACGCAACTTTTAACTGTTAATTTCATTGATATCAGGTTCTAAGTCAAATGCCATATTTTCGATTATCAGGTGGACGTGACCACATATTCGTTTTCCCCAGGTAGCTCTTTTTCTTTACTGCTTTTTGGTATCGGTGATACATGGTGTGTTCAATCATGGGATTCGTGAGTCTCAAGGAATTTGAATATTTATTAGGAAGAAAATGCTAGGATTCTTCCCACTCAGTGACGTGTTTTCAACTAGTGAGGATCCTGTCATAATGTAGATTTTCTAACTGGAATTCATCATGTTATTTATTGCTCCAGAATCTGGAGTTCTATTAATTTTCTTATAACATGCAACTTGTGTACTAAAATGAAAAATTTCCAGTAAATCCTACCAACTCTTCGGTGGCAGGACTTCACATACTTGCATTCCACAATTCCAGAATTTATGGCAACCAAAATCGTGAGGGAACTTAAAGGGCAATCTATACCTGTTCCTCCGAAACCTTTCTCCTTAATTCTATTCGCAACCACCCCATAACATAATATGTATGACATGTATAAGATCATAACGAGCATCTCAAAAAATATCAGGATTTGCTTTGACTCTTTGTTTTCCCGGACTTGATATGTTCTTGAGCAATGTTCAAAAAGGCGCATAAGATGTGTGTCGAGGCGTATGCCTCTACACAAAATATAGGTGTACCACATCAGAATTTACGCCTCTGTGTTGTAATTATCTTTGTTTTTCTTTAACTTCTAGAAGTTGTGAAAAGGACAGAAGTGACGCACAACATTCATATCCTTTAACTTTTTTGTTAAAAAATTAATTACTGTAGTACTACAAAAAGATTCAACAAAATATACTATTAATAGAATAAAATACTATAACTATGTTAAAATATATGAGATTGAAGCTACGCCTCTTCACTGCCCCGAGGCAACGCCACACATTGTCAAAGAAAACCGTATTGAGATGTAAAACGCTTTTTTAAACATTGTTGTTGAGTCTTGACATGAGCAGAAGATTTCTTCAGATGATTACAGTATTATGTCATTTTGTGAACAGGAAAGAGCAAAAAGGGGGAGTTGAGTATTTTCCCCGTATCATTTACTGTCCTGTCTCATTGTCTTCACATGCTGCCAAGGCAGAAGGCAGAAGGCAGGGCCGGGTGCAGATAGTGCCAATGCTAAGGTGCACATACATTTTAGACGATTTTTGTACCTTCGCAATCTATTACCTTTTCTCACTAGATAGACGATGGGTGAATTGTTGTTGTATGCAGAAAACCGATATATGGGTACCAGGAAATACCAGGAATCCTGAAGCATACATCTTAAAGGATCAGGTATTCAAGACTACCTTCTTGCATTTGAGAACTGATTTATGTTTTATTTCGCTTTTATCTCCCAGAGAAAGATTGGCAAAACTATTAAGAAGTAATCCCTGTTCTTAAAACTTATAACCCCACGCTTCTTTTGGAAATAGGAAACAAGATACCGCCAACGTTATCTAGACTTGATGGTGAACATGGAGGTACGCCAAATATTCAAAACAAGAGCTAAGGTTGTCTCCTATATAAGAAGTTTCCTCGACAATCGTGATTTCTTGGAGGTTTGACCCTACTCCACTTCTACTTTGAAGGTATCAGTTTTTCGAAAGGCTTATCCATTCAACACTTTTACTCTTTCCCACTAGGTTGAAACACCAATGATGAACATGATTGCTGGTGGAGCAGCGGCACGCCCATTTGTAACTCATCACAACGACCTGAACATGAGACTTTTCATGCGTATTGCTCATGAGCTTTATCTTAAGCAGCTAGTTGTTGGTGGATTGAATCGCGCTTATGAGATAGGAAAGCAATTTAGGAACGAGGGGATTGATTTGACTCATAATCCAGAGTTCACTACGTGTGAGTTTTATATGGCTTATGCTGATTACAATGACTTGATGGAGCTTACTGAGAAAATGATAAGTGGTAAGGATTTCATTTCTCTTCTTGGAAAATGGTTGGATGTTTGTACAACTTAAAGCCGATTCTAATAGATACTTGCAATTTAATTCAATTCAAACAGGTATGGTCAAGGAGCTCACAGGAGGATATAAAATCAAGTACCATGCTAATGGATTAGACAAGGACCCAATTGAGATAGACTTTACTCCACCTTTCAGGTGTGTGTTTTCTATTTCTGTAACTAGTCTGGTTAGCTGGATCTTTTTTATATATATTCTACGTACAGTCCGTGCCTTTGGCACAGTGAGTGACTAAAAATGATCTTGTTTTACAGAATTTGCATTAAAATGGAACTTGCAACAAATTCTCAAGAAAGTAATTAAACATGAATGTTACTGCTCAAGAGTACTTCATCAGTGTGAAGTGAAATTGATAGTCAATAAAGGGTTACATAATAGAGAGAGGGGGGAAGGAGAGAGATTTTTGTGAATCAGATATGAGTGAAAGCCTACATAATATATAGATACAGAGAGAGAGAGAGAGATATGTGGGAGTGGGAGACTGGAGTGGGAGGTTAAAATCCCCATTTAGAGAGTGAGATATGATGATGGTTTATTGGGACTAGGTTCCCTCCCCATCCTACGGACGGGGAAGATCCCTCTTGGCTAACGCCTTCGAGGAGAACAAAAATAAATTGTAGGTTAAACCGAGAAGACACGATTTCTCTGAACATTTCTCTGAGATAATTAAATGAGTTATGATATTTTGGATTTAAAAGTGAAAGAAGGTGGAGAGTATTATGGTAGCTATAATTAAGGAGAATTTGTTAGGCAGAGTTAAAAACAAATTTGGAGGTTTTGATTTCATGAGAAAATTAAGAAACTTTTTAACTTGAAATTAGAAATGTGCAAAGGTGGGTAGTTTTGGCCACAGGTATTAGGTAGTTTTCTTTTGGATATTGTAACCGAATAATCAAAAGTGGGAGAAAAACAATTAATTGTGCAATCGTGAGAGATAAAAGTGGGAGATTGTAACCAAATAACTAAAAATAATTAATTGTTTACACTAATACCCTTATGGTTTAAGTCAAATTACAGTAAGAAGATTTTATATCAGTCGTACTTTTATCTCTGGATAACCGACTGACCTGTTTTAATATAATAGATAGTAGGACATTATCTTAGAATTTTTGGTTAGCAAGAGTAGTTATGGTGATTGTGGGAGAGATTTAAGAATCATTGGGAGATTTTAGGAGCAGTTATTCTATTGTTGTTTTTTTGTAACTTCAACTGTTGGGTGAAGAGATCAAAGATGTAAATCGGGTGGTTGTGAATATCCAGAGATTGATCAGTTGTCACACTTCAAAAGATCTTCTATTTTATATATCTATATAACAAATGACATAGGTTTTGGTGTCATGTCATAACTTTAGTTTATAAATCTCTGTCATCGAATTTTCTTTTGTAAAGACTCTTTACAATCTTTCTTTTGTAAAGAGTCTTTAAAAGATAAGGGTGTAAATGTGAAAATAACTACCCACTCTTTAAAAACTCTCTAACTCTTTTTCTCACTTTCCTCTTTTCTCCCTTCAAACAACTCAATATAACCTCGGTTACTATTTTAAATATATTTTTATTATTTCAACATTTGTATAAGACCAAAATATTTGATAATTTTGTATAACATAAATATAGAAATTTCCATGCCCTACAGGCACGGGCTATACCCTAGTATATATATATATATATATATATATATATATATATATATATATATATATATATATATATATATATATATATATATATATATATATAATATAGTTGTATACACGTATATATAATTCATGTATGTGTTCATCTGGTGAAAGTTAACTTGTTTAATCTTGAAAATGTTGCAGACGGATCGACATGATAGAAGAGTTGGAAAAGATGGCAAACCTTGACATACCAAAGGATCTATCAAGTGACATTACCAACAAGTATTTGGTGGATGCATGTGCCAAATATGATGTTAAGTGCCCACCTCCTCAAACAACAACTCGGCTTTTGGACTAGGTAAAATTTGATCCCAATTAGGATCATTTTGTATAGTTATCTGTTGATTAGTAATAGTTATCCAATAAGGAACTAGAGTTGTTTGTCTGCATGATCTTGGTGTCTTTATTGCTGAAAATTGCTTGAAGATTTTGATATGCCTTCCAAAATTCTGCAACAGTAAATAGAAATTTTGATCATATGCTTGTACTAAAAGTATATTTTAAAGCCCAATTAGGAATTGAAATTCCAGTAGGTTGTTATGGTTTTAAATTTAGTATGTCAACAATAGAATGATTATTTGTTTTACTTGCGTGCAGCTTGTTGGGCATTTCTTGGAGGAAACTTGTGTAAGCCCATCGTTCATCATTAACCATCCGGAAATAATGAGCCCGTTAGCAAAGTGGCACAGATCAAGACCAGGGCTAACTGAACGTTTTGAATTGTTTATCAACAAACACGAAGTATGTTAATGACATTTATTCATCCTATTATGAATATTTCATCTGTAAATTCTCCTTTTCAATTCTGGTTATTATCTGAATTCAAATTTCTTTCCTTTTTCCCATAGGTTGCCAATGCATATACAGAGTTGAATGATCCTATTGTACAGCGTGAACGATTTGCTGAAGAACTAAAGGTATATAATGATAATAATAATAATAGTAGCTACCATAGTAATTATTTGTTCTAAGACTTCTTGTTAACTACCCTATTGTAAACTTCCTTCACAACTAAATTGTAAATGTAATTTCAGGATCGACAATCAGGAGATGATGAAGCAATGGCTTTAGATGAAACATTTTGCACAGCTTTAGAATATGGATTAGCCCCAACCGGTGGTTGGGGTTTGGGGATCGATCGTCTTACCATGTTGTTCACTGATTCCCAGAACATCAAGGTTTGTATTTGGATACTCCGACGTAAAACAAAAACCTACCATAATCTGTCACGTCTGTCCAATTATTTCTATTATGTTGATATTTCTTACTATATTGTATATTATAATAAACTCAAAAGTATCAATTGGAACTGATTAACTAATGCACGATCAATTTTATATGGTGCAGGAAGTTCTTCTATTTCCTGCCATGAAACCACAAGATGAACCTTCTGTTAAAGGTATGCCTTTAACATTCTAACTTCATTACATATTCAACCTAATTGTGTCAAGGGATATGTCACCCATTTCTAAAACTTCTGTCAGCAAAAGTAGCTGGATTATGTTATTCCTTTTCCGTATGCCAATAACCGGAATACTCGGCTTAACTAGTTTTTTTTTTGTTCTATTGCAGCAGCAACAGCTAGGAGTATGATTTAAGATCGATATACATTTTTTCGTGAGACTACTCAGGTTATATAAGAAAGGTTCAGGCTCGCTAGGAACAGTCTTTCACTTCTGTAATGGATTTCATTTTAAGCTTGTTTGGGTATTATAGGATTACTCCTTCCTAGATTTTACGGTAGTAAACAAATTTTACCATTCTTAAACCTGTAAGTTACTATTGTTATTGATATTTCAAACCTTAGTATGTACTTACACAATTTTGAAAACTAAAGAATTGGCATGTTTTTTCCCCCATTTTGTATATGGGATTGAGCTGAATTAATGTCTTCTTCAGAGAAATATTCTAAGTTTGAGTTCTTATAATATTGTTTCCTATCGATATTAGCCAGGAAAATTTTCTCCTATTTTGGCGAAATGTGTCTTCATTTGATGTCAAAATTCGTTGAGAATTACCTGAGAATAGATGGAAAAAAAAATATAATAAATGGTGAAAGAAATAAGCATTTTTGAGTTATTTTGGATTTTCATCCTGAGTGGAATATAAGAAACCATTAGCCATTCTCTGAACTGAGGCAAAAACTATTTGAAAGTTATACTATGTTGATTAATAATCTTGGCTTCCATCAACATGAAAGTTTTTTCATTTCATGCTTCTGACTTTCATTATATTTCTAATACAAAAAGCTTTGACATTTGTGTCCGAAAAAATTGTATCTGGACTCCACACAATCCAGTAGAAATGGTGTTAGTTTTAATGTGATTCCAATTTGACCCATTACTTACCAAAAATAAATAATAATTGTGTATTTAGTCCAATTCATTTAACCAAAAACCTTCAAATATATCGGCCTTAAGTTAGGTCGAGTTTTTTTTTTTTTTTTTTTTGATGAAGAAAGTTAGGTCGAGTTGATAGTTGTAATTTGTACTTTCTTTTCTACCAGAGCATAAATCCAGTATATGGGAACAATAAAAGTAGTATATGTACTTTTTTTTTTTTTGATGAACAAGTAGATATGTACATTTTCAACAAAAAAAAAAAAGTAGATATGTACATGTTAATATAAAATAGATGAAGTTTATCATATGCAATTTATTTGACTGCCTCCTATACTTATAAGTCCTCATGATAAAATTTGAAGTTTTACCAAGTTAAATGGGCAATTCTCCAATTGCAGATACCACATATATATGTTTTTTAAGCATAGAAATGCCATATATCATGAGCCACATGCTTAGGGTACATGTTAAGGAATCTTCTTTCCAAGTCTCATCAAACAAATTCTCGGAAAGTAATAGACAGTGGACAATTGAAAACTTCAACTCACCCTCTATTCATCTTTTTTAAGAGATTAAGATTTTGAGAGCTCACTTACTTGAACTTTCTGACAAGTTTGTTCAATGCCCAAGTCTCTCTTCCATTGCAATGAATGCGATTTTCCTTTGGAAACAATAGAAATACCATAAAACTTAGACTATATCTTAGCTCGAGTTACGTCAAGAAGCTACATTTTAAATTTTAATCAAACAAATTTCTACGAGGTAATCAATAATGAACAATCAGACACTGCCAAGAACACATCACCAGGAGCGTCCCAAAATCCACTATTAATGGGCTTATGCAATGACCAAGTCAATGAATTAATGCTAATGGGTCTGATCCATTTATCTTCAGACACCCCCGAAGGAACGTTAAAATACGCTAACACATCCAACCCTGGATAAAGAGGTCAGTCCTCACCTTCCCAGCAGACCTCCCTCCATATATCCGTTGGTGAGACGTTACAGTCATTCAAGATGACAATATCCCGAATATACCCGTTAGAGGTTATGATATCCGTGTGATGATAGCTTTATGCGTTACCGCATTAAAGAGCCAGCTCACTGCCAGATGAAAGTCGGTCAGGACACTACGAAATGACCGAGAAGAGAATGATACAGATCAAATAATGATCGACAACAACACCTAAGATCCCGATATCTAAACATTCAAACCACTTCCCTCTCATACAGAGCGATCATCGAATTCCCTAGCAACCAACTCACAACTTACTTTCTCTCTCACATAGTCTTGCTCTTTCATAGAATGCGACTCTCTGACATAATCCCGCTTCTCTCTCACATACAAGTATTGTTACGATCTTACATCCAGATACATGACCTTATCAAATACTGTTCACAGTACGGGACTTTATACTATTCACAAAGGTGCAAGATCTCAACAGGTACATGACCTTATCAAGTACAAGACCTCTGAGGAAACAGACATATACTTTCTCCAGAAAGTACAAGTACATGACCTTATCAAGGGTCTGCTTTATCAAGGGCTTGCTTACTTTATCTCTTCTAAAGGTCAGACATTTTTTACATCACCAACGTGATTATCTACAGGTCAGACCCTTAAAGCTTTCCACTTTATTTACGGTATTTACCTCTGAACAAGACAAACCTCAACAAAGTTGTCTTATTCAAGGACAAACCTCGTACGCTATCATATTATCTCTCTTCAAGCAAGTCAGTCTACCCGTAGGGATTGAGTTCTGACCACTCTACGAGTCGTGCCATACTCTGACCATCCTCCTCGAAGGTAGTACTCCAAGAATATCATTCATGTGTTTATTATTTCTCTTTCAAGCTTATTGACTTGACTGTCAGAGTCCCTTTGGCCTGCACCATCCCGGTGTTCCCAAAGATCTTACGGTCACGTGTGTTTCGTTTCTCGTCACATAATAAATCCAAAGACGTCGTCGGTGCCTATGAAAAATATTAATAGGTGAAGGTCTGACTTTCGATCAACGACCCAGTCCTCCTGACTTTTTGACCCGCGATTTCAACCTCCCACAGTAATTAGCTTGCAGTGTTAGCGTAATTGTACTTGGTGTAAGTTTACATGTACTTTTTTTGGTTTTTTTTTGGAAGATTAACTTCATTGATGAGGCTGATGAGACAACAAGTGAATTACATACTCAAGAAGTTAAAAAACAAAGATTACATTCCAACCAGAGGTGCCGAAAATCAATCATGCATAAACTGTTGGGCTTTCGAGTGGGCCACCCCGTTAGCTTCTCTTCGGCAATGCTTAAATTCGTTGTTGGGTTGAGCTTCAAGGTACCCTCTGGCTCTAAGAACACTCCTTCTGATTCTCCAGGGGGGGTCCTCTTGATCGTCGGTTAACAAGCGAACGACCAGTTGCCAGTCTCCTTCATATATAAGATGTTGATGTCATAACGAGTGTCCCAGTTCTAAAGCTAGTAAGCTTGCCTGAATCTCACTCTCCATGGCTGACTGAGCTATTCTCTTGCCTTCACTGATGATGATTTCCTCGTTGTGATTCCTTACCACCACACCTATGGCTGCCTTGTTGTCTTTAAATGCTCCATCGTACTCTTTTTTTTTTTTGAACTTAAGTTTACATGTACTTTGACTTAAATACTTGGGTTTCAAAATGTGAAAATGTTCTTAGGATGCGTAATTACCTTTACGGCGCAAGTTAGCATAATGTTCTTTCTTAATTTGGTCTCTCTAAAATACCCCTCTGTTACTTTCTCTCTCTCTCTCTCTACCAAACGAGGAGAAAGAAAGACAAACGACGACAGAAGAGCAAGGAAACCCGAAAGAGGGATTCGCTGATGAACCTTTCTCTCTCTCTCTCTCTCTCTCTATATCTCATCGCCAATCACCATTTCATTTTGTTTCATTCAACTCTGTAAGCAAAATTCTCTCTTACTTAATCTGATTTTCTTCAGATGTGGGTTCGATTTTTTTAATTTTTTTTCAATCTAAGTGTCTATCTTTGTTTCAATTTTGGTTAAGTTTCTGAGGAATCGAAGTTCTGGTATTGATATATTGATTTTATAGTAGGGTATTCAGGCTGGAAACTAGGGTTTCCAGGGGTTTGGTAAGTAAGATCAAATTGAACTTCTGAAAACTTTTGATTGTCGTGATTGGGTTTATTTTATCGAAGTTAAATAGTGTTGGGAGGTGAAAAGGTTTAGGGCTTGGAGAAAATTTCGAAGGAGAAGATATTTGATTGATTTTTGAAGTGGATTAGTTTGGGTTTCAGCATAAACTAGGGTTTCTGGATATGATTTTAGGTTTTGACTGTAGCATATGATGGTTGATTGATAATGGTACGACTTCTAGGATTGAACCGTGGTGAATCTGATTCACCTCGGGAGATTGTTCGTCCGAATCTAAATACTGACAGTGGGGAGAGTGGCTGGCTTATCCGGTTCTTTGACTCTGCATTTTTTTGTGAGTGGATTGCTGTTAGTTACCTTTACAAGCATGATCATCCCGGTGTTAGAGACTATCTATGTAACAGAATGTACACTCTTCCACTCTCGGGCATTGAGAGTTACCTCTTCCAGGTTTGCTATATGTTGGTTCACAAGCCGAGCCCTTCGTTGGATAAATTTGTCATTGACATATGCTCGAAGTCATTACAGATTGCGTTGAAGGTGCATTGGTTTTTGATGGCAGAGCTTGAGGATTTTGATGATAATGAGGGGATTAGTAGAATTCAGGAAAAGTGCCAAATAGCAGCAACTTTGATGGGTGAGTGGCCACCTTTAGTCCGGCCGCAGAATGCACCATCAAGCCCCGTGAGCAGGAATCAGGTGCTTAACAAACTATTATCATCAAAGCAGCGGTTGTTATCACTGACTTCGTCTCCACCAACCCAGAGATCTCTATCCTTTTCTCCCTCTTCAGGAAGCAATTCCTTGCAGGAAGAAGGTGTGAAGTCCCCTGATGAGAACACGATTTTTAAAAAGTTCATGCCAGGACCGAAAGTTAGAGATGCATTGCTATTTCGAAAATCAGTGGATAAGGATAAGGATGAGGATGATTCAGAAAAGGATGGGTTCTTTAAGAGGCTTCTTAGAGACAGTAAAGATGACGATGACTCGGAGAAGGATGGCTTCTTTCGGAGGCTTCTCAGAGACAGTAAGGAGGAGGATGAGGATTTGATGTCTAGCTCAGAGGGTTTTTTCAAGCGGTTGTTCCGTGATAAAAATGATTCTGAAGAGAAAATAGGTGCAAAATCAGCGGAAGAAGAAGAAAAGGATGGCTTCTTTCGTAAGTTTTTCAAGGAAAAATTTGAGGACAAGAAAGATGGGATTGACAAAAGCATTGACGAAGATAAAAGGAACTCAAACGGTGAAGAAGAGCCTTCTGAGCTTCCTTTGTTTCGTAAGTTGTTTCGTGTGCATCCTGAAGATACCAAATCTGCAGTTTCACAGGAAAATGGTGTTGTCTCAGATGCTTCATTTGAAAGTAGCCCTGGGACAGAGAATTTTTTCCGGAAGCTGTTTAGAGATAGAGATCGTTCAGTTGAAGATTCAGAATTGTTTGGTTCAAAGAAGAATAAAGAGGTTAGTAAAATATGGGTTTAACTTTTATGTGTTGTGTTGTTTGGTTCGTGGTTTTGTAGTTAGCATTTTCAGTCATTTGGTACTTTCTTCTTTTTTACTGCTATTCTACGAGTTATTGAATCTTGATGAACATCATGATCTTGAATTGGATAGGAAGTTGTAATTGATGTTGTCTTTAATGTACATTGTACAATTTTGCCTTTTATAAAAGACCATGATTTCATGCTTCTTTTGGACTTATCTTCACTGTTTTAGTATCTTATGTATTGTACAACATATATGTATGTATTCTGTTGTAATATGTATCATATCATGTTACTTTCAGTTTGACTTGCCTTGATTTTAATAATGATTTTAAGCAGGAAGGTGATCATAGTTATTTTAGGAGACAATAATGAGTTATTGATAACTTTAAAAAAAATGAGTTATTGGCGTATGGATAAGAGTTCCTAGCTTCTTATTTATTGAATTTTGCAAATCTTAATTGAGCTCCTTATTATTATTTTTATGTATCCTGTTGCCTGTCTTTGAACTTCTTGATACATTCTTTTACTTTAAGGAACAGTGGCATTTCTCTTAATAATTAGATAATAAATAAGTTGCGAATGGTAGTTAATGCTACAGGACCAAATGGCTTCAACATTTTGAAACAGAAGGCTACTCATATTACTGTCATTTTGTTTTTGATAATCTTAGTATAGTAAGATTGGGCTGCAGCAGTAGGGGTTAGGAATTTCTACGTCGTACAATGTGATTCTTATTCCTATTTTACTTTTGTTTGGCAGAAGCGTCCAGGGTCTCCAAGGCAACGAAACGAAAAGACACATGCCAAACCTCCGTTGCCGAATAATATAATGTCCCAGATTCGGAAAGGGGCTTATCATGCTTCATTGGACTTTGTTCAAGCTTTGTGTGATACGTCATATGGCTTGGTTAATATATTTCCAATTGAAGATCGCAAAAGTGCTCTTTGTGAGGTTGCCTCTACTTGTTTTTCACTTTACCGTTTACTGAACTCATACCACTGGGGGTTTTCATGTTGCTGATTGCCTGATATTTTGATTTCTGTTTTGCTAGTCACTCACTGAAATCAATTCCCAAGTAGGCAATGCTCAAGAAAATGGAGGTATTTTAGCTTGATGTTCACTTATCTGATTATCATTTTTTGATATTCAACCAAGATTTTTCTTGTTAAGGAAGCTAATATTTACGGTTCATTGAAATTTGCTTTACTATTTGAAAGGAATGGTGTTCATTCAGTTGATAGCTTCGTGTTGCTATGCTAGTTAACTAGAAGATATTAAGTTGTAAAAAATAGGGTGGGTAAGGGCAAGTAGGAAGCATCTTTGGAGTCTTGCAGATGATGTAGTAACAAAGTTGAATATGTTTGAGGTTTCTTACCAATAAAGTGTTACTCCTAACGGTTGATTGTTCTTTCTCTTGTTGTTAACGATCAAGAGGGATGTAGAGATATGAAAAAAAAACAGCTTTGACAAATTTAACCGTACCCCTTGAGTTTTTGCCAATCAATGCAGCTGGCTTTGAAGCGATTGAGAGCATATATCTTTCACTCGTGTCCGTGTGATTCTTGTTTAACGTGTAGTTAACCAGATGCATGCTTAACTTATGTGAGCCAATGATTGTATGGTGCGCATGTACATTCTCAACTTGCACTTTCGATTTATTTATGAGGTAACCTCCATGTTATGAGTTACAACGGGCCATATTTGAAAAGGGTCAGGATCTTGGCACACCTTTTTTTGTCAAAGGATTAAGGATCTCAAATCCTTGATTTCGATCTCGGGATGGTTATGCAACTCCATACAGGTGATTGCATCAATGGTAAAAGGATTTCGCTAAGATCTTGTATCGCAATCCTGTCTCATTTAACGTTTCTGGAGACGGGTCCTACTCAATTAATTGAATGCAATTCTTTATAGAGTTCATCATTCACGTCAGAGTACTTCTGTTTACCATTTGTTTCTGTTAGCTACTTCAATCCTTTATGGGATAATATTATTGCATCTTTCAAATTTATCATATGTAATTGTAGGGGTGTGCTGTCCAATGGGGAAGGGAAGTTACCGAGTTGTTCATATACCTGAGGATGAAGCGGTCCTTCTGAATTCTAGGGAAAAAGCACCTTACTTGATATGCGTTGAAGTTTTGAACGGTGAAGCTCCAAGGTAATTTATAAAATTGAAATATGGAATTTGTATTGCAATAGAGAACTCCTCCTCTTCAACTGTTACTCTGCTAACACATATCTCTATCTTTTCTAAGCCATACAAAAGATACAGCCAATGCTCAAAAACTTTCAAGAGGAGGGATTCCCTTAGCTAACGGAGATGCTCAGTTGCCAAAACCTCCTCCATGGGCATATCCTCTATGGAGTCCACAGGATGTACACCAAAATGGTGCTGATAGGATGCTGAGATCGACGTCCCAAGCTATTGACCAAGCAATGACTCGACTGTGGGAGGACAAAGTGAAATTTGTCGATGTGAGTCTCTCCATAGAAAATTCATCGCCGAACCTGTTGAAAGAGACTGACTTACTCGCCACAGAGTGCAGAAGTGAACAAAGTACGATTAGTTCAGTTTCTATGGGAACCTCAGTTGATAATTGTGAAGGCTTGAAGGATTCCAGTTCAGTATTAAAATCACAGAATAGTCATGATTTGGAATGGGTAAGAGTCGTGTTGACAGCTGATCCCGGGGTTAAAATGGAAGACATAGAAGCTCAAGAGCCGCCTCGTAAGAAGGAACACCGCCGTGTTCCAAGTACCATTGCTATAGAGGAAGTAAAGGTGGGCCTGTAAGTGGGTAGTACTTAGTAAATATAATTGCCTAGGATTGATTAAAATCGAGCCGGAGTCACAATTTTCTTCTTTCACCACGTCACATAGTGTTCTATTTTCTTTTTATCCAGATCGTACTGTAGATCTTCCACAATACATTTCTTAACAGGAAATAATCAGTACCTCTTTAAAATGTGAATATAGTTCGAGAACTTGCATAATATATACTCTTCACTTGAGCTGTTACTCTTTGGAGTATTCAGCGTAAAATTACCTTTGTTTCATACCTTCTTATTTCATAATAAGAATGTTCATGCTTATTTCATGATTTCTGTTTAGACCCTGAAACGTTTGTTATTCTGATTGTTTGGGAAGCTCCACTTTATTTGTAAATAAGATTCATCGAGGAATAGTTTCGTTTTAAGGTTACTGTATTGCTATCTGTAGGCTGCTGCAGCAAAGGGAGACGCACCTCTTGGAATGCCTCTAAAAGGAGCAGGTCAAGATTCATCCGATGCAAGATCAAAGGTGAAACGCGAGCTGAATCTTTATACCTTGCTTTATGCTTAAACCGATTAAGGAGTAAACTAAGGGCAGCTTTATTATTGCATTAAAACAGGCTTCAAATGGTGGTGCCCTTAAGGCTACAGATGCCTTATCTGGTGAACTTTGGGAGCTCAAGAAAGAGAGGATACAGAGAGCTTCAGTCTATGGGAAATTACCTGGTTGGGATTTGCGTTCTGTAAGTCTATCGGTGTCTTTTTGTTTGTTAGCTTACCTTTTATTACATCATTGGTTCTGCACATAAAATTGAGGTACGAGTATTTGGTGCAACGATTTGAAGCGATAGGTTTAGTAAGGATTGGGAAAAACTCCAGTTTTCAGATAATAAATAATCAGCTGGAGATCCATTTTAGGAAATCACAAGTAGTTAAGGCTTCAGAATTTCCAGTTTGAATTTGAGGTGCTATTCCTTCTCATAATGAAGGATGAGATACATGTTTTTTGTTTCCGAAGGAGGAAAGGGTTGTTCTCCTATATTAAGGGGCCGCTACCCTCATGAAAGAACCTTTGTTTTTGGGTTTGGAAGATCACTACAGTGTTACTTATTAAGGAGTTGATATTTCAGTGAAAAAGTAATGTGTGAGAATTATGATCCTCTTGTCTTAGTCAATGGTAGGTGTGAAGCGTCTATAGATGCTTCTGTCTACAAGTTGACACTTTACAGGTTACTATTAACGTTGTCAGTATTGCTTTACAGCATTAAGTAGATTTCACTTGTACTGGTTGATTGATGCTTATGGATGTAAAAGTTGATGTGTTACATTTTGATTTTCATCAACTTGCGTAGACTGTCTTGGGAGTGAAACTGCTTTCTGTTCCTTTAGTATTTGGTCAGTATGCGATATTGCATCTTGCTTCACTCAGCCCTTTGATTCATACTTCAATCAATAGGAGGCATTAGCAGTTAGCATGTACTGTGGACCATGCTTCCTTACTTGAGTAGTTGAGAAAGTTACTATATTAGTAGACGAGGGAAAGTAAATAAGGGTAATATAAAACTCTCTCCAAATTCAGTGCCACTTGATGTTAGTATGTTATAAAAATGGAATCCAAGTACATGTAACACAAATATGCCAGGTTTGTAGCTAAACTGCACGATGGGCTTTGGTTCTTTACAACTCGTGGTTTTCGTGATGCAGTCTAATTTGTTCTTGTGTTTCTATTATATGTGTGTACAAGTAGTTAAAGAAGATCTCATAAAAAAAAAGTAGTTAAAGAAGAATTAAACTATTTTTTTTTTGCTCTTTAGGTCATTGTAAAGAGTGGTGACGACTGTAGACAAGAACATCTTGCTGTCCAACTCGTGTCTCATTTTTATGGTAAGTATCTGTATCTCAGTTGTTTATGGAATCTAATATCTGAGTTTTTTCTTCTTATGAAGCTCATTGTAGTATTAATGTATTAGTAAAAATTTCTTAACGAAGGAAAGATTATCTATATAATAAGAAAGGAGTTATATCTATTTTGAATATACCCTCCTCTCCAATATCTAAGATTACACCTCCCAAACTTATATCCAAGGGTTGCGATTACATCTCCCAAACTTATCTTCAAGCGTTGAGATTATACCTCCAAACTCATCTTCAATGACTAAGATTACACCTCCAAACTCATCTCTAATGGCTAAGATTACACCTCCCAAATTTATTTCCCAGGGCTGAGAGTACTGCTCGTGCTCACCGGACATGGGTAATACTCTAGTATATTAATAAGGTTAGATGTAACAGGTTTATAGGCGTAGTGTCCCAAACCAAAGAAGGCCAAATATTACAATGTTGCAAAGGTAGTCTCCTAATTTATTCTCTTCGCTCGACAATAAAGTAGTGTGACATTGCCAGTTTGCCACCTTAAGATCATCAAAACCACCGGTTCTGTCTTGAATAGAACCATGTTCCTAGATCTTCATAATCACCATATCAAAGCACAAGGATTTAAAATTAAAAACTTTTTACTATCCTTAGAACATAAGCTTTTCCCCAGAAGTTCAACATATCTTAGACGCTCTTGTAAACAATTCAAATCAATCTATTCTTTATTTGAAAGAAATTCCATATCCTTGATGCGAGCATATGGAGGTAAAACATGTGATTCTGAGTTGTAGTCTTGTAGAGTATGTCAAACCAGTTTCCTTTTGATGTAGAAGCACAACCATGATTCTTAATTCCATACACAGTAAAGTAATGTACTAATGTATAAAGTTGAAGTGAAATGTTGATTCTTTTTGTGTTTTGATAAGGTATTCATTAGAAATCTAAAAATAGAATAAGCAATCAGTTTAATAATTCTTCCACTGTACTTATTGATTAAAATCCCTTGGTTCTTGATTCAAGATATATTCCAAGAAGCTGGTCTTCCTTTGTGGTTGCGTCCTTATGAAGTTTTGGTTACTTCCTCGTATACTGCTCTTATTGAAACAATCCCAGATACGGTAATTTTCCACTTTGTGTTCTTATTCTACTTAAAGTAAAAGAGTTCTCACTATTGCTCTTGCACTGTCTTTCTGTAATCTAGGCCTCAATTCACTCAATCAAAAGTCGGTTTCCCAGCATCACAAGCTTGCGTGATTTTTTTATTGCCAAGTATGAAGAAAATTCTCCATCCTTTAAGCTTGCACAGGTATTACTTGTCAAGAAAGTTGCTGATTTTGTAATACTTGAACTATAAGATTTAAGCTCTACACTTTAATTACGTTTTGAAGTTTTCTTGTACTTTCTATATTCTTATTGGTAGATCACTTTCTGGGACACTGTTTTGTCAAGTTTCAAGTATACGAGGACATATAAATAGACAAGTGAATATTTAAATTTGGCGTTTATCTGCAGACTCTACTCAGGCGTATGAGCTTTCTGTTTTATTTGTATAAATTCACTATTTAAGGAAAGGCCTTTTTCTAGGAATCATGGATTAGTAATTCTTTTTAATTTGAACAAGTGGAACTGTGGAAGAAAGGTATACATTAATGTGTAAAAGTTTGAAGTATGTAATGGAGAAAGATCCCAAAGGCTAATAGACTTAATATTGGATACTGTTATGGCATAATTTCCATGTAGTACTTCAGTAACTTCTATAAATATCTATATCAAATGTATACATTCATATTCGTTGGTATCTTTGATAGCCGCTCTTCATTGAACTAGAATTCTTGAATTCAGCTCACACGTTTAGTTTATAATAAAGTTTCCTCGTGTTTCCTTCATATGTACATGCGTATTATGAGGGAGATACTACTGAGGAATGAAAGCGTGTTACTTATTCACTTCATTTGTTTCTTTTTTGTTTTAGGAAGTATTCCTAAATTTCAGTTTTGCACTTCTAACTGTTGATATATGTGTTAGCCTTGATTTTTTAGTAATCTTTACATTGTTGCAGAGAAATTTTGTCGAGAGCATGGCTGGGTATTCTATATTGTGTTACCTATTACAGGTATATATCTCTCTCTCTCTCTCTCTCTCTCTCTCTCTCTATATATATATATATATATATATATTGTATACTTGTAGATGCACTCATGCACATACTGCAGGTCAAAGTAGCAGATGCTTATATGTACTTTTATAGTGTCTTTAACCGGATAGTTGAGTTAGCTCAATTATATAGTAAAATTCAATGCAACTACAAGTACCATAAATCTCCTCTTCTACATCTACTTGACATTTATTTATGTAGCAAAATCTATGAGTGCACATTTAGTCTGTTTGAGCATCCCATAATTTTTGTAACTTCGGTTTTTTGCTTCTCATTAGCCTGTTTATTGATGTTCAGGTTAAAGATAGGCACAATGGAAATCTCTTGATGGATGAAGAAGGTCATATTATACATATTGATTTTGGCTTTATGCTATCAAACTCACCAGGGGGCGTAAATTTTGAGAGTGCGCCATTTAAATTAACTCGTGAACTACTTGAGGTTATATTCTACCTAACAGAACTTATACTTTTATGTTTATATTATAGATTAGTGATTCCTGTGTTGGTACTTGAGTGTTGAGAGTTGCATTAGAGTTTTATATTCCCATCCAAAAGCTATCTACGTTTTTTTTTACTCAATTCACTAATTAATTGCGTTTCTTACAGGTCATGGATTCTGACGCAGAGGGAGTTCCAAGCGAGTTCTTTGACTATTTTAAAGTACATTGTTACATTCTTATATTAATTCCATTTTCTAAATTTGAAGTCCTATGGGTAACTGTTCACAGAAATTTGAAGTATCTTTTGTTCTTTTTCTTTATCTGCTCAGGTTTTATGCATACAAGGGTTCTTGACGTGCCGTAAACATGCAGAAAGGATCATACTTCTAGTTGAAATGATGCAGGTAAATTAACTACATCCTGCAATACATTTAAGTAGAAATTTTGAACTACTCACACACCAAGTTAGACACCATGATAAAATCGAAGAGGAGACAACAGACAACTACAGGCCTTCTCGTGATTAGGACATGGTCAAGAAAATGATGTATGAGCAGCACCTATTTCTTTCCAGAAATGTGGCCCTCTTTAACAAGCTATGCCATTAGAACGCTCACCTTGGGATCTTGGTTCCTTTAACCTGAAATGGTTCTCTCGGCCAGAGATAATGTATACAACACCAAGTACTAGTAAATAAACTCATAATGACCATATTTTTTGGCCAAGTATTTATTATCTACAAGAAACATTTGTGTACATGTATATGTCGTCTGTGGCAAGATGGATTTCACTTCATACTAGATGAGCTTACACCGGTTTAACTGCTTGATGTCTTACAAATTTTGAATGTTCCCGACCCAAGTTATGTCATGTGTTCGGCTTAAATTTATAAAAATTTCACTATATGTACTTGTTGTGAAGGATGAATAAAACCTTACATTGAAGGATGAATAATACCTTTAAGTTTAGTTGTATTATTAGTATAATAATTCCGTTATTGTCAGACCTTTAGGGTCTCCTTTCACGGATCTTTAGGATCCTTTTGTCAGACCTTTAGGGTCTCTTTTCTCGGATCTTTAGGATCCCTTGTGTCTGTGTCTAGTCCGATTTCTTTCCCTAGGCACTTTGTATTTAAAGGTATGTAACTCTCATAAGTCTTCAGAGGAGAGAAATAACAATTATCATCCTTGTATCATTGTGATTTTATCACTTTTTAATGGATAGGTTTCCCTTGGATTCAAAAAAAAAACCTTTTGTTCTACTGAATGGAAACCCATAAGAGAAGTATTATAAGTGGGATAGGCATACAGGCAGATTTGAATTATTTGCTGGAAAGCGAAACAAAAAAAAAAAAGATACAGGAAACAGAGACAAATAAGCTTTACTTGTTTTAAAAAGGAAATAGTCACAATAATGAAACCAGGAAACAGTGCAGGAAATATAGGTTACATCATGAAGGTGGCCGTTCCAACATCTTTGCATTATTAGGGGCGTAGTTTTCTGCCACTAAATCCACTGCAAATCAGATTGCAGTTGGAAACCATAGTAGTCTGGGAAGTTGGAATTATCACACTTCACAAACATTGTTATATAAATTTTTTTGTAAGTGTTGAAAAGTGCGTTGAGTGGTGACCCTTATTTGACCTGTTAACCTTTCATTGCCCTAGTCTATCAAAAGGGCGGTTATCGATGTATGGCTATGTTATTCGGCTTTAGGGAGAGTTAGTGAGTGTGCTAAGGTTTTTGGTTTGTTTATATTCAGAAGATTCGAGAAAACTTTGTAACCTTGTTCTTTATACATAGACCATAGTGAAATCAAAATGCCATTGGTGGTTTCCTTTTTCTTTGTCATAACACTAAATTTTACCTCCAGGATTCTGGTTACCCATGCTTCAGGGGTGGTCCTCGGACTATACAAAACCTCAGGAAAAGATTTCATCTAAGTTTAACAGAAGAGGTCAGTTTTTTCATTCTTTTGTTTCTCAAGTTACCTGCTGCAGATCGTATTTCATCAACATTGTTATACTCTCAGGATCTCAAAACCCGCAAATTGTTGAATTACAGTTTTCTTGTTTTTTTATAGCATGTTATGTGTATAATCTAACAATCATGTTCAATGACTTGAAGCAGCAATGTGTGTCGTTGGTGCTATCCCTGATTAGCAGCAGCTTAGATGCGTGGAGAACGCGGCAGTATGATTACTACCAGCGAGTTTTGAATGGGATATTGTGAATAAGTTCATACCAATTCGATGACTCCCACCCCCTGCAGTATCGCACTTTCCTCTGGGCATGCTAGTTCAATGTAACAATCTTGTTAGAGAGCTGTAATTAGCCATACTGAACTTTCATGGAATTCCTGCTTGAAGGAGTGAGGTTGAAGAGGAAGGCGATCGTCACTTTCTGGTATGTTCTTTTACTGAGAGAAAGGTCTAATTGTATCGGCAGAGATATTATTGTAAATGGTTTCCTCTTTCATTCCCTTTTCCTCAAGTAAACTGATAGAAAAAAGAAGAACCAAGCAATTGTTGGTTGATAAATTTAGGGTAAACTACAGCAAGAATAGTGAAACCATCTGAAATCGGCATCTCAGACTGCACAGAAGGATACATTTGCAATTGGTCGGAGTATTATTATCTCAGGTTGAGCTTCTCTGAATGTGGGCGGTGATTGGATGACGAAAATTATGCAGTCATTTGCTTGCCTTGCAAATTGGGGGTTAGTTCTTTTGAAGAACATGAGTAAAAAAATATTAGAGGGTTTGTAACGTTCTTTTGGTTTTTGGTATGATTCTACCTACATACGTTTGTGAGGGAAGTTAGTTCTTATCTTCTTGTATCGTCTTGACACAGAAAAAGGAAGAAATGCTTGTATGAAACTAGCTAGGTTTTGTGTTTGTATTATGGTTGTATTATGTTTTCATTGATTTCAATTTCTCTCCATCTCATTTTGCCACTTGGTAGTAGCCTTAGCTCTTTGTGATATTTTCCTGTTTAATTTACAATTGATTTGAGGCAGAGGAGCCAGGGATTCCCTATTAGTGTACTGGTTTTAGGGATTTTCCCCAAACAAGAAGGGTTCCTCTTCGTCATAATAGATAGAGGGGGAGAGGGAGGAGCGAAAAAAAAGATAAATGGAGGTGGTAGAATAATAGGAAGAAAAGAGAAGAGAGATGGTGGTGGTCAGATGTGGTAACCGGAGTTAGCGAGTGGAGATGAGGAAGAAGACCAAGAAGTTTTGTTGTCCTCAAAATTTTGAAAACACTTGCAAATTTTCTCCAAAATTTTGTACTGTAGAAATTTTTTTCTTTTTTTTGATAAAATTTGGCGTTGGCCTTATTTATTCATTCAAATATTCAGCTACATGAGAGTAGCTCCAATTCTAACACTCTTACAATGCATTGTGGGGGATTGAATTCCTCCCACTGTTTACATAGTTTAAGCATGAAAGCCTCTTTTGCTAGATAATGAGCAATCTCATTGTGTTCTCTAGGGATGGCATAAAATTTCACCTCATCAAACAATTGTACTTCATCATGTATATCATTGATTATATTTCGAATTTGCCAAGGAATACTAGTATTCTTCGATTCACAAGCTGTTATAATCGATTTCGAATCTCCTTCTATCACCACTCTTCTGTGTGAATGGTTCTTAGCTAACCTCAGTCCCATTAAAACCGCTTTTGCTTCCGCCTCAAGCGCACTTCCTGCAATATAGTACTCCGTTTCAGCAGCTATGAATGAATTGTTATAGTTTCTCATAACCACAGCTGATGCCCCTTCTCCATTTTTGTATGATCCATCCACATTTAGTCTTACTTCATCTTCCATTAACACACCCCTTGTTGCTCTTTGTGAATTATTTTCTAAATTTGTATAGTTGCTGTCCCCATTTTCCTTTAAGTTTGTTTCATAGGCCATAAACAAATCAATTGCCTCTTTAATGGTTTTCAACACATCAGGAGTTTTACCATCAAATATCTTTCTGTTTCTTGCCTTCCAGATTGTCCAAATTAAGTAAGCACTTATTCTCACACCTTCATCTTCTACTCTGATTTCAATCCATTCTTTAATTTTCTCTTGGATGGTGTTATTATCCTCAAATCGATAGCCTAAAGGAGATCGAAACCAGATTTCCTTTGCAAACTTACACTCTTTAAAGAGATGGTTAATGTCTTCTTCATATTCTTCACACATCGGACATAGTTTAGGTTCTATATTATTGAATCGAAGGACTTTGAGTTTGGTGGGTATTGCATCGTTCAACACTCTCCATATAAACATTTGTACTTGTGGAATGACCTCGAACTTCTTCCATAGTTTTGCCATTTAAAATCTGATGTACTACCAGTAGTGTTATTCGAACTTGACGGTTGATTTGACAAAATGGATTTATATAAGGATTTTGCAGTGAATTGTCCTTTTCCAGTGAATACCCATATAAGTTTGTCTTCACTTGCTGAATTTCCTAATTGAATCTTCATAATTTCCCGAGCCGAAACACTATCAAATACTTGATCAATTAGTGTTTGATTCCACCTCTTCGTGTGTTGGTCGATTAACTCTTTCACCATATATAAATTCGGTATTTCCTCATTCTCTTCATTTTTCCCTGGTCTAAACCCATTGAGCGAAGGAACCCAAGGGTCTTCCCATATTCGGGTGCTTGCTCCATTGTCTATACTCATGCACCTACCTGTTTCTAATTCCTTCCTCATGTCCATCATACTTTTCCAAGTATTGGTAACATTGGATTTACATGTATGAGACCAGAAATCTTCATGTTTGAGATATTTTGCTGTCAATAAACGAACCCATAAAGCCTCCTTTTCATTCTGAAACCTCCACACTAATTTGCCGACTAACGATTTGTTTACTATGCCGATGTTCCGAATACCAAGACCTCCCTTTTTTTGATCGGATTGTAATCTCTGCCAACTCATAAAATGCATTTTTTTCTGTCCTACCTCATGTCCCCACCAAAAATTTCTTTGATGTTTTTCAATTTCATCAAGTACCTTCTTTGGGACTAAATTTGTAAACAGAAAATATACTGGAATTGTTGCTAGTTCATGTTAGGAAAAATAACCTAATTAACTTGTTCAAGAATATGAAGATAAACGATGCGAAAGTAAAAGTAGAGACACCAAGATTATTTAACGTGGCAAAAAACCCCTCCAAACTAGAAGGTAAAAAACCACGGGACCTAGTCCAGAAATCTTCCACTATAATTAAATAATGGGTTACACAATTCTTCAAGATATGTAGAAACACTCTTGGACAACTCTTCACCAAACCTATGGTGGATAAACTGAACAAAGAAACAAAGAAATAAAATCTCTTACTCCTTAGGATTTGAACAAATCCTAGATTACTAAAGGTTGAAGAAGATAACCACAAACTAAATTGCTTCACAAGATTAATAATCTTCTTTTCTTCAAACCAATATTCTGCTCTTTCAATCTCTTTTGAAAGAACCACTTCAGAAATCTCTCTTTCTCTGACTTCTCTTTGTTCTGGAAGTTGTTGTGTATAATCTCTTCCCTTTCATTCCCTATTTATAATAATAAATAAGGAGGTTTACCAATAGAAATAGGAATTCCTTTTTAGGCTTGAAAAAATAGAAGTTTCTATTTTTTCCCCAAACAAGGAATAAGGGAAACCCTATTCCAACTAGGAGTCCTTTAATTATAAGGAGGGACCCCAACAAACTCCCCTTCCCGACTTATGAAGAGGGACCTACCATCCCCAAACCTGCAACACTGCTACATAGCTCATGTTTGCCTTTGGGTAATGGTTTTGTCATCATATCTGAACCATTGTCTTCAGTATGGATTTTCTCGATCTTCAACACCTTTTCTTCAAGAACATCTTGGATCCACTGGTATCTCACATTTATATGCTTGGACTTGGAATGGAAACTAGAATTCTTACTGAGGTGGATGGCACTCTGACTGTCGCAATGAATAACATAATTATCTTGTTTCATACCAAGTTCTTCTAACAGTCTCTTCATCCATAACATCTCCTTGCAACATTCTGTAATGGCAATATATTCTGCCTCTGTAGTAGATAAAGCTACACACTTTTGTAATTTAGATTGCCATGACACTGCTCCCCCTGAAAGTGTAAATAAGTAGCTGATGCACCCGAAAAGGTTGCACACCCAAGCGGAGGTATCTAGTAGTAACCGGTAAAAACCGGAGTCGATCCAAGGATAAGTTGGTAGTTTGGATAACGAAGGGTCTTATCCCTCGGTCTAGATATTAAAAGCTAACTTAGACAAAAACGGAAAAGAAACAAGATAACATGGGGGGTTTTGATGATTGATTGAGAAACAAAAGAATAAAGCAAATAAACTAACTAAAAATCAAAAGTAAACGGGTGAGAGAGATTCGAGAGAAGTGTCGGAGGAACAAGAGCCGGGAGGCGGTAAGACTCGATTCGGGCAACAAATAAGTGAGAGAGGTGTCGAAGTCCGGGAATCCATAATGATAAACCTTCGACTATGTGTAGTCCGATTTAATGTGTCGAGGTACAATCGATATTCGACTCCTAAAGTAGATGTCTCTAAGTACTACGTATATCCGGAGATCATACTTAGTCAAACAAACGTCTAAATCGGTTAATCCCGAGTCATCGAAAGTGTCGTCTAGTCGCCTAACTATGTGAAGTGCATGACAAGACACATGAAATTATGACTTAGACTACGATCGATATCGAATACTTCGTTTCGTCTATTAACTATGCGAAGTGCTTGACAAGACACATGAAAATACGATCAAAACGATAATCGAAATGAATGAACATCAATTATAATCAAAACGTCAAATCATATTAAACATAATCACGAATTCATCACATTTCATCTCATATAATCGACACACTAAAGTTAGCTATTATGGTGATTGAATAAGAAATGGAAAGGAAATGGTGAAAGAATCCCCCTTTTTCGATGATGGTTCGAGGCTAAGTTCGTCGGAAAATATTAGTCTTTAATTTCAGCCGATCTCCCCTTAGCAAATTTCTGGGTTCCCCATAGCGACCACCATCATCTTCTCCATTTAGAACACAACCTCCATTAAAGCTAAACCTAGCTTTCTCTCTCTAGAAATTTCTTGTCCAAAATCAAATCAATTCATATGAGAAGCAAGCCAAGATGATGGGGAGTAAAAACCCTAAGTTTTCCGTCCAAGAAGATGGCCGGAAAACCTAGAATAATCCGGCCAAAGAAAGGGAAGAAGTCCGGTCAAGAACCATGGTATCCGGCCAAATCCGGGTCCCTAGCTCTGCAGCCGCGTCCTCCATGCCGAGCACGTCCCTGCGGTCGCGTCCTCCATGCTCCGACCAAGCTTCCCGTGAAACGAACAGCAGCTCCGAGCATATGAGGAGCTTCTGTCCCGTGCTTTAATGGTGCTGCTCGGGTGCAGCTGCTCGGGCTGCAGCTGCTGTTCCCGTGAGATGTGCAGCCCGAGCTGCTCCTCCTCGCGTGCCAGCCCGTGCTTGCTGCTGTTCCGGCCAAGCTTAGGCCGGCCTTAGTGCTGGCCGGCCTAGCTTGGCCGGCCTCCTTCACCTTCCTCTCTTTTTCTCTCTCTCGCAAGCTCTTAAACCTTTAAACTCTAACTCAAGAACACTCACAAACCCTAGCACCTTTTGCCTCTCTCTCTTCCTTCCAACTTGTCCAAGCTAGAAGATGATTGAAGAAGAAGATGAATAGTCTTTTTTTGACCCCCCTTTCTCTAACTTGAGTCAAACCCTAGACTTAGTCAAACTTGACTAAGTCTTTAGACCACAAATGGGTGCCCATAAAGTATCCACACAATTCTTCTTCTCTTAATATATCTTGGGCTTGGACTTGGTTTTGGGCTTTGATTTAGAAACCAAGAGAGTGCCTCTATCCTTGTCTCTACATCTTCAAATTCTCACAAAGGACTAGAATACCCTCGGACTTCTTTCTTTCATATCTTCCCCGTCCGAACTCCAAATTGAATACCGTTTTCACCGTCGGACTCGTCATTGACTATACTTGTCATTTGATTTGCTTGAAATCTTTTTCTCTCATTTTCGACACATGAAATGATAGTGATAATTCGCTCCTTTTATTCCGAATTAAGTTCTTTATTCCAAATATGGCACCTAACATGAAAAACACATAAAATATTATTGATAACACTCGAAAAGGAATAATTAGTCTAAGTTATGCTCTCCAAATGTGACATCTTCATGTCACATCAGTAGCCTGATGTGGACCTTTTAGAGTCTACATCTCCTGCCATGTCTGCATCTGTGTAACCGACTAATACTGGCTTATCATTACCAAAACATATACGAGCTTTAGACGTACCTCTAAGATACTTCAGAATCCACTTCACTGCTAACCAATGCTCTTTGCCTGGATTAGCAAGAAATCTGCTTACTACTCCAACTGCAAATGCAATGTCCGGTCTTGTACACACCATTGCATACATCAAGCTTCCTACAGCTGAAGCATAAGGAATTTTCTCCATTTCTTCTTTCTCACTTCTAGTTGATGGACACTGATCACGAGTCAACTTGAAGTGACTGGCTAATGGACAACTCACTGGTTTTGTCTTGTCCATATTGAACCTTTCTAGAACCTTCTCAATGTATCTTTCTTGTGATAGCCAAAGTTTTCCAGCTTTCCTATCACGAGAGATATGCATGCCAAGAATTTGTTTTGCTGGACCCAAGTCTTTCATATCGAAATACTTGTTTAGTTCCTTCTTTAACCTGCTAATTTTATTAGCATCCTGACTAACAATTAACATATCATCAACATAAAGTAGAAGTATAATCAAATCTCCATCAGGAAATTTATGAACGAAAACACAATGATCTGAAGCCGTCCTGTGATACCCTTGATCCTTCATGAATGATTCAAACTTTTTGTACCACTGTCTTGGTGCTTGTTTCAGCCCATATAAACTCTTCTCTAACTTACAAACCAAGTGTTCCTTACCTTTAACTTCAAACCCAGTTGGTTGTTCCATATACACATCTTCCTCCAAGTCACCATGAAGGAAAGCGGTCTTGACATCTAGTTGTTCAATTTCTAGGTTCATACTTGCAGCCAATCCCAATACTAACCGTATCGAGGACATCTTCACCACCGGAGAGAAAATCTCATCAAAATCAATACCCTTCTTCTGCCCAAATCCTTTCACCACTAGGCGTGCCTTATACCGTGGTTGTGAATTTCTTTCTTCGGTTTTGATTTTGAAAACCCACTTATTTTTAAGAATTTTCTTATTCTTAGGTTTTTCAACCAACTTAAAAGTGTTGTTCTTATGCAATGATTCAATCTCATCTTGCATAGCTTTCAACCACTCCTTCTTGTGTTCATCATCTATAGCTTCTTCATAACACTGTGGTTCTCCACTATCTGTAACCATCACATACTCGTGTGGAGGATACTTGGTAGATGGTGCTCTATCTCTAGTCGATCTTCTCAATTCAGCTGGTGGTTCATGTTGAACTTCCATTTCCTGCTCAACATCATCACCCATAGGAACATCTTCATGAGCTTCATCTTCATGATTTTGTTCTTCACCTGCATTATCATGCATAACCTTAGAAGAGATATGTGGATCTAGATCAATGAGATCATTACTATGATTCTCATGCTTCTCAACTTTCCCAAAGTCCTCAATAGTTTGATTTTCAAGAAAGACCACATCTCTACTTCTAATAATCTTCTTATCGACTGGATCCCATAACCTGTATCCGAACTTCTCATCTGCATACCCTAAAAAGATGCATTGCTTGGCTTTATCATCAAGCTTTGCTCTTTGATCTTTAGGTATATGCACAAAAGCCCTACAACCAAACACCCTTAAGTGTTCATAACTGACTTCTTTCCCAGCCCACACTCTCTCAGCTACATCTCCATCTAATGGTGCTGAAGGTGATAAATTAATCAGATAACATGCAGTACGCATTGCTTCACCCCAGAAGCTTTTAGGCAGCTTTGCTTCTGAGAGCATACATCTGATCCTCTCCACAATAGTGCGGTTCATGCGTTCTGCTACACCATTTTGTTGTGGAGTTTTGGGAACTGTCTGTTCATGTCGAATACCATGGGTTTTGCAATACTCTTCAAACGACCCGATGTATTCTCCTCCATTGTCAGTGCGAATGCACTTCAATGATTTTCCTGTCTCCCGTTCTACCATGTTGTGGAAATTCTTGAAAACTGCAAGTACCTGATCTTTGGTCTTTATGGCATATGCCCAAACTTTCCTGGAAGCATCATCTATAAAAGTAACAAAATACAAAGCACCACCAAGTGTTTTGACCTTTAAAGGTCCACAAACGTCAGAATAAACAAGCTCCAAAACACTGGATTTTCTTTCAGATGCATTCCTTTGAAAGGATACTCTATGTTGCTTTCCTACTAAACAATGAGAACAAGTGTTTAAATTTATACCTTTTACGTTCGGTAAGTCTTGTCGTTTAACAAGGATTTGAAGTCCTTTCTCGCTCATGTGCCCGAGTCTTCTATGCCAAAGATCAGTGGAAGAATCTTTTTCAACTGCATTCAATTCTCCTTTACACAGTTTTACTTGAGTTCTGTATAAAGTACAACACTTCTTCCCTCTTGCTATCACCATTGACCCTTTTGTGAGCTTCCACTTTCCATCACCAAAGTGACTGTGGTACCCTTCATCATCTAATACTCCGGTAGAGATTAGGTTATATCGAAGATCTGGTATATGCCTCACATTCTTAAGAATTAATGTACTCCCTGTGCTCGTCTCAATTTTCACTTCTCCAATTCCTACGATTTTTGAGAAACCTAAGTTTCCCATCCTGACTTTGCCAAGGTCACCAGTTCTGTAAGAGTTAAAGAAATCCTTACATGGAATAGCATGATACGAAGCACCTGAGTCAACCAACCATGTTGTTTCTGGTTCTGACTCAGTCATACTTAAGCAAGTGTCTCCACAACCTGAGAGTAAGATAATGTCATCACCTGAGGCAACTGCCGCAACATTATCTTGTTTTTCATCATCCTTTTTATTTTCCTTCTTTGGTTTCCTGCAATCACTCTTGTAATGACCCATTTTTCCACAACCAAAACATCTAACTTCTTTCTTTGGTTTTGATCTCCCCCTTGACTTATCACGGTTATGAGGTTTTCTACTTTTACCTCTCCCCCGTCTTTCTGTAACAAGTGCCTCTGAATGAGACTCGTCTGACGATGATTTCCTTCTTGTTTCTTCATTCAACAAACTACCTGTTACGTGATTCATACGCATTATGCCATCAGGAGCAGAATTGCTAAGAGACACCACCAATGTCTCCCAACTATCTGGTAAAGAATTTAGAAGAAGTAAGGCATGCAACTCATCATCCAAAACTAACTTCATTGCAGAAAGCTGGTTTACTAGACTTTTCATCTCATTCAAGTGTTGAGCAATTGAGGTTCCTTCTTTATATTGTAATTTTCCTAGCTTTCTGAACAAGTAAGCCTTTTTGGCAGCTGTCTTCTGATCATACAATTCTTCTAATTTCCTCCATAGACTATAAGCGGAAGTCTCCGTCGATACATGATGAAAAACACTGGGTTCTACCCATTGTCGAATAAATCCAACAACCTTACGATCTAATACCTTCCAGTCTTCTTCATCTATCTTCATCGGTTTTGTACCGTGATTTTCAATGGGTGCAGCTAGGTCTTTGCAGTATAACAAATCTTCCATTTTTGCTTTCCACATCAAGTAGTTTTCTCCATCTAAACTAATCATGCGATTAGTATTCACTTCCATATTTCTGAACAATAAATTCAACCTTAGCTCTGGTACCACTTGTTAGGAAAAATAACCTAATTAACTTGTTCAAGAATATGAAGATAAACGATGCGAAAGTAAAAGTAGAGACACCAAGATTATTTAACGTGGCAAAAAACCCCTCCAAACTAGAAGGTAAAAAACCACGGGACCTAGTCCAGAAATCTTCCACTATAATTAAATAATGGGTTACACAATTCTTCAAGATGTGTAGAAACACTCTTGGACAACTCTTCACCAAACCTATGGTGGATAAACTGAACAAAGAAACAAAGAAATAAAATCTCTTACTCCTTAGGATTTGAACAAATCCTAGATTACTAAAGGTTGAAGAAGATAACCACAAACTAAATTGCTTCACAAGATTAATAATCTTCTTTTCTTCAAACCAATATTCTGCTCTTTCAATCTCTCTTGAAAGAACCACTTCAGAAATCTCTCTTTCTCTGACTTCTCTTTGTTCTGGAAGTTGTTGTGTATAATCTCTTCCCTTTCATTCCCTATTTATAATAATAAATAAGGAGGTTTACCAATAGAAATAGGAATTCCTTTTTAGGCTTGAAAAAATAGAAGTTTCTATTTTTTCCCCAAACAAGGAATAAGGGAAATCCTATTCCAACTAGGAGTCCTTTAATTATAAGGAGGGACCCCAACAGTTCATTCTTTAGCAAAACAGTTCTACCTGCATAGGATAAAGAATTTCTTTTCCAACCAGATAATTTGGAGGACAATTTGTGTAAGATGAAGTCATATGAAGTACTCTTATGTTTGGGTTTGAGTAAGAAATTACCCAGATACTTGTCGTTGTACTCCATTTCTTTCACTCCCAACAAATTCATCACCTCACTTCTCCTATGAGATGCACAATTTTTATTAAAATGTATGGATGACTTATGATAATTTATTTGTTGACCCGAGATTCTTGCATATTGGTTCAGAATTTCCTTTAGTTGATTGATATTGTTGTCTGAAGCTTGACCAAAAAACAGTAAGTCATCGGCAAACATAAGATGATTGACTGATGGTGCATATCTATTTATCTTCAATCCTTCATACAACCCTGTCGTTTCATAGTAAGTTACTAATTGGGTTAGTGTTTCTGAGCATAGGATGAATAGGTACGGACTTAACGGACAACCTTGTCTCAGTCCTCTTTCACTTCGAAAATTTCCTTTTGGTCTCCCGTTTATAAGTATTGAATACGAGGTGGAACATACGCAATTCATAATCAATCTATGTATCTTACCGTTAATTCCGAATCTGATGAGAACCTCACCCAAGAAATTCCAGTTGACTCTAACATACGCAATTCATAATCAATCTATGTAGAAATTTTTTCTTATTTCTCCAAAATACGAGCTAAAAATTAAAAGCATGAAAAAACCGTGTAAAAGAAACTTATCTTAACGAATCTCCAAAAGAAAAAGAAACTAAATTTAATCCAATAAAAACGTAACCTTAGTTCTTATGTCCACTTGAATATTTTTGTTAAGAAAAAAATTAGTAGGCTCATTATTATATCCAATGAATTGTCATGCTAATCTCACTGCAAAAAAATAAGGTTTTTGCAACACTGCCAGTATCGATTGAAGTGTCCTCGCTATGTAAAGTTGAGTGTCTCCTATATGATGCAACTAAGGAACACGCTGACCATAATGTGTTGCATTTATGGGACGTCTATAACTCGAAAATCAAATATCGTTTCAGAAAATAAATTACCGACATAAACAAGTTAAATTGTTTAATATCTAATTTTTTGTATTAGGACATCCATTTGTGGCAAAAAAATTTGCTAGTTTTACATAAAGTTGCAAAAACATATTATATTTACGACTAAAATTTTCGTCACAAGAGTTTAATCTTTAGCGACTTCATATAACGTCACATTTTTTTGTTAAAATTCAGCATTTTTAACAAATGCCGCAAACAATAAGTTGTTTTCTTAAGAATTAATCACATCGGTATTATTAGCTTGGACAACTAGGTGTCATAAAGTTCCCAAACGCTAAAAAAAATGCATCCATTATCACCTGAATTTTATTAGGATCAGCATTGACATTAGCCCGTTTCTTCTACTTCAACTTTTCACCATTTTCAAAATTTTCTTCATCTTTATAATCTTAAATTCCTTTATCCAGGGGCGGATCCATGGGGTGCGAGGGGGTGCGGCCGCACCCCCAGGATCCTCCCAAAAAAAAAAAGAATAATAGTAGTAGTTTTTCATTTTAATATATACATAGGTGTATCTAAATATATATGCTGTGATGGAATAAGTTGACAGAAAGCAAGTATTTGGCTCAGTGGTTAAATAGCCGGATGCATTGTTGTAGAGGTCAAGTGGACATGATTTCGAGTCCAACCATAAGCATTTTGACTTATTTTTTTGCATTAGTGTGTTTGAACCTATATATAAAGAATAGTGTATAGGTACCATCAATCGGAACCCGGCCAAATGGTTGAGGCGTTGATTACTGGGTGAGTAGGAGTGTGAGGTACTGGGTGAGTAGGAGTGTGAGGTACTGGGTTCGAATTCCAGTATAAATTGTTCGAAGAATTTTTAACTTTTAATATTTCAATTATTCTGAAATTCTGTAAAATTTAGCATCTACCCTAAATCTTATAAACTTCAATTCATCTACTATAACTCAATTCTTATTACTAGATCCTACTACTTCTTCCTCTAATCAAGTCTCAACTAGCAACGAGGGAAATATATTTTAAAAGAATGTTTTCTCGAATTCATCAAGTTAAACACCAGAAGTTCCAGACTCGACTACAACGTTATTTTCCATTCCAATATCGGGACCGACTCAGACACCGGAATCGATTCCGACATTGGTAAATTGTCTCAGATTTAATTTGTCATCCTTGTCAATTGATCCGAAACTTAGACTACCAATTTCATGTTATGAATCTGATATGAGGCAGAATGATGATTTCTCAAATTTAAATGGGATTGGAGCTCTTGCTAGAGCATTGATGGAAACTAAGAGAGATAAAACATATTATTTTGTTTATTTGCTTATCACTTTAGCACTAACTTTGCCGGTTGCAACTGCCCCGTTGAAAGAATTTTTTCAGCTATTAAGCTAGTTAAAACGCGCATAAGAAACAACATGAGTGATCCGTAGTTGAATGATAGTTTATTAGTCTTTATTGAAAAAGAAATTTTTGTAGAAATTGACAATGAGTCGATTATGCGAACATTTCAAAATATGAACTCTCGGAGAGGTCAATGCGTTTGTAATTGTTGATGTATTAATAATTAATGAATATAAATATTTTTTTAATTATTGTATTTGCAAAAAAAAATTATTTAAGTATATAAATCCGCACCCCCTAAGTGAAAATTCTGGATCCGTCCCTGCCTTTATCATGTGTTTTTTTCCTCTAATCATCATCAACAGGATATCAAAAATCCTATTCTTTTGATTGATATTAGATGTCTAAAATTATATTCAACATATTTCCACATAATTATAGGAATAGGAAATTGGATTGAAGACCGAATCTTAATTTTTTTTTTAGTTAAAAAGACAAGTTATATTTTTTTTTGTTAAAACTCATTTTTTTTTCTTTTGTTAAAAACTCAAATATTTGTATTTTGTTTGGTTAAGAATTAATATTTTTCACGAAAGGTTGCAAGACCTTGTAAGGCATTGCAAGGCGCTCTAAAGCTGTCGCAAGATTTTGTAAATTAAAAAAGTACCTAGAGAGCTGAAGAGTGAAAAAAATAGACTGGTTCTTTTTAATCGAAGTCCGAATTTTTTAAAGAATTTTAACCAAATTTCCGAGGAAGGATGGTATTGATCACTATTAAGTTAACATACATGTAAATCACATTTTTTTTAAATAATTAGAGAATTGTTGCTATTAATCCAACAACTCTCAATATTAATGAGTTGGTTTATATAATATAATATAATTAGAGAATTGTTGCTATTAATCCAACAACTCTCAATATTAATGAGTTGGTTTATATAATATAATAAATTAGAGAATTGTTGCTATTAATCCAACAACTCTCAATATTAATGAGTTGGTTTATATAATATAATATAATTAGAGAATTGTTGCTATTAATCCAACAACTCTCAATATTAATGAGTTGGTTTATATAATATAATATATACCTATGTATATATAAGAAATAAAAAGTACATGTTGGCACATTTCTTTTAATAATACTACCGATATACACGGATCTATGGATGAAATATCGTAAATACATGTTATCACGTTTAAGATTTTAAAGATAATTTATTTTGATTATTTGAATAAAAACTAGCTCATCACCATAAATATAGAGGTTGGTAGGCATTTTAATTTGTTATTGAAACTCTTTATTATCTCCCAATCTGCAAAGATAAAAAAAAATCTACTCGAATTAATATTTATATATTTATCTCAAAATATGGCAAAACTACATCTCTTTGCTTTGTTTTGATAGTTCTTTCCACTTCAGGTAGGTAATATTTTCCTCATTTTTACATCATTTGGAATCCTAATGAAAAATTGTTAAATTCTCAACGTTCTCGGTGGTTTAGGTTAAACTGATGTTTTCTAGTATAATCAATCTTGATTCTTGAAGAAGACTTCCAGGTCTTTGTTATTCTATCTATGACTAACAATTCGTGTACCTTCAAAAAATGCAAATGTAAACTAAAATGATGAACTGAACGAAATTGTGGCGTCATGTCGGTAAGAGGGATATGAGAAGAAGCAGAAAGACGATATAATAAATTTAGACTAATTTTGGTACTTTGAAATGCAAAAAGAAAAAAGAAAAGAAAAAACTTTATTAACTTCCCATTAAAAAAGATAACATCTCTAATTAGACATAAATGAAAAGAAGTTAATGCCAAATTTCGTCAAACCACGAACACGAAAAAATACATGTTTAGCACGTTTGGTGTTTCGGTTTGTCAACATTATTATTACTATTATTATTTATTATCATATTCTAATGAATATATATACTATAAGTAGAGAGCAATACTCACTTTGTTTCATAACAAAATTAAAAGAAGAGTCTAATTGTACCAATCGAACTCTAATACGAGAGTAATATGGCTAAAGCTTCTTTGTGTATTCTCTTTGTTTTGTTTCTCTTTACTGTTTCCGGTTAGTAATATTTCATCTCACAATATAAATTATTTATAAGTTCCTCTATAATTAGTACTTTCTTATAATTTATTTTCAGTCTGGTCCTTTGCGTGGCCGAAAATTTGACATTTATTACTTACACAAAACTAATTTAGAGAACTGGCGATAATACTATTTTGTTTTTATCTTTCTTTGGTCGATATTATTTCACTTATTGATTCAAAGCCTTAATTTACAAATGTAGAGATGGGATTCATGGCGGAGGCACAGACACAGGTACAAAAAATAATAACATGTCTATCCGTTGAAAAGAAAATTGGTTCTTGCTCCGATTGCATAGCTGAGTGCAAGACGTCTCCAAATTATGTCGGACAGATATGTCCCACTGCACTTAATCCCCAAGTTTGTGTTTGTTGCTTCTACTACTGATCAACTTACCTCTTCACTGAGCACCATCAAACTAGCAGTATGAAATAAAAACCGAAGCAGCAGCTACTCTCTCAAGATTGCATTTTTCCGTTTAATATTTTTGTAGTAATTTTCTTTCATTTTTATGCGTGTTTTCTACAAGATTGGAACCTGTTTGGATGTTTCCTTTCAATAAAGTGGCTTTAAATTAAGTGCTTATGTTTTTTCTTCAAATTTTATAAGTTTTAGTTTGGTTGGTTGTTTTTTCCTTCTAATAGTATAAATGATGTAATTCAAATCAAGATGAAGATTCAAATAAACTATGTAACCAGATTTGAAAAAGAAACATAACTAGCTCTTATGTTTGCTTGTTAGGAATTTTTCTTGTAGTAGAGGGGAAGTGTTTAGACTTGCTAATCAGTAATAATCTATTAATGAAAGGGTGCGTAACAAAATAAATCCAAAATATAGAGAGAATTTGCCACGTTAGCAAGCACTATTGGAAGTGTTAGATTGTATGTTTGTAGCAGTTGAAGTATTTAGTTTTTAAGAAAAAGTGACTCTCTCATGATTGTGTACATGATTTCGGATGTCAAGTACTCGCTCTTGTTCTTCTAGTATTATGAAAAACCAAGAATCTGATCTTCCTGTCTTTTTTCCAAAAACAGGGATACACTTTAGAGTGTCTTTCTGAAATAGATTCAGAGATAATTTTATTTAAAAAAAAAAAAAATTGATATTGTATCTTAAACAGATTAAAAGGAAAACAATATTTTTTTTAAAAACAAGGATTTAAATAAAAATTAGAGAGAGAAAGCCGAGTCGAGTTGTCTCTTTCCTTAAGACAGTGAACACCCTGGTATTAGTACTAAAACCAGTGAGATGTTTGTCTCCCAGGATACAACGGCTGTACCTTTCAGTATGACGACGAGAGTACTTCGTTTCTTTGAAAGCGTGCGAACTTAGAACAAGCAGTAAGAACGACAGATGAATTGACTTCTTAAACTCTAAATGCTCTTAACTTTGAATGCTAAAAAATTTCGTGTTTTGTTTGCTGGATTCTGTTTGGTATTTATAGAAGTATTGGTGACACTTCAGACAGGTGCCTTAGAAAAGAATGGATGCTTCCCAACAGTCATATTTGTCTGTTGGTTTTCGGGTGCCATGTTGACCGTCAGATCTTAACGGATCTATTAAGATCTTGCGCATTGAACGCCCACCGTTAGATCATCAACGGATCTATCTTAAAGAGCGCCAAATATCCTAACCGTCAGATCATATCTATGATCGTAAAATCCAAGGCTCCAATGGCTCCTCGCGACGATGCGAAGTGCAAAGTGCGTGCGGGTGCCTCAAAAGCTCCCAATGCGCCCTAAAGGCCCATTCGCCCACGCCGCGCGTGCGCGTGCGCGTGCATGGTTTGCGTGGTGCAAACCACGTGAGTCACCTTTCTATTCTAAAGAACATACCATATATATATGGAAGGTTCTATAAAAGGAAATAAACCATTTCCTCTTTCATAAATGTGGTACTAACTCAAAATCCCGGTTTTGAGTTAATGGTTCCCATACCAAACGAATTTTGTAATAACTCACTCATACGGAATCGGATTTGGACAAAATTTGAGTCTAAATTCAAGAGCTCGACGAGACGAATCCGACGAGACGTCTTGCTCGAGATTCTAAATAGGTACATCAAATTAACCAAAAACCGGTCCAGCTACTTTTGAGCTAGGGACCGATTCCAACACTCGCGTGGTCCCACTTGATGTGAAAATGAGCACCACAGTCCATGTAGTTTGTAAGTTCGATAAAACGTGACTCTAGACGACGTGAGTAAGACACCATGACACGCACACGTTCGGAGATTGATGATGTGCACCACCTCTGTGCAAGACATATCGACGCGGTATGCACACATTCGGAGATTGATGAAATGTAACTTGTGCAAGACTTAGACATGATCTACCACAACGACGTTAGCCAAAAGGGATCTACCGCACTCATAGGACACGGTGGATTCCTAGTTGAGTAAAGAGTTATTGGAATTATTAGTCATTCTGTAATAATTTAGAGAGTTGTAAGTTACTAATCTAAAGAGTCATAGTTAATGGTCATTTGAGTTGCTTGCATTTAATAAGATGTAGAGTCTAGAGAGGGTCACTATACAAGCTGAAACTTCAAAGCAAGCGTGGGAGATTATTCAAATTGCATATAAAGGTGAAGAAAAGGTAAAAAAGGTATGTCTCTAAAAATGGCCACGACTTTAGGGAATAAAGAAAAATCTCCGGGGCATAAAGACTTTGTTAGTCAAGATTGACTAAGGGGGCATATTTATTTTTTAACCCAAAAAATCACATGATTGAATTTTGCTTCCTAATCTTCACATCTTTTCTCCTATCTTCTTCTCGCTCATTTTCTCCATCTCTCCTACTCGTTTTCTCCCTCTTTCTCTTTCTCTCTCTCTCTCTCTCTCTCTCTATATATATATATATATATATATATATATATATATATATATATCACTCATTTTTAACCCAAAAAACAACAATCATATAGTTAGATACTTAATCCTTAGGATTTTAGTCAACCAATTTACCAACCAAATCTGAACCAGCAATTAGATGAGGGTTCTTCACTTCATCGTCATAATTCAAAATGAACCGCCTCAAAATAGTGAAAAGATTAATAAAACATATCATAAATATTCAAATGTTGCAACAAAGCAACCACATGGTTTGATGTGGGGATTTATATGAAAACATCATGAATCGTATCACTGAAATTTTAGTTTCCCATTGTCTCAAAGGTTTTTATATATTATGGAAGCAAAGACATGTAGTTTGATGTGGGGATTTTCAAAGGTTTTAGTTTCTACTGCCTCCCAACCCTAATAATTGGTGATAGCAATTTCAGTGATGTAGGACCTCTGGAAGACTTTGATGCCGGGATTTATATTGTTAGAATAAAATAAGTAATAGTTAGGGGTTGTTTAGTAATTTGTCCTTTAAGGGCTTTTTGGTATTTTATCATTAGTATATATTTGTTAAGTTGTAACCCTAGTTTAATAATTGAATGAGATTCATAGCCTCCACAATGTTTCTCCTCTTCCTTCTTCTCTATGATTATTGTTTTTCATCTTATCATGGCATCAGAGCATGGTTCATGAAGTTTTTCCACGGAGCTAGAAGAGGGGAGTTTGTGGTGGATTTGGAATAGGTAGTTTTAGAAATGAGGCGTCTGTTTTAATAAGGTTTTAGAGAACTTTTGCTTGGCGAGTTTGTTGGTCTGTTTTGGAAAAGAGTTAGGCGGTTTGGATCAATTTCTGTTGGCGGTTTTAGAATTAAAGTACTGTTTACCAAGGTACTGTTTATCAAGGTAGTTTTGTTTAAAAAGTAGTTTTGGACGAGTTGGCAGTTTTGGAGAAGGGTTGTTTTCTGTTATGGCGTAGTTGCTGTTGGAGAAGAGGACGGTTTTCTTGGGTTTACTTTTGAAAAGAGGTAGTATTAGATGAATATGGTTTTAAACAAAAGCGGTTTTGGTGAGAAGAAATAAGGGTGGTATATTTAGGATTTAAAAGAAGTGGTTTTAGTGGTTTAAGAGGGAATCAAAGGTAGTTTGGTATGGGAATCAAGAGGTGTTTTTTTTGGAGGGACTGATTGGTGGTTTTGGAGGGTTCATTGACGGTTTTGACACCCGTTTGGAACAGCAAGACGGTTTTGATTTGGGCGATTTTGAATTTGGAGTAGGCAGTTTTTAGTTTTGGATTTGTTAGCTGTTTGGAGAAGAAGGGTTTTGATTTGGGGGTTTTGAAAATTTGTTTGGCTGTTTTGATGAAGGCCGGTTTTGGTTTAGACTAGAAAGTTAAAAAAAAAACGGTGGTTCACTGTTGGCGGTTTTGCTCTCATGGTTTCACTGTTGCCAGTTTGGACTTGGCAGTTTCGAAATATGGTTTTATTGAGGAGATTTTAAAGGGTGTTTTTTGTTTTTGTGGAGGCGGTTTGGTGGATTGAAAAGCTGGTTTTGTTATTTGATGGGTGGTTTTGGTTGAAATTAAAAAGACGGTTTTGTGATTTGAAAGTGGTTTTTGAAAAACCAGGAAGAAGAGGTTTGGATTGTGGTTTGAGCAGTAGGGTTCGATTGGCTTTGGGAGTTCGTGATGAGAAATTCATTTTCTTTAAAGGATCGTTTGGCTTCCGCGAGAAAATCATTTTCTTCGAGGGACCGTTTGGCTGCTGCAGGAAAATTATTTTCTCGTTGCAGATCTAGTATTGTTACTTCGCACTTCCTCTTCATATTTCTGTAGCTAGTCTAGTTGGTTTTGTTTTGATTTTTGGGGGTAAAAAAAATGGTTTAATTTGGCAGTTTTGATTTGATTGGTAGTTTTGAATGACATTGAATGGTATTGAATGGTGTAGGAGGTATTGAATGGTAGTTTTGGCTTAGATTTGATTTGAGTGGTTTTTGGGTAAGTTGGTTTTGGAATTTGTAGGAGGTGGTGTTACTGAAATATATGAAAGGGGTTTTGGATTTGATATTGAATTGGTTGGCAGTGTATTTGTTGGCAGTATTGCATTTGGATTGTGGGCAGTATTGCATTTGAGTGTTTGCAATATTGCATTTGCATCTTCTTCCTCCTTTGGGCAATATTGCATTTGCATCTTCTTCCTTCTTTGGGCAATATTGCATTTGCATCTTCTTCCTCCTTTGGGCAATATTGCATTTGAATCTTCTTCCTTCTTTGGGTAATATTGTATTTGCATCTTCTTCTTCCTTTGAGCAATATTGCATTTGCATCTTCTTCCTCCTCCTTTGGGCAATATTGCATTTGCAACTTCTTCTCTCCAACGATCGCATCTTCTCTGTTTGTAGTTTGGCATTAATTTGCAGTATTGGATTTTGGTTTGCAGTATTGGATTTTGGATTTTGGTTGGCAGTATCGGATATTGGATTTTGGTGGGAAATATTGGACTTTGGTTGGCAGTATCGGATATTGGATTTTGGTTTAGCAGTTTTGCAGTATTTGGTTTAACAGTGACTTGTTCACCAAGTCACACTCGTTTCCACGCTTTCGTTGCTTAGTTAGCAAACTCTCGATACTTTTCAAAATCGCATCGTAAGTTTGAGGGAGGGTGTTAGAATAAAATAAGTAATAGTTAGGGGTTGTTTAGTAATTTGTCCTTTAAGGGCTTTTTGGTATTTTATCATTAGTATATATTTGTTAAGTTGTAACCCTAGTTTAATAATTGAATGAGATTCATAGCCTCCACAATGTTTCTCCTCTTCCTTCTTCTCTATGATTATTGTTTTTCATCTTAACATATATATCATGGAAAAACTAAAACCTGAGCACTAAAAAGCTGATTTGAGGGTTGGGGAAACATGAAAAACCCTAGAATGATCTTCATAGTAGAGAAAAGCAACCATTGTTAATGTTTACCAAATCATAATAGGGGTTTGTTGTTGAACCACACTCACATATTCTTCTAATTAGAGTTAAATATCAATTTTCTTTTCTCTATCTTTCTGTTTTTCTGAGAGAGGGAGGAGAGAATAAGAGAGAGAGGCTGAGCTGGAGAGAGGATGAAGATTAAGGGGCAAAATTCAATCATGTGAATTTTTGGGTTAAAAATAAATATGCCCCCTTAGTAAATCTTGACTAACTAAGTCTTTATGCCTCGGAGATTTTTCTTTATTCCCCAAAGCCGCGACCCTAAAAATTGAGATCGGAATTTGAAAAATTGGAAATGAAGGAAAATAAAATTGTTTCTGATTAGTTTACAAGAGTAAATTATGTCGTTAATCAAATGACATCTAATGGAGAAATTGTGGAAAATGAAAGAATTGTTGAAAAAAATATTCGTAGTTTACCACAAAAATTTGATTTTGTAGTGGTGGCTATTGAAGAATCAAGAAGCCTCTCTTCACTTTCTTTAGAAGATTTACAAGAAACTCTAAGAGTTCATGAGTTTAGAATTAACCAAAGAAATCATACTCTTCCCGATCAAACTCTTAAAACCCAAATTAGAAATATGAAAGACCGTGGTTCTCACCGTGGTCGTGGTAAAAAATTTCGAGGAAGAGGTTTTCGTTGTAAAGAAAGAGGTAGTTTTTACTCAAACAACATTGATGCTAAAGAAGTTACTGAAAATCGGTACTGTAATAGAGGTTGATGTCGTGGTTATCAAAGAGGAAGAGGTAAAGGATATTTTGAATGTTATAACTGTCGTAAACCTGGTCATACTGCTAAAGGATGCCGGTATAAACAAAATAACTATGATGAATCTGGTTTTATGCATGAAAACAATGATGATGCAAATGAAAAAGATCATCCAGAAACTTTGTTACTTGCATGTTATCATGATACTGATAACTTATAATGTTTGGTATTTAGACAGTGGAGCTAGCAAGCATATGACAGGTAACAAAAATTTATTCTCAAAATTAATTGAGTCAAACAGTGGACAGGTGAAAATTGGAGATGCTAGAACCTGTAAAATAAGAGGTATTGGTGAAATTTCTTTTCACACAAAATCTGACAATATTGAAAAAATGTCTGAAGTTTATTATGTTTCTGGCTAAAAATAATTTGCTTAGTATTGGTCATTTGTTAAGGAAATGATAAGATATACATTTTTATGGCAAATATCAACTTGTTGCAAAAATTGGAGTAACACCAAATAATATGTTTCCTCTTGAACTTCAAATTGCTAACAAGTCTTGTTTTTCAGTTGTTCATAACAATGAAATTTATAAGTTGTAACATGATAGGTATGGACACTTATACTACGGAAGCTTGAAATTGCTAAAAGTGAAGCATATGGTTGATGGGTTGCCTTCGATTTATAAAACAAAAGAAGTTTATGAGGAATGCCAACTCAGTAAGCAACATAGAGAACCATTTCCAAAAAAAATACTTGGAGAGCAAAAAGGCCATTGGAATTGGTACATTCAGATTTATGTGGTCCATTTCCTGAGTCTAATGGAGGTAACAAATATTTTCTTACTTTTGTTGATGAATTTTTCAAGAAAAGTTTGGGTGTATTTGTTGAATGAAAAATCTGAGTCATTTCAAGCTTTTAAAGAATTTAAATCGGAGGTAGAAAAAATTTCTGGTTTACAACTTAAAATTTTAAGAACTGATAGGAGACGCTATTATCTTCGTATTGAAAAATATTACAAAGAATATGATATAAGGCACGAGTTGACTGTACGGTACACACCACAACAAAATGGTGTGAGTGAAAAGAAAAAAATCGTACAATCATGAAAATAATAAGATATATGCTTAAGAAAAATATTTGCGACAAGGTTTATGGGTTAAAGTAGTTTCTTGTGCAGTTTATTTGATTAACAAACCTCCTACTAAAAGTTTGAAAAATTGCACACCTTATGAAGCATGGTACGATGTTAAGCCGAATGTTGGTCATTTGAGAACGTTTGGTTCTGTTGCTTATGCAAACATAGATGCACTAAGAAAAAAGTTGGATGATAAATCAGAAAAATGTATTTTTGTAGGCTATAGTGACAGGAGCAAAGCCTATAAATTGTACAATCCGAAAACAAACAAAATAGTGATTATGCGAGATGTTTGATTTGATGAAAGTGGTACTTTTGAATCAAAAAGTGAGGGTCCTAATTGGTCTATAATTGAAGATGAAAATGGTAGTGAAATTCCTTCATCTTCTAATATTCAATCAAATGATGATTCATCTCAAAGTACACCACCAAGGTAGTCAAGGAGTTTGAGGAAAATTTGTGACTCAACTAATCCTATCGATCCAGATTATGCTATATGTTTTGCTTTCTTTGCAGGTAAAGATCCAATTTCCTATGATGATTTATTAAAGAAGAAAAGTGGCAAATAGCTATGGATGGAGAAATAAAATCAATTGAAAAAATGAAACATGGGAGCTTACTAATTTGCCTCCAAACAAGAATTTAATTTGTGTGGAATTTGTCTGTCAAACAAAGATTAATCCGGATGTCTGTATCAATATGTACAAAGCTAGGCTTGAAACAAAAGGCTATAAACAAAAAAAAGGAGAAGATTATACCAAAGTATTTTCTCCCGTTTCTAGACATGATATAGTACGTCTAATTATATCTCTTCCAAATGGATGTAGAATATGTATTTTTGAATGGTGTGCTTAATGAAGATGTCTATGTTGAACAACCTCTTGATTTTATAAAGAATGGAAAAGAAGAGAAAGTATACAAGTTGAAGAAGACTCTTTATGGGTTGAAGCAGTCACCTAGAGTTTGGTAGCATCGAATTAGTTCTTACTTTGAAAAAAATGGGTTTAAAAAAATATCCATATGAACACACTCTCTACATCAAATTAATTCACAAAATTTTCTCACTGTAAGTCTTTATGTTGATGATCTAATATTTACTGGAAATAGCTTGAAGATGTTAGATGATTTGAAATTGTCTATGATAAATGAGTTTGAGATGACAAATTTGGGAAAAATGCATCACTTTCTTGGTATAGAAGTTCATTAATCTGACAAAGGATTTTTTATTTCTCAAGAAAGGTATGCAAAACAAATATTACAAAAATTCAGAATGGAAGATGTCAATCTATCCAGTTTCAAGTCCGTGTGTTATAGGTTTGAAGTTAAGCAAATATGGGGAAGGAAAAATTGTTCATTCCACCATGTTCCGAAGTTTGGCTGAAAATTTGATTTATTTGACTGCTACAAGACCAGATATTATGTTCGCGGTAAGTTTAGTAAGTAGATTTGTGAAAAAACCATATTCTATTCACGATATGTGAAAGGTGCAATTGACTATGGCATTTTTTATGAGGCAAATATTTCCGTTAATCTTGTTGGCTATACAGACAGTGATTTGGCAGGAAGCTTGGATGATAGCAAAAGTACTTCAGGTTATGTTTTTAGTCTTGGTAGTGGACCAATTTCATGGTGTTTAAAGAAACAACCCGTTGTTTCTCTGCCTACAACCGATCTGAATATTGCATGGTGTTCACAAAGCCTTTGAGTGGAGAAGCTTTCAAAATAGAAATATTGCAAGTATGGGAGTTACAAGAAAATTTAGTTTATGGGAGACATTGATGGATATTAAACCAAATTAAATTGGAATCAATTGCTTTTAGGTGAAGTAATGGTGGAAGATGAAACCAGAGAAGTTTTATATTTTTATTTTGCACTAAATTAAAATATTTAAATGGTAGTATGAATATATTAGTAGTTACTTATGTTAGGGTATTTAGAAAGTCAAGAGTCTTTTACATTTACTTAGAAGTAATTTAGAATTAATTTGGGAATTTATAAATACCCAAACTTGTAATTTGTTTCAAACAAGAAGTAAGAAAGAAAGTTAATAGAGTAAAGAGTTTTAGTCATCTCCTTCTTCTCTTGTCTACTTCTATTTACACTATGCATGTTATAAATGTCCTTAGGAAGAGGACACAGACCATCTTGAAGGTCCAATAACTTTTTAATATTACAAATCTTCTCTTCTTGCATGTGTATTGATCACTCTTAAATTAACAGAAATGCAAATCACATTTTCTTTTTAAATAATTAGAGAATTGTTGCTATTGATCCAACGACTCTCAATATCAATGAGTTTTTTTTTTTGTTGAAACTCAATATCAGTGAGTTGGTTTATTATAATATATATAAGAAATAAAAAATACACGTTGGCACAATTTCTTTTAATAATACTACCGATATACATGGATCTATAGACCAGGAAATAATGTAAATGCATGTTATCACGTTTAAATTTTTTAAGATAATTTATTTCGATTATTTGAATAAAAACGATTTGTCACCAACTCACCATAAATATAGAGGTTTTTTTTTGTTGAAAGGGTAGATTATATTAACTAACATAAAAGAGTCTTATTACAATACAATTTAGAAATCATAAAAGGTACATTATTCCATGATTGGTTCCTGTTCCTCTTTCTTGCCCACTTCGCCAACTTGTCTGCCACTTGATTGAACTTCCTGTTTGTGTAGGAGAATTTAACTTTATCCAGTCATCGCTTGATGTCCTGAATTTTCTTTATATGAATTTTGGATTGCCATTGAATTTCATAACTTTGATTTTTTAAATGTTGTATGATATTTTTATTGTCACTTTCAATGATAATATTTTTATATTTGTGGGATTCAGTCCAGATCATGCCATTTAAAATAGCAATAGCTTCGCTCTCTTCTGCGTTTCTGCTTCTAGAAAAGGTAGCACTAGCTTCAATAAATTTGGATTCATTGTTATGTACAACCAAGCTCGTTCCTATAACATTATGAATGTCTAGAAATGAAGCATCTACGTTGATTTTTAACGAGGAACTGTCAGGGGGGTTCCATTTTCCTGTTTCTATTTTGGTTTTTTTCGGAATAACTTCTGTGTATTTAGGGAAAGTGGAAATCATGTTAATAATTTTGTCCAGGTTGTTTATCTCATATTGGAAGCAATGGTCACACCGAATTTTCCAGATTATCCATAATATAATGGCAAAGTGGGTGTTATCAGTCGTGGTACTAATTTGAGATTCCTGTTCCCAAGAAAAAATCCAATCTGCTACCGATGGTATTTGTATTGACTGAATATTGAAGTAAAACCAGATATTTCTGGCTAAGGGACAATGAAGGAGCGCGTGTTCGATAGTTTCCGTTTCTGAACAGTTTGGACAAGACAGATTATTGTCAATGTATTTACCTATTCTTACCCTCACCGGAAGGGCTTTAGAACAGATCTTTCACATGAAAAGTTTAATTCTGGGGATGACCGGAATGGCCCATATGAAGTTCCAGTTAGGAGAGATGGGTATAGGAGAGTTTATACTAGTACATAGATTATGGTATAAAGATTTAACCGAGAATTTACCTGATTTTGTTAGGGTCCATTTTCTTTGATCTTCTTCGTTATCTGGTAAGGGAATAGAAAGAATTAAGTTAGCAGTGTTACTATCAAATGTACTATTCAGCAGAGCTTCATTCCACTTGGATTCCTCTATCAGCTGCGAAACTTTAGATAAATGGGAGTTAGTACTATTAATAATAGGATGGTGCAATGATGGAATCCAGTTATCATTCCAAATATCAATCTTATTGCCATTGTGGACTTCCCAAGCATTATATTTTTCGATGTTATTCATCTGTTTGCTAATATTTTTCCAATGCCACGAATGATGAGGTTTAGCTGGCAAGGGGTTTTCTGTGTGGCTAAAGTATTTTGCTTTAAGGAATTGCACCCATAGAGCATTAGGTTCAGATTTGATCCTCCAAGCAAGCTTACCTAACATGGCTTGGTTATCGAGTTCAGGGGGGTGGATACCAAGCCCCCCTAATTTCTTTGGTCGACAAAACGAGGACCAACTTTTCGTGCAAATACCTTTAGACTTACCCCACCAGAAAGACTTTTGCAAAGTCGAAATGCTCTTGCAAATACCCTTCGGGAGGGTAAAGCATTGCATCTGGTATCGGGGTACGGCCGCCGCTATTGTCGAAACGACAATAGTACGCCCAGCTTGAGAAAGGAAATTGTGATTCCATTTCTCTAATTTATTTTTAATCTTTAGAAGAATGTCATTAAAGACCTTCTTCTTATGCGCCCCTATAAATAACTGGGCGCCTAGGTATTTTTCCGAAGCCGATGCATATTTAACTTTCAGCATTTTCATGATAAGACGCTTGAATTTCGGATGGGAGTTCTTGGAATAGAAAATATTGGATTTGCTATAGTTGATCATTTGGCCTGAAGCTTCACAAAAAGTTTTGAGAATATGCTTGAGAGTTTGGATGTTATCTATAGAATTCCGACCAAAAATAATACAATCATCTGCAAACAGAAGATGTGAAATTTCCAGGTTAGGGTTGTTAGTAGGGAACCCTTGGAACTTATTGCCCTCGTGTTCAGCATTAATCAGCCGGCTGAGACCTTCCATGGCAATGGTGAAGAGAAAAGGAGAAAGAGGGTCACCTTGCCTAATACCCCTAGTGGGGAAAAAGGTGGTACCCGGCCGGCCATTAATGAGAACCGCCATCGAGGGGTAGAAATACATTGAGTAATCATCTTGATCCAGTGGTCAGAGTAACCTAATTTAGCCATAATGTTGGTCAGAAAGTTCCACTCTATTCTGTCAAACGCTTTGGACATGTCTAATTTCAGTCCAAAGTAACCCGTAAAACCTTTCATGGTTTTGAGAGAGTGTATGATTTCCTGTCCTATTATTACATTATCCGTGATTTGTCTACCTGGGATATAAGCAGCTTGGTAAGGGGAAATAATGTTTTGAAGAGAGTGTTTAAGACGATCAGCCAAGATTTTCGTTATAACTTTGTACGTGGTATTAAGAAGGCTAATAGGTCTATAGTCCGCTGGCGTTTGGAGGGAAGTGGTTTTGGGGATCAGACAAATATGGGTGTGGTTAGTTTCAGGAGGGAGCTCTGCTGAAGAGAAGAAGTTTTGAACTAAACTATAAATATTGGGGCTAACTGTATCCCAGTTCGACTGAAAGAAAAAAGGGGGATAACCATCGGGCCCTGGGGCCGCCTCTCTTTTCAAGTGTATAATAGCTCTATCTATTTCTTCCTGGTCTGGGATACTAAATAGCTCTAGATTTTGATCTGCTGAAATGGTAGGTTGAAAAAGGTTGAGGTTGTCTATGCTCGGGTTATTATAAGAAGAAGAGCTAATGGTCAACAAGTGTTGGGTGAAAGTAGCCTGAATGTGATCTCTATCCTCAAGCCAGTCCCCATCCGTGTTTTTAATAGCTTTAATCTTATTATTCCTATTATGTTGAATGGCTTGAGTGGAAGAATTTAGTGTTTTTGTCTCCTACTTTGAGGAAATTGTTTCTAGATTTTTCTTTCCATAGAATTTCTTGGTGTTTATGGCATTCTTCAAGGTTGTAATTTAATTGATTAAACTCTTCTTTATTAGTAGTGGCATTAATTTTACTGATGATATTTTTTATGTTGTTTTCTATGTTGCCAAACACTGTTTTATTCCACTTAGTTAAGTGCCTACTGAGCTTTTTGAGGTTGACTTGAATATTGTTATGATTTGTCCATTTATTAGCTATAAAATCATGGCAATCGGGGTGAGACATCCAAGTTCGAAGGAATTTAAAGGGTTTAGGTTTGTCATTATTATCTTCTATCTCTGCTAGAAATATGGGGAGATGATCAGAGCCAACCGTGTCCAAATGACTGACGCTATATTTGTTGTTGATACGAAGCCACGAGAGGTTAGCTAGCGCCCTATCTAGCCTTTCTTGAATGAAATTATCACCAAATTGTCTATTATTCCATGTGAACGGGGGACCTATAAAACCTATATCCAGTAAACTCAATTTATTGATATAATTCATCACTTTAGGAGTATGAGAGTTAGAGGCTAACGATCCACCTACTTTGTCTTGGTCGTCTAAAATGGTGTTGAGGTCACCTATGACTATCCAAGGAGTGTCATTGTTAGTAACTAGAGATTCTATGGTTTTCCAAGGCTTAAGTTTATTGTGATGATGAGGGCAACCATAAAATCCCGTAATAATATAATGTGAGTTGTCATTAATATTAACTACTTCCATGTGTATAATATTATAGTCCGAATAAATCACCTTAAGATTAATACTGTGTTTCCAATAAATGGCTAATCCTCCTCCTTTCCTAATAGGTTCTACAAAATGGTTATTGTAATGTTTCGTAATTTTAATATATTTGTTGATGTTTATAGATTTAGTTTTAGTCTCGGCTAGGAAGACGATATCGGGGTTCAATTTGTTAATCATATGCATTAAGTGTTTCCGGGTACTTAAGGAGGAGATCCCCCTCACGTTCCAACTAAGAATGGAGGGACTGTTATTCTCTAAAGCCATCTAAAAGAGGAGAGAAAGAGAGTGCCTAAAGAACTCACAGGAAAAAGTCACCTATAAAGGTAAGGCCCTATGACAAGGGAAAATCTAAAGTCCAGGTCGACCTCTAGGGTGCCTCTAAAATAAAGGCAATAGGTTATCTTCTGAAGGCGATCACCCTCGACCCAAGTCAGCCCTTTAGCCTATTCTAGGTGTCAGAACCCGCTGTAGAGGCTACATGCACCTCAAGAAAACCTCTCTCCCTTCGCCTAAGAGGAGATCAGAGAGGGAGGTCAGAGAGGATGAAGAGTATGATGTAAAGACAGAAAATGTAAACCACCAACAAGATAACTAATAATTTAAACAGAATAATTATCTATAAGATTAAAATAGGGATAAAAAAAAAATATAGAGGTTGGCAGTCGTTTTAATTTGTTATTGAAACTCTATTATCGCGCAATCTGCGTAGATAAATAATAGGGTTATTTTGCGAAAGGGACATGACTATTTGTTAATTTGCGAAGGGGTCGTGGACTAACATTGACCGTTAAATAAATGTTAAATTTAACATCACATTACATGAATAGTTAACATCATTCATCTTTTTTTTTTTCTTTTTTCCACCTTCAATTTTCATCGGAAATTGAAAGAGGTGTTGTCGCTTGAGTTTTACAAAGAGATTGCGCCGACAAGAGAAGAGCTTAGGGTTTTCTTTGTCAGTTTTTTGATCTTTTTTCTTAAATTCTTTTTTTTTACGAACCCTCATCACACTTCTTAAATTCTTTTTACTTTGTAACTCTTTAAATTGAGTAGACTGAATAAAGTTTAGATTTATATTCATGTGTTTTTAGATTTTTCTCTCTTGTTTATGCCGGAGTTGAAATTTTGCTTCCTTTTTTATATTTCACATAAATATATTTTGATTATATCATTTATTCATCATGTATTAGATTATGAAATTCATTATTTAAATGTGTAATGCTAGAAAATCTAGAAAAATAATGTTTTTCAAGGTGGATATCTTATTTTTCACCTTTGCGAATTTAGTGTCAAAATCGCATAAATTTCTTAAATGTAACAATATATTTTTTAAATAATGGAATTAGATTAACGGTGTTAGAACTTAACTGGTCAATACTAGTCCACGACCCTTTTGCAAAAAAATAAAAGGTCATGCCCCTTTCGCAAAACCGGGTACTTATGTATGACCCTTTCGCAAAATAACCCTAAAAAATAATAATCTACTTGAATTGATCTTTATTTATCTGAAAATATGGCAAAACTACATCTTTTTGCTTTCTCTTTGTTTTTATTGTTCTCTTGACTTCACATAAGTAATATTTTCTTCATTTTAAATCATTTGGAATCCTACAGAAAAATTGTTAAATTCTCAATCGTTTTGTGGTTTAGGTTAAACTGATTTTTTCCAATGTAACCAATCTTAAAGAAGACTCCCATGTCTTATTCTATCTATGAATAACAATTTGTTATTATTACTGTTGGTCATAATAGGTTAATTCATACCTTTGTGCGGAAGCGGTTGATCGTCCAATTGCCGCTAATCTGCCCACGATCGTCGCCGACTTGCTACAATGTATGTGTCCGAATCACTACTAGAGCAATCGGAATATCCACCCCTTAAATCCTTGTCTATCGATGGTTAGACCATGTAATACTAGAGTATGTTGAATGAGATTATTAGTGTAGTTTTTGTGTGTCTCTCAAGAACACAAATGAGACCTATTTATATAGTTTCTCATAGCTACAATTAATCACAAAGATTAATAGCCAACAATTAATCCATTGTAACCGCTATACTAAATAGCGAGTTAATTACGACCGTTTCATTCCCATGAATGTGGCCGTTACAAAACGGTTTCATTCTCATAAATGTGACCGTTACAACATGATTAATAACTCCCACTCGGCCACACAGGCCATACACATTAACTCGATCACAAAGACCGTACTCATTCAATCTATACAAGAGCGTATCACATATTTCATACAGGAAATAAGGCGTGCGACCACAAAGTAACAAGCAATGTTACGTTAAGCAACCATCTAACTAACATAACACTTTCATGCTTTTTGATACCCCGAATTATCCGACCATCACCGATTGCATACACAGTCCCTATACGCAATATTGTTTCATTTAGTTATACACACAGTATAACCCCTGGCCAGGTCATGGTGGTGATATAGGAATCATTCTCCCTTAGACACTCATGTTAATCCATCTTAGCTTGACTGCTTTCCTAACATGTGCCGCTGGATCGACACTTCGTAACCCTTTGGAAACATGTTAAAGTAGCATCATCGAACCTTAACTTCAAAACATAGTTCTAAGTCAACGGGGATCGTCCAGTATAGGTTTCACACAGTGACAAAGTAGGGATTCTTTTGTTACTCCCTATTGGTCGTCATAAAGCACATACAGTATGATATGTATGCCATAACATAGCTCCCACTTAGATGAGCATGTCACTCTTCTATGTTATGCGAATATTAAGTCTAGATACTACACAAGTGTCTAACCTGAGCCACTCGATCTACATACACAATGTACGATCTGACACTCAATTATTCGGCTTTAAGGTTTAATGTGAAAGCGGGAAATTTCACATTCGACTCCCACTGAGTCTCATCTTAGACATACTAAGGCGACTATCAATTCTACAACACATGTATGATGGTAGTCCATATTGCACACACACAATGCTAATACGACTAAGTCTCATCCTGCACACTACACAAGTGTCAGGGCGATCACCTGTGTGAATAGGTCGATCATAAAACCTGGTGACATTTTCAAGTGCCTAATTAAACAATTGAACATTTCCAAGAAACAAACAAATTTATTTCATTGATGCTCAACACATGTCCATTACAAATATATTCCCTTAATAAACAACGACTACAACCTACGCAATCCTAAGTTCTTCACATGGGCTACAAAAGCACTCTTAGGAATTGGCTTAGTCAAAGGATCCGCAACCATCATGCTAGTGGGTATATAATTAATGACAACATCTTTCTTTCTGATAGCCTCTCTAACAAAATGAAAGCGTCTCCTAATATGTTTGGATTTTTTATGAAACTTTGGATCTTTAGCGAACTGTATAGCAGCAGTATTATCACAGTGCATGTCTACAGGTTCATCAACATTAGGAGTGACGTTGAGATCAAGTAGAAAACTCTTCAACCAAATAGCTTCTTGCACAGCTAGGCAACATGCAACATATTCTGCTTCCATTGTAGATAAAGCAACACAATCTTGCTTCTTACTATACCAGGATATAGCACCTTCACCAAGGATAAAAGCATACCCGGAAGTCGATTTAGACTCATCCAAATCGCCGCTGAAATCCGCATCTGTGTATCCTTGTAACCTCATATTTCCACCTTGGAAACATAAAACAAGATCACTTGTACCACGAAGATAACGCAAGATTCTCTTGACTGCTTGCCAATGAGCAGGTCTTGGGTTACTTTGGTAACGACTTACCAAACCAACCGCAAAACAAATATCTGGCCTTGTACATAACATGGCATACATTAAGCTCCCTATTGCACTAGCATAAGGAACTTTGCTCATTTCTTTTCTTTCTTCATCTGTTTTTGGACACTGATCAAGACTCAAAATTAGACCCTTCTCGACAGGAGTATCAACAGGTTTGGAGTTATGCATTCGAAATCGTTCCAAGACATTCCCAATGTAAGACTTTTGAGATAACCCAAGAAGTCTCTTAGAACGGTTTCTTATAATTTCCACGCCAAGGACATATCTTGCTTCACCCAAGTCCTTCATCTCAAAGACAGAGGACAACCACTCTTTAGTGGTGTTGATCATCTCCATGTTATTTCCAGCCAACAGTATGTCATCAACATACAAAGAAAGAAATGTGATTCCTTCTGATGTTTTCTGAACATACACACAATGATCTTCATCAACCATCGTGAAACCAAAAGAAGTAATGGCTTCATGGAATCTGAAGTACCATTGCCTGGATGACTGCTTAAGACCATATATAGATCGTTTAAGTCGACACACTTTGTCTTCCTGACCTTTCGAGACAAACCCAATAGGTTGATCCATATATATTTCTTCCTCAAGTGTACCATTAAGGAAAGCAGTTTTTACGTCCATTTGGACCAACTCTAAGTCCAAGTGAGCAACCAAAGCTAGAAGCAGGCGAATAGAGGCAAATCTCACCACAGGAGAAAATGTCTCATCAAAGTCTAAACCAGCAATCTGGGTAAAACCTTTCGCCACTAATCGAGCCTTAAACTTATCAACTGACCCATCAGCTTTTCTCTTGATCTTGTAAACCCACTTGCTTCCAATAGATTTACGATGAGTAGGGAGTTGAAGAAGTTCCCAGACATGGTTCTTTTCCATCGAGGTCATTTCTTCTCTCATGGCATCCATCCATTCTTTATGATTTGGTGAATCTAAAGCCTTAGTAAAAGAAGTGGGCTCCTCAACATCCAACGGAGTGCAAACGAATGCTCCCTCTTCGATCTGAAAATATCGACGAGGTACTTTTCCACGCTCACTTCTTCGTACTATAGGATCTTGACTGACTATCTGACTGCTGGACTGATCTCTCCCACTATCACTAAGATTAGTAGGTTCAGAAACTTGAGGACATACCTCTTGTTCTACCTGAGATACGGGGACTACCTCGATCTCTGGTTGATCACCTAAAGCAGACAGACGTCCCTCATCCGAAATTATAGGACTACTCCTAATATTTCGGTCATTTGGTGGAACATCACTATCCTTGGTGCCTTGGTTAGAACCTAATTTCTCCCACTCACCAAGAGATAGTTCCAAGTCATTTTGTAACTCATACAACTCAAGATCGTTTTTAATTTCACCAATACTTGGGAACTCATCCTCAAGAAAATCAACGTTGCGGGTGTCAACTTCTGTCAAGCCACTGTTTGGTTGTTCAACGAACATTACATAACCTTTAGAATGCTCAGGATACCTTATGAACACCATCTTAGTCGCTCTTGGACCAAGTTTACCAAACTTGTGGTTTTGGTTGTGCACATAGCCAGCTGAACCCCAATGTCGTAAATGATCCAAGGAAGGCACTCTTCCATTCCATAACTCATATGGAGTGGTAGACACACTCTTACTTGGCACACGGTTAAGAATATAAGTTGATGTAAGCAAAGCATCTCCCCAAAACCTGATAGGAAGATTGGCTTGCGCCATCATTGACCTAACCATATCCAGTAACGTACGATTTCTCCTCTCCACTACACCGTTTTGTTGCGGAGTATAAGGAATCGTGAGTTGTCTTTGAATACCTTTTTCCTCACAAAACCCTTTGAACATATCAGAAAGGTATTCACGACCACGATCAGTTCGAAGTGTCTTTACTTTTCGATCTAATTTGGTCTCTACTTCCGCTACAAAACGCTTAAACATATTAAGGGCTTCGTGGCGATGCGATAATAGGTACACATACCCATATCGTGAGTAGTCATCTATAAAAGTGAGAAAATAAACAGCGCCATGACGTGCCTTAACATTAGCAGGCCCACAAATATCGGAATGAATTAACTCAAGAGGAACCGACACCCTCATTGCCTTGCCAAAAGGTTTCTTAGTAGCTTTACCAGCTAAGCAAGGCTCACACCTAGGTAGCTCAACCTTAGTGAGCTGGTCTAAGAGACCACCTTTTGCAAGTCTACTCATCCTATCTTGCCCAATATGACCAAGTCTAGCATGCCATGTACAGATTCAGAATGAATATCAAAGTTAGAAGCAACCGCAAGCATAGAATTATTATCAGAATCATAATCCAAATCAAGTACAAAGAAACTGTCTTTCATGCACCCACGGCCGAACAAATCGCCATGATACATAATATCCAAAATGTTTAGTTGAAAATAAAAAGAAAAACCAAGTTTTAACAAAGCAACAACAGAAACTAAGCAACATTGCACCCCAGGTGCGTAGAGGGTATCATGAAGAAGTAACGTTTTGCCTCCTCGTAACTTGAGCTTGTATGTACCAATACCAAGAACATCTTCTTTGGTTCCGTTGCCCAACATAACAGTCTGTGAACCCACGGGCACACGGTGGTATTCCACAAACCCAGCTCGATCATGAACTACATGCTTGCTGGCTCCCGTATCTACAATCCAATTAGGAAGGTGATTAGCAACTAATGCGTGGGAACAAACATAAGTTTCATGAGTAACAATATGGTAAGGTACCTTTTTCGGCTCCGAGCAGTCTCGAGCGAAATGACCTTTATTTCCACAGTTGAAGCACTTCACAAGTGCAATTTTAACCTCTTTACGGCCTTTTGCCTTTGGTTGCTTAGCCACACCACCTTCAGGTCCATGGTTTTGAGAAAAACGAGCCTTCTTAGATCGCTTAGATCGATGTTTCGTTTTTTTCGACTCGCGTCCATGAGCTACAAAAGCAACATGTGAAGGCGCAATTGCCTTCTGACGCTCCACCTCCATCTCAAGGTGTCTAGCAATCTCAGAAAATGTCTTGACATGCTCACTATGAGCCATGAGGAGTTTAAAATTAGCCCAGCTAACAGGTTCATCAGGAAGTGAACGGATCACATTGAGAACCTGCTCCTCATCGTCAACTTCTCGCCCAGCAGCTTTCAGGTCACGAATCATAGCACTCATGATTCGAAGATGTTCAGCCACACTATGACTTGTATCCATAGTGTATCTCATCCATTTCAAAGTCAAGGCACGAAGCCTGGTAGTAGATGTTTGACCGAACTTGACCTTAAGCTTATCCCACATGTCCTTAGCCGTGAGACAATTCTCAAATTCCCCAATCAGATCGTTGTGCATGCAGTACAACATAGTATAGCGCGCCGAACGATCCTTTTTGGACCATTCTTGGTATGCTGTTAATTCTTGGTTATACCGATCACTTTCGGTATCCTTAGGTTCAACCATAACAATGGATAAGTTGTCTAAAACCTCGCGTTCATTAAGGAGATATTGAATCTTCCTATGCCAGATGTCATAGTTAGTACCATCTAGTTTTTCATTCGTGGACAAGTCTCCAATCATACTCTTAGTTGTCATCTACAATTATGCACAATGTAATGGATATTAATTAGGCACTATTTTTATTTCTAACTAAATTATCGAGATTTCATCATTTGTATCAATCACTCGAAAATTTCGCTAAGCTCATTATCATCATTCATGATTTAAACTAGAAATTCCATAATTTAATTACTTCATAGAACACATCTATGGGACCCTTTGATTTCACAAATCATATTCGTAAAAAAATAATTTATAAATTATATAGGTCACACAGACATATATAAATCATATAGACATGAACTCTCATAGTTATATCATGATTAAATATGCTACATATGCATATTAAACAAATACACACATGTATTAACTCATTTGAAATAATAACATCCCATCCAATCCAAAACAAATTCGGAAACGAGTTACAACAGGATCACATAGATCTTGGTCGTTTGTTATTATTTGGGTTGGGTTACTCTTAAAAAAAAATGCCTATAGTAACCTAATCCCAGTAGCCAAAATTTAATTTGGTTACCCAAATTGAATTATTTGATATGTCAACCAAAAAACAAATGTGTCCATACACAATAATAGGTCCTAACAGTAGAGACCCTTAATTTAATATCTTTTGTATTCATGTATGGGGATGGAAATAAGAGAGACATAGTTGATTATGGACTCTACGAATAATTTTTTTCTTTGAGTCCCAATCAAATCATATTATTATCTGGCTAATGACACTACCCGACAGATTTAATCATAAGTTTACATTCACATTTCAAGTGATTTCCAATTTCAATTTTTCTTTATATAAATAAAATGAAATTGTAATTGGAAACTCCATTATCGACGAACAAGAGGCAGGAGCGAACAATTTCGGCTCGGATACCACTGTTGGTCATAATAGGTTAATTCATACCTTTGTGCGGAAGCGGTTGATCGTCCAATTGCCGCTAATCTGCCCACGATCGTCGCCGACTTGCTACAATGTATGTGTCCGAATCACTACTAGAGCAATCGGAATATCCACCCCTTAAATCCTTGTCTATCGATGGTTAGACCATGTAACACTAGAGTATGTTGAATGAGATTATTAGTGTAGTTTTTGTGTGTCTCTCAAGAACACAAATGAGACCTATTTATATAGTTTCTCATAGCTACAATTAATCACAAAGATTAATAGCCAACAATTGATCCATTGTAACCGCTATACTAAATAGCGAGTTAATTACGACCGTTTCATTCCCATGAATGTGGCCATGAATGTGGCCGTTACAAAATGGTTTCATTCTCATAAATGTGACCGTTACAACATGATTAATAATTATTATTATAAATAATTGAATATAGGATACTATAAATAGAGAGCAATACTCACTTTGTTTCATTACAAATTAAAAGGAAGAGTCTAATCGTATCAATCGAACACTAATATCTGCGAGAGTAATATGGCTAAAGCTTCTTTGTGTATTCTCTTTGTTTTGTTTCTCTTTACTGTTTCCGGTGAGTAATATTTCATCTCACAATATTAATCATTTATATAAGTTACTCTATAGTTAGTACTTTCTTATAATTTATTTTCACTTTGGTCCTTTGCGTGGCCGAAAATATTGACATTTATTATTTACACAAAACTAGCTTAGAGAACTGGCAATACTATTAGTATTTTCTTTCATCTTTCTTTGAGTGATATTATTTCACTTATTGATTCAAAGCCTTAATTTAAAAATGTAGAAATGGGATTCATGGCGGAGGCACAGCCACGGCCACACCAGGTAGCATGTCTGTCCATTGAAAAGAAAATTGATTCTTGCTCAGATTGCATAGCTGAGTGCAAGACGAAGACGTCTCCAAATTATGTTGGACAGATATGTCCCAGTGCAATTGATTCCCAATGTGTTTGTTGCTTCTACCATTTAAAGTAGTATGAAATAAAAACGAAGCAGCAGCAGCTACTCTCTCAAGATTGAATTTTTCAGTTACGTTTAATATTTTATTGTAATTTTCTTTCATTTTTATGCATGTTTTCTCTGCAAGATTGGCACCATTTTGGCTGTTTCCTTTCAATAGAGTGGCTTTAAATTAAGTGTTTTTGCTTTTCTTCAAATTTTATAAGTTTTAGTTTGCTTGGTTGTTTTTTCCTTCTAATAGTATAAATGATGAAGATTCAAATAAACCATGTAAACAGATTTAAAAAAGAAACATAACTAGCTCTTATATGTTTGCTTGTTAGGAATTTTCTTGTAATAGAGGTGAAGTGTTTCTGCTTAATTGCTACTCAGTAATAATCTATTAATGAAAGGGTGCGTAACAAAATAAATCCAAAAATAGAGAGAATTTTCCACGTTAGCAAGCGCTATTGGAAGTGTTAGATTGTATGTTTGTATCAGTTGAAGTATTTTGTTTTTGACAAAAAGTGACTATCTCTCATGATTGTGTACATGATTTCAAATGTCAGGTACTCACGTGACCGCATTTGATGTGAAAATGAGCACCAGAATCCATGTAATTAGTGGTAAGCTCATTCCAACGCGACTCTAGACGACGTGAGTGAGACACCATGATATGCACACATTCGGAGATTGATGATACGTACCACCTTTGTGCAAGACATATCGACGCGGTGCGCACACATTTGGAGATTGATGAAATGTAACTTGTGCAAGACTCAGGCGTAATCTACTACAATGGCGTTAGTTAAATGGATCTATCGCGCACATAGGACGCGGTGGACTCCTAGTTGAGTAATAATTTCGTTTCAGAAAAATACATACAAAACTTGTAGTGGAGCTGAAAGTAGAAACAAAAGAAATATTTACATATGGCAGTATAAAAATACTGAACCACATAACAACTAATAACGGAACACGTGATTTCCAATAACTTAGAAAGTAATCTGTTGTTTTTTCTCAAACAGAAAGGAAAAATCATATGAACGAAGTAATGGCGAACCATTTACATTTCATAGAAGAAAGGAGAAACAATTTAACTGAAGAATGAAAACTACGATAGAAGCCGAAAAAATAAAGATTAATACACTAAAACAATTAAAGAATAACAACTAAAGAAGAAACAGAAATTAACTACAATTCTGCGTCTAAGAAAAAATATATCAATTGCCTTCTCCTACTTTTTTTTTTTTGGTGAACTTAGCCTTCTCCTAATTAGTGAGGTGAAGAAGCATAAATCAATAAAAAAGTATCGAATAAATATTATATAAGATTGTACACGAATAAATATTAAATAAGATTGTACACAAGGGCGAGGCCAGTAAGGGCATGCGGGGGCACATGCCCCTGCAAGCTCCAAGACCTCCCCTTAATATTGCTCTGAAATGAAGTTCAACATTAAATTCTTTTTTGAGAGATTTTGACATACACCCCAATAATAAGTCGATATTTGAACTACACCCCCGTTATTTGAAAACTTTTGATTTATACCCCACAACGACGGAAAACGTAAAAACACCGTTATATTTAAAGTGTGTGAATAGAACACGCGAATCTGGACTAAATTACCCTTGTCTATAATGAAAATTTCAACTCAAGTTCATCTTCTTCCTTATCATCATCAATCACCTACATCACCATCACCAACAAAAACCCCACCATCACCACTCCACCTTCATTGATCATCAACACCTTCACGGACCACCACATTCACCAATTACTACCACCATCATCTCTACCATCTTCATCTTGTCTTTCACTGATGTTGATTTAAGAATAAGTAAGAGGGAGGATCAAGAAACAAACAATAATGGTAGAAAGAATAAAAATCCAATAAAATAGAAACCTTTTCTCTTTAATTCTATTCTCTCTCTCTCACTCTCTCTCTCTCTCTCTCTATCTACTTTCTCTCTATCATTTTCTATTTTCTTTCTCCATTTTTGTAGTAATACTGTAAGCAATTAGACTAGTAGGATGATTGAAGATATTAAAAAAAAAAACATAGAGTCATCTAGTATCTTAGAGAGAGAAAGCTAATTAAACCTCCTTTATCAATTTTTCATTCCCTGCTTTTACTCTTTAAGCTTGTGTCACTAAGTCGGTCATATCCTTGATGTTGTAGGCCTTTAGCTGATCTCAATTCTAATCTCTCTTCTACGCTCTCTAATGAAGATGGAATCTACTTTGAAGCAACAGATAAACCTAAAATCAACAAGAACTTCAAACAAAGTAGTAATAGTGTTTCATTTAATCCCCTTTTAGAAAGAAGAGATTGGACGTGTCATTTTGGATATCTGACCTATTCCATGTTTTCTAGCCTAGCCAGGCCTAGGTTTGAATCCTTGCTTTGCCCCTGCACCTTCATATTGGCCCACAAACGATGTAATACCTAATCGCCCGCGCGTACGAAGGTCGCATAAAAACTAACTTGAAGATCATAGAAAAGGCCGAATCGCTAGAGTAATGAGGGAAGACATGATCGGCATGATAAGGAAAGAGGTACGAGGAAGGGTGATACAGGACACCCCCTCCCCCGACCCGTGGTCGGAACGCTTTATACACAGATGTATCTCGACAAGGGAAACGACGAGACATTGCCCCTCATAAAAGAACCATTAAAAGAAGCACAAGTTTCAAAAAATAGTGAGAAGCGGACGAAAAGTCACAACCTGGACCGTCGCGAGCAACAGAACTAGTGAGATGGGCAAGGTTATGTCTTTTTTATCTGTTTACATGGTTTTGAACCTTTACCTTTAGGGCTTTGGCAAAGGGACATGGTTAAATAGTACCGGGACTTTCTCAAAAATCAACCTTTTCATATTTTTTTTGTTCCTTTTCCAATTTGGTAAAAAGACATTGCATTTAAATATTAAAATGAACAAATATACATTTAGAGAGATTCAAAACTAAATTAAAAAATATAACAATAAGAAATATTTAAAAAAAAATTCTCCCTATTCATCTTTCTTAAACCCTACAAACTACACCATAAAATCCTATTTTCATCTTTTCTACAACAAACAATCACCACTAATAAACACTGTAACTTTGTTTATTCGTATTTAAGGCGTTTAATATGTCTCCAGACATAGATGATGTTTTATTAATGAAATGTGAAAATATGATGTTTCACGGATGGAAGATAATGCTTCACTAATGGAGAATGATGTTTCTTTAATGCAAGATGGTTTTTCTCAATCTAGCAAATTAATACAATCAATTAGTGACAATGTTGGTGAACACTTGTCGCAAAAGGTAAGAAAAATACAGAGGGTGTTTGATTTTTGCACTTATTAAGTGATTTTCTCTTAATAAATGCGGGCCGGCAATTTTAGGTTGTTTGATTTTTCACTTAATAAGTGAATATCACTTGTAAGTGGGGTCAAAGTAAGTGCAAAAAAATAAGCTCCAACTTGGAGCTTATTTTTTTGCACTTACTTTCTAAGTGCTAAAAAAAAAACATTTTTATCCTTTTCTGAATATAATATTTACCAATATAATTATAATTAAAAAGAAAATCTTAAACAATTGATAAGTAAAAAAAACTGTTTATGACTTTAGCGATGACTCTTTTCCTTCTTCATTCATCCTTCACCTAAGCTTTTTTCCTAATTTTTTCCGCATATCTTCCTTCATTAATCACGGAACCACCAAACTCCATGATGCAACGTAAGTTTTTTCTCGTTCATAATTCTTAATTATTTGAGGTTAATATTTTCAACACAAAGTATTTATAAACCATAATTATCTTGTATTCAAATTCGCGAGCATAACGAATTAGCATGAAATGCTAAAATGTAACTACTTTAAGGTCAAAATAGACAATTTCTCATTTTTATAACATTTAGAATTAACATAAAAACAAAAATCAAGCACTTAAAAATGATGGAAAACAAACGCCATAGCACTTACAAGTGATATCACTTACTAAGTGATAATCACTTAGTAAGTGCTAGCACTTTTAAGCGCTAAAAAATCAAACGCCCTATTGTATTTAATTGAAGAAGATTGAGTTTTTAGGTTATCTCTTCGTTATATAATTTCAAACACTTTTTCAATTGGTGAAGATGATAAATTTCGGCTATAATGGTCGAAATTAATGAAAATTTTCGTTACCGAAAAAGTGTCAAAATTACGGTGCTGAAATGTGTAACAAATTTCGACCACTATGGTCGAAATTCTGTTAGTTGGTCGATTTTTTTTTCTTTTGCAAAGATTTATTGGGGAAAAACTTCTCATTTAGATTTGCATATTTGTTGGAGATGGTCCACTTGAAACTAAAGTGACTAACCCATGGTGAAGAAATGTGAGAGAAGACTAGGAGAAACTCGTTTTAAGGAACTCGGTTTCTCACTTGATTTGGAGGGAAGGGGGAGAGAGGGAACTCGGTTTGAGAGAAGATGAAGAAAGGGATTTAGGGTTTTAGATATTGTTGGTTCTAAATCTTTTAACTAAAAGACTTATTTTATTTAAAAAAAATTTGTAAATAAATATGAAATATTTTGATGGCCTTGTTTGTAAGTTAGTGTCTATAAAAGTGTCAAAGTCCCTTTACAATTCATGTCCCAATACTCCTAAACAAGGTCCTTATTCCAAAGACCTATCTTTATCTTGATTTCAGTTTGCATTCATAATTAAACCCTTGTATACATCTATTATCAGCTATATATCCAGCATAAAATACCGGCTATTCTGATGAAAAGAGGCACCCCTTGATCAATTATTTGAACATAAGGACGACTCAAATAAACAACACAATAAGATGAGTCAGATTTAGAAGATCCGAACGAAAAACACAACAAAACAAATTACAGTTTCCAACTAAACATAAACACTTCATTTATCGAAAAGAAACAAGAAACAAACTTGTACAGCAAACACCCACGAATGTAAAACAAAATCACAAATTTTAATAGGAAATATTAAGTGGGCATATATATAGTAGTAGCTCGACTGTGGTCAAGTGGAGATCTGGTGGCAGGACACGGTGTATACGAAGTTGATCAGTTGAAGCAACAAACACAAAATTGGGTATCAAGTGCGCGAGGACACATCTCTCCCACAAAACTCTTTGATGATTTCTTGCAGTCAGCTTTGCAATCGGAGCAAGAAAACCCAATTTTCTTATCATACGTGGTACAATCATTTCATCTTGAAATGATTGAAATTTTCTGAATATTTACTACCTTTCTCTTGATTTTGATGGTGATTTTACGAGAATGATCAATTGGCTGTTGAGTTCACAATGAAAACCCTAGTTTGATGGATCTAGCTGAACCTGATACCATGTAAGTTTTCAATGAACTCTTAGAATTTTATTTCCAATTATATTTTTATTGTCTTACAACATTGTATTTATAGAGATAGAGAGAAAGGAAAGTAAACAAGAGTTTGTTACTAAAAACAGAAAACAGAAAAGTTAGTTTGTTTAACTAACTTTTCTTGAACAGTTGGGGAGTGCTCTTATCACAACTGAGACTTGACCGAGCTGGGCTGCAATGGGCTGCATTCGTTGACTCCATCTTGACCATTGACTGAGATTGACCATATAAGACTTTGTAATCCCTAATTCTTCTTTACTCTTCGAAATGTAAAACCCTAGTTCTTCTCTGGTTCTCTCAAATTTTATGAATGATTTAGTGACAAGAAATATTACTTACCCGAAGCAGTAAAGACAAATACTAAAACAAAGAGAAAACATAAAGAAGCTTTAGCCATATTATTCTGAGGCAGATTAATTAGAGTGGAACTAATTAGACTCTTCTTTTAATTTGTCAAGTAAATACCTTTATTTATACTGTCCTATATACATTATAATAATAATAGTTATGATAAAATAATAATAATAATAATAATAATAATAATAATAAATAAATGAAAACATCAAACGTTCCAAACATGTATTTCCTATTTTTACGGATTCATGAATTATTTCAACTTGCAGCCAGGGGTGGCCCTGGGCCAAAGCGAACAAAGCGTCGCTTCGGGCCACCGACTTTTAGGGGCCACCGAGACATTAATTTCTGTAAGAAATATATAAGAAGTCTAACTCTCTAACAAAATTATATGGGCCCCATTTAAAAAACGTTAAGTAAAAAGGGCCACCAAATTTGATGATCTTTAAATAGATGGTGGGCCCAATAGTTTAATTGATTTATGTGAAAGTAGAGTAGAAAGTGTTGATTCAAAAACTGGTAGAGACAAGTTATGATTACGAGAAGCTTATCCAATTTAAAAAATGTTAAGTAAAAAGGGTCACCAAGACATTAGGTTTCAAGTTCCACAATTACGAGAAGCTTTAGAAGAATTGGTGGACACAAGTGATGATTCAAAAACAGTTTATGATGCCAAAAATATTTTAAAATAAGACTTTGAAAATTTCCTTTTGAACATAGTTATTTGGCATAATATATTGTTTGCGGTAAACTCTATTAGCAAAACACTTCAAGCTGAAGATATGGATATTGATGTTGCATTAGAGAAATTGAATGGAGCCATTCGTTCTCTTGAAGATTATAGAGAAGTGAGATTTGAAGAAGGCATGGTTGAAGCTAAAGAGATTGCCATTAAAATGGGAGTTGAAACAACATTTTGGGAAAAACGTATTATTCAAAGAAAGACACAGTTTGACGAGAATGCGTGTGAAGATCCATCAATGTCACTTGAAGAAGCATTTAGAGTTAATTATTACATATACATATTAGATCAGACTTTTTCTTCACTTAGAGCATATTCGAGCAAACTAGAAATACAAAGAAATATTTAGTTTTCTGTTTGAGTTAAAAAAGTTAAACTCCCAAGATGATGGTAATTTGAGATATTAATGTGTTCGCTTTGAAACCTTTTTCAAGCATAATGAGTCATATAACATAGACGGACTAGACTTAGTTTCTGAACTGAAAATGTTGAAGCGTCTTTTACCAAATGAGATCAAAAGACCAACTGAAGTACTAGATTTTTTGAAAGATATGAAAGGTTGTTAACCGAACACATGAGTTTCTTATAGAATTATGTAAACGATACCAGTTATTGTTGCCTCTGCAGAAAGAAGTTTTTCTAAGTTGAAGTTGATTAAGTCTTATATTCGATCTACTATGTCAGAAGAAAGGTTAAACTGGTTAGCTATTATATCTATTGAGAAGGATATAGCTGACAGTCTTGATTATTCGACGATTATTAGTGACTTTGCATCGAAAAATTTAAGAACAAAATTTCAGTGATTGTAATTATCAAAAAAATTATTTTGTTATATAAATATGATGAAAATATTTTGTGGTACTTATCGTTTTCATGTAAATACATTTAGACGTTTTACAATTTGGTAGAAAAGGCCACATTTTCAGACCTCGCTTCGGGCCACCGAAAAGTCAGGGCCGCCCCTGCTTGCAGCCAGCTATATACACACACACACACGAGGTTTCCGCCGTGTTTTACGGGCATGACAAATCCCTCTGGCTAACGTCAGAGATGACATTTAAATCAAAATCTCTAAGAAGAACGCTCTAAAGAGATGGTAAAAACTGAAAAACAGAGAGGAATTAGTAGTAAAAATGACATCGGTTTTTCGAAAGAAAATAAAGAAGATAAGAGAGAATAAATACGGAAGGGATATTAACAAACTCATAAATAAGTTGTAGGGATATCCGACCCGATTTTGGTCGATTTGTACTAATACTCTTCTATTTTGATTTAATTTACATGAAGTGGATTTTATACCCGTCGTCGGATGTGATCTCTGTCAAACTCTCAATAAAAATTGACCGTCAGATTTGTCTCTTGCGTAACCGACTGACCTGTTTTATTATATACCATATTATAATAAAACAGGTTGAAGAGTGTTGACTGGGACAAATCCATGATAAATCTTGGCTTTTCGTTTATACCATGATAAACCATGGCCTTCTTTACGTAATTTTAATTTATCGCTAATGACATTGGATATTTAATTGGTTATAATTATTCAATTGGTCTAAGTCATTAATCAAATAGATTGACCAATCTGAGTCATTCAATCGATCCAAAGCAAAAGATTTTGAGTAAGAAATCTGATGTAGAGATAAGAGTTTCCGTTACAAATTAAATGTTTTCCATTGGATATCTAATTTTGATTGCTGACTGAGACAAACCAAAAGATACATCCAGTTGCTCGGTCACTTTTTCTTTTAATATTGGAGATGACAGAGGGGAGGGGGGACTCAACATATTACAAAAATTTTACTCTCTCTCGTAACGATGTGAGCCGTACTATCGACAGGAAATTCTTTGAGGTTTGTATATGTGTAACTGTGTTGGGCAGAAAACGATAGCATCTTTAACTACGGTCAATGGTCTTGATGCAGATGACCAGTCCTCGATTAAAAAAAGGGTTTGTGGGCAAAATAAAATTATATTGGGTTTAAGGCCCAAACTTAATATAAAAAAAACTTCTTTTTTTAATATTTATTTTCTTCGTATAAATACACAAATGTATCACTAATGTGTTGATTGTTTAGTGAATGTGTATGAATAGGTTTGTTTTGTACGCAACACAAACCAAATTGCATGAAGTTCAACAGTAAAATGCATAAGGTTATTTACATTTTGTTTAATGCAATAAAATAACGATGTCATGCAGAAATGATTTATTTAGTAATCTCAAAAAATAGCGTATACAAAAATAATTGGTTTGGATCATTTTGAAAAAAAAATTGTATCTTTAACTTATTTTGGTTAATAGTGTTCGGCCAAAATTTTCTTTTGAAAAGTCGTGATTTTTTGTGGAGAATTAAGCATTTTTCTCTTGCAAGAGTCTAGTAGTAGGATTTTGGGCTGGAAACTCGAAATCCACCCACGACCGTCCGAGTCCGAAGGGTATGTGATTGTCCGATGCCCGAATCGATATATACCCGCCTGACCGAAAGGGCTTAAGCGGACGGACGCGAGCATAGGTCCTTACCTAGTCATCCGACCGAGACCGCTCGCTTATATAGTCCGCCCGGCCCAATCCGTCCATACCCGTCCGTTTATCCTACCCGTTATACCCGCCCGCCTACATGATTGATTTTAAGCCTTAGATTTGTAGAGTTAGCTACAAACGTTAGATTTCAAGAGTAAAAATATATAACCCTAGAAATCACTTAGCTTAATCTAGCCTTCGCCTCTCTATTTCTCCAGTTTCTCTCCTCCAAAATCTTAATATCTCATCAATAATCGGAGAATCTACAACATTGATCGTAATTCATGAGAAGAAGAATAGAACTGATCGTAATCCATAAGAAATTTTAATGATTATCTTTTAATATTGTATTTATTTACTTTTTGGAATTGTAAAAATGAGAGCTTAGAAAGTTGTACTTAGTTGCTAAACTGTTTTAATTTCAAACAAAATTTTGTGTTCATTAATGGTTGGTGCCCGACCAACCGATACCCGGTTTGCTGACTATCAAAACAGTCACGGACGGGCACTTTGTTGGAGAAAAATCTAAAATGTACGTCTGTTTTGTCCGGATGTCCGAGTGGACACTTAGGACTTGTGCCCCTTCCGCGCGGACCGGTTGAGTTAGTGCTCGCTTCCCGCCCGTTTGGGCCGATTCCCACCCCAAGACCAAAAGAAAAGGTTAAAGTATTGGGTGGAAATATCAATCACCCACCGGAAATTAGGGATGGGAAAAATTCCGCAAACCCGAAATCCGTCACGGGTACCCGAGTCTGTTAGAGCCCGCGGGTACCCGAAACCCAAAGGCGGGTTTAGCGATCCGATGAAATCAACGGGTCGGGTACGGGTTTTGAAGTGTTTCCCGGCATCCCGCCCGATAATCTTTACCCGACATAACCCGCTTAATAATGTCATCCATTTATACGATAATACCTATGCACACTATATGTATGCTTCTTGTATATATTTATATATGCACGTATAACATATATATAGATATATTTTTAAAGTATTTGAAGTGTATAATATAGATATATCATATATATATATATATATACATATATTGTTGTCCAAGTGCGAAGTGTCCTTGACTAAGGGTGGGAAATAAGTCTGTGGGCCCGTTCCACCCGGGGGTACCCGCGACCCGCTCTACCTATCGGGGCCCGACGCCCTGCATCGGGCAGAACCCGTCCGTACCGATTAAATATGTGGGCGGGCTCGGGTGGCAGTCTCGCGCAGGCTACCCGCCCGATCCCGTACCGATTAGGGAGCTATAATACTTCAAATTATTCTCATTTATATCAATTAACAATGTGGGACTAAGTTAAAGATGCAAAACTCATAGTGGGGAAGAATAATATAATCCCAGATTGAAAAATGTTCAGATATATAGAATTTTGAGCTTCTATAACTGAATTATCAAGCACAACTTTTGTATGCATCATTCTTCAGGCTTTTAAAACGAATTAAGGGTCCGTTTGTTACGCGAGAATGTGTGAGTAAGAAAATCCAACTTTTTCTAATGAGTAAGAAAGTCAACTTCCCTGGGTAAGAAATGATGTTTTTAGCTGTTTGATAGAGTTATGAGAAATGGGGAGTGCCTTCAAAAAATAATTAGAAATTTGATATTTGGGTGACCAGTTGTTGACATTTTGGGCCATTCGATCATCAAGGCTCACTAATCAGGTGAGTTCTACAGGCGCCCCACATCTTTCTACTATAGACGCCATATCTTTCTACTACAGGCGCTACAAATTAGTTAAGAATTTGCAATGAGTAGGGCGCAAATAACACTTCCTCGGGGCGCGTATAGAATATCCCTTTCTAATCCCTACCGACTGTATGTCTGTATCTCTGTTCCTTCTCTTATTTAGGGTTTTAATGAAGTTGGTTCCTTCTCTTATTTAGGGTTTTAATGTAAGTTGTTGATGACGACAATGGAATGAGAAGATAACATGGTTGATATTCAAATCAACGAACCGATTTCACCAAGCTTTAAATATCCGATGGAATAAGAAGATAACATGGAAGAAGAAGATAACATGACTGATTTCACCAAACCGATTCAAATCAACAAACCGATTTCACCACTTCAAATCAACAAACTGATTTCACCAAGCCTCAAATCAACAAACCGATTTCACTCATTCAAATCAATTCAGTGATAGTTAATTTTAATCATGTGCTTAAGATCTTCAACTTCTTCCAAGGGGCAAGGGTTTTCTTTTATTTATATTATTCTCCAACAACACAAATCTCTTCAAAAACCAGAAAGATAGTAAGAAAGGGGGTCAAATGAAGAGTTTTGTGGATGATACAGGCAACATATGCATTTCATCTCTCTCTCTCTCAAAGAAATAGTAGAAAAAGAGAACTTGATTCGGGATCCTTGAATGAGGGAGAGAGATGAGAGTTTGAGAGAGAAATACGAAAGACTGGAAGAGGAGAGAGAGCGCGTTTTGGGAGAGGGTGAGAATTCGGTTTTCCCACCATATTTGTGGGAAAACAAAAGACCCTTTTTTCTCACTTTTTTTTCCTTAAGAATTCAGTTTTCTCACTGTTAAGGACCAATCAAACAGTGGAAAACTGGTTTTCTTACGAAAATCAGTTTTCTTACTCACTTTTTTTACATATCAAACAGACCTTAAGCCTTTTCAAAATGGTGCGAATGAAAAGACACTATATCTTAGAGAATTTTACTTCCCTTTGTTGACCATCTTCCATTTTTCATTATCCATTTTGGGAGGAACTCTCTAGACAACATCAACACCTTAATGAACATCCTTGATATCTTTGGAAAGAACTCGGGCCAGGTTATCAGCTACTCCAAGTCTACCATCTTTTTCTCAAAAAACACCCATCCAAAATTCAAACGCATGATCATTCGCAATCTAAAAGTACACCAAGCCTCCAACTTGGATAAGTATTTAGGGACTCACCTATTCATCGGAGCCAATAAAAAACAAATCTTCTCCTCCCTGATTTCTCAAATACAGAGTAAACTTTCGAAGTGGCACACCAACCTCCTCTCCCAAGCAGGCCGTGCGGTTGTGGTCTCCACCATAGCGGCGGCCGTTCCCCGATACCAAATGCAATGCTTTGCCATTCCAAAGGGTATAAGCAACCGCATCGAGACCCTGCAAAGGTCTTTCTGGTGGGGAAAAGCTAAATCCATTCATACTATCAAGTGGTCTCAAATCTGCAAGCCTAAAAAAGAAGGTGGACTGGGCTTCCGCCTTCCTACTATTGATAACCAAGCCTTCCTCAGCAAATTAGTGTGGCGGGCACTGAAAAATCCAGAGACCCCGTGGGCTAGGCTTCTGAAGAGTAAGTACTTTCCAAAACAGCCTAAACCAAGAGCAGCCAATCAAACCCACTCCTGGTTGTGGAAATCTATGTTCAAACATTATGATCAGGTGTCAAAGCTGATCTTCTGGGAGGTCCATAAAGGTACTAAGGTTAACATTTGGAATGACTTCTGGATTCCAAACTATCCCCCGCCTATAGCGAATCACCAAAATAGCAAGTTGGAGTGGGTATCACAACTGATCACTAACAACCAGTGGAACAAAACAACTATTACGCAAATATTTGAACCTACTATATGTAATGCTATTCTCAGTATTAACTTACAGGAATCACACGAGGACAAGATGAGATGGACGCTGACAAAAACAGGTAATTTCTCTATACGATCTATGTACCACTTTATACGACAAAAAAATCAAAATAACCAGGAAATGGAATTGATAAAATGGAACTTCATTTGGGATCTTAAAACTATTCCCCGAATTAAATTATTCTTATGGAAATGCTGCACAAATAGTCTACCGGTTAGAGATAGAATTGGGAAATATATAGGCAATATCACCAAATGTACCTACTGTAATGATGTAGAAACGATTGCTCACATACTCCTGAAATGTGATTATGCTAGACAAATATGGCTTCAATTTCATGTACATTCCGATAAGATTGACCACTTAGGTGAATGGATCATTCAATGGAAAGACTTAGATGAAGGACAAATAATATTATTTGCGAAAATTATCTACTTTATCTGGAAGGCAAGATGTGAAAAGATTTTTGCAGGAAAGGATCAAACCCCATTACAGACTGTAACAGTGATAAAGAACACAATAGCAACGATGAAGCCTCATTCACTCACAACGTACAAGGACATAGAACAGACGGAAACAGCATCGGAAGGCCCTTATATGACAGTCACAGTAGATGCATCTTTCACAACGGCTCAGGAACCGGCAGGCTATGGTTGCGTCTTGACCGATGAACACTCCAACTTCGTGATAGCACTGGCGGACCATATACGAGGACAGAATTCGGAGGAATGTGAATGCCTAGCCATACTCAAAGCATTACAATGGACGGATCAACTTCGAGTTAAAAGGATACTCATACAAAGTGACAACCAAAACCTCATCAACATAATTAACAGCAAAAAAGCTACGATTCACTGGCAGTCGGAGAAACACCTCGATGAAATTGGCAAACTCAAGAAGAATTTCGACTACATAGCCTTCCGGCACATCTCGAGGGACAACAACAAAGAGGCAGATAAGCTCGCAAAATGGGGTAGAAGGAAGATGGTACGATCCACATGGTCGTCGTCAACTTCGCTGGAGGAGGTCCTGTTGTAGTTTCGCTTTTCTTTCTTTCTCAACAAAAAAAAAAAAAAAAAAAAAAAAAAGAGGTACTAACTATTTAGAGTTTCATGCAGAAAACTACATTCAACTATTGAAATCTTGGAAACTAACATTAGAAAAAAACATAGCGGGACAACTTAATGAAGGGGGTTTTCAATTAGAAACCTTGTTTTAACAAGCCCTAACCTCATATGATACCTTCATTTGTAGTCTATAACATGTTCTAAGTTTACTTATTTTTATAAGTTTTAGATGTGAGGCTAAGTGAAACATGCAAGTATACTAGTTTGGCTTCATGTGGAAGTTATATTTTTTTTTTTTTGTTGAGGACATGTGGAAGTTATATGGTGCTAAAAAATTTTCTCCTTTTTATCAATCATCCATGTGAGACTAAGTAAATTTTTTCTTTTTTTTTTTTTTTTTTGATGAAGTCCGAGAAACTTAATTAAATTTTAGTTTCGATAGAAATTTCGGTACCATCGAAATAGAAATATTTTAGTCATTTAGATCGAGATATTTTGAAACTTTGATGAAAACCTGGTACTCGACCGCCCGATACTCGAGAAATCCGAAAAATTTGACGGATTTCGAACAGGATTTTTTAAATAACCCGATGGACAGAGAGTTTAAAAGCCCGACCGGTCTGAACCGATGAATGACACGAACCCGACCGGCCCGACCCAGACCGATTCCCACCCCTACCGGAAATAGCTATTTGCCCCTCTCTCTCTCCATACTGAAATCCTTTCTCCACAGTTGATAAGTTATTCAATGAAGCTCTCTGCTTCAGCTCCATTTCGAATTTCTGCTTCTCATGTTCCTCCTCTTCACTCAACCTCATCATCCCTCAAGTAAGAAAACCCTAATCCCCTATTCCACATTTTTACCTAAATTTCACACCTTTTTCTTATTTTGTTTTTGTATTCTCCAGGAATCTTGGCATCCCCAATTACGCCATTGAAGGGAGAAACTTGAGTTACTCAGTTACAACGAAACATGGAAAGTTCGTACCAATTCTTCAAGATTGTTCGATTACTATACCTTCTGGGCAATTGTGGATGCTTCTTGGACCAAATGGTTGTGGCAAATCTACCCTTTTGAAGGTACTAATTAGGGTTCATCTAATTTTCACAGTTTTTGTTTGAGAATTTTGATACCTACCCTTGATTTCTAATGCTAATGTTTTGAAAAATTGAAATTTAGTTTAGGTATTGGCTGGACTATTGAATCCAACTCATGGAACTATGTATGTTAAAAAACCCAAGAGCTTTGTTTTCCAAAACCCAGATCACCAGGTTTGTTTTTTTTACTTGTTTTCTTAATTCAACTTTTTCTTTAATTTTTTGTCTTAATTATGGCATTATTTTTGTTCATTTAGTCCTTTGAAATAGAGCTTTTCATTGCTTAATGAGAAGTAGTTCCTCTATGTTTGGGTGTTTGACCCAAAAGTGGAAGGAGAATTTGATCCTCGACCCGTTGCATATTGTTTTAACTTGGTTGATGTTTAGCTAACTTAATAGTTGAAGCTTTGGAGGTTCATTGACAACTTTGGTCACAGTTTAGAGAAAAGAAAAGAAATAGAGTGACGAGAACTACGGGGCATGGTGAATGATAGTTCTTGACTTCTGCCTAATTATTTGTATAGCAAGCGAATACCCGTCACATGAGATTCACTTGCAATCTTCTAAAGAACTAGTAGGTAGTAATAGTACTGATTCAAAAAGTATGAAATGATTTTACGAAACGTATTTGTTTGTGTATTTATATTTTGGTGTGAGCTAAAAGTACTTTTAGGGAAACGATGGGTCTAGGAAGCTTACCTTAGAGTCCTCAGCTTTAGAAACTGTTGAAGCATCTCTCCTGCTTTTATTCATGTACTTATCTCTCCATCTTCTAATCAAATGTTTGAGTAACTGTGCTTTTAGAGGTCAAACTTAAAACCGTGTTGAATTTGATTAGTTTGTAAGCCTTAGACTCTGCTTGGTACTTGACTATGCTGAATGCTGACAGAAATGCCTGAAATGAAATGTCGAACCCCTCAAGTTGACTGTACTTTGCAGGTAGTGATGCCGACAGTAGAAGCTGATGTTGCATTTGGTCTTGGAAAATTCGACCTTATTGATGACGAAGTTAAGTCGAGAGTAGAAAGGGCATTAGATGCGGTAGGCATGTCGGACTACACGCAGGTTGGTTGTGATCTTTCTACATCTATATATCATAATTCGTAATACATTTATTAAATCACTTCCTACTTTTGTACTTCTCAGAGGCCGGTTCAAACTCTTAGTGGAGGGCAGAAACAGAGGGTGGCGATTGCTGGGGCTTTAGCTGAATCATGTGAAGTTCTTCTATTAGATGAGCTTACGACATTTCTTGATGCAAATGATCAGGTATTTCCTCAACATTCTACAGTCTTTTCGGCTAACCCATTCTCAATCTCTTCTTTCGTTACTTCTCTCTGAATATCCCATTACTTAGAACTCATGTTCTCCTTTGATATCCGATTATTTCTTGGGTCTTTTAGAACTAGTATCACATGAAATATAACTGGATTGTTCCGTGGTCCAAGTCAGCTGGTAAGTCACGTAAAAGCTGTTCAGTCTTAACCGTGTCGTTGATGAGATAAATACACTCCCCCAAAAAGTGTAGGGTTTATTTCTGATGATCAAGTCCCAGTAGAAGTGGTTACCGATATCGTCTCCATTTTAGTCATCTCGCACAAACCCAACAAGTACCAGACTTTTACCTTGTGAAGGCTCAACGACCCCACCTAGAAAGTCCCGACATTTACTAAGCTTGAGCCGGAACCTAATCCGGAACATCCCCTAGCTATTAGCATGTTTATTTATATCTAGGAAAAAAACACTTTATTAGCTTTCCTAAGCTAGTAACATAACACAAGTATCTGTAACTCTTTCATTAGTAATTTTTACTATGAGATTAATAGGCATCTAGTGATAGAAATTTTCTCTTGTTGCTAGTCAGATTGGAGTGATAAACGCAGTTAAGAACTCTTTGGGTGGCTCGAGAGAAGTAACAGCCTTGTGGGTGACCCACCGGTTAGAAGAACTCGAGTTTGCAGACGGTGCAGTCTACATGGAAAATGGTCGGGTTATAATGCAGAGCGATATTCCAAGTATCATGGGCTTCTTGAAGGAAAGAATTTCTTCTTATTCCGACCAGATAAACGCGTAAATAGAGTATTTAAAGTCAATTTATTTGCAGCAAGAGAGGATAGCCAAAACGTCGTATCATTTGCTCTTAATCCAGAGGTGTTCTTGTGCCTACTTTCAGCGTTTGGGTGCTTGTGATGTACCCATTCCACCAAGGAAGAAAAGCAGAAATTCAAGGTGCAAACCCCTAGATTTGTGGGTTGATAATGTTGGTCTTATTTTGTGAAACCTAATATGCTAAATTGTGAGATTCAGTAATGAATTTAAGGCTGATTTAAACCATATTATCTGAATCTGACTCTTATGGGTCGTCTTTTTCAATATCTTCATTATCCATGTACCATTAAATAAGTTTAACCTAATCTTCCATCAAGACATGAAATAATAACATGATGCAAGTGGATCCAAAATATCACCTAGATGCGACCAATTTGATTAATGTAAATATTAAACAAGCTACGACTACAAGATATTTTGTTTTTCAATTTATTTAACATAACCAACAAACTAATAAGAGTACAAGTCAATGAAAAGGGCAACAACTAGCACTACCTCAGCAGCCATCTTAGTGGAAAAACATATAGTATTTGAAAATATTTCCCACTAAGATATCATTACAAGAAATAAGAATATCTTTCCCTGAAATGATTCTGACATGGAATTCAAGCAAGTGGAGATCTCTGTAGAACAATAAAGAAAGGTCTGAGTTTTTTTTATACAACAAATGAATAGCTTAATCACCCTCTCAAACCCTAACTAAATCCTACTGAGAAAGAGATTGCCATTCATCAACTACAAAGATCGATATTGTTATGATTATATTCATATAAATAAGTTTTTGTCACTTCGAATATTTTCTTTTACCATTCTCGAGCTTTTTTCTTCTACTCGCAGGCCAATTTCGTGTCGAAGCTACTCAAGCAGATTGCAAAAGCTTGAAATGCAGATAACGGGTATCGGTAATCCATAGTGAACATATCTTTCCCAACTTTACCAAATTGTAGTATAACCTTATCGTGATCTGGTGGCGGTGGTGGTTGTGATTGTGAAGATGCAGCACCGGCAGCAGGTGGCTGATGAGCGGCGATTAACTGAAAGTTTTTAACAGAAGCAACAGTAACTCGTCCACGAAAGTTTAAGCACCAACACTGTAACTGCTCGTGCCATCGTGGAGCTTTGTTTTTCAGAACCAGTGGCCTTTCTTTAGTCTCTTCATTCACGATCCGACCTCCTGCAATATCTGAAAATCGAGAACTACTGAAATCTACGGAGTTGTCGATAGATTTCGAGAAAGATATGCTTCTAAATGAATCCTCAAGGGGTCGTGAGAGGAGCTCAGGTTGGCCCGGGACGGTACCACCGACATCAAGGGATGACGCGGGGATGGAGTGCATTATGCATTGCATTCGTCGAGGACCACGTGTGCCTAGAACATTAAGCTCGTACATGACTTGAGCTATGCTATAGCTGCCTGTTGGGACTTTTGGAGAGACTTTCTTCGAGTAAAATCTTCGGCTTGTTTTGCCTGGTTCAGATACCGTGGATCCACTATATGGAGGTTGTGTGTCATATATAACGAATTTCGTTCCAAGGAAATTAGACCTGGAGCAGAAAGTATGAATAATGAGGCTCTGACTTATGAAAGACAAAATAAGATTAACTCAAACTATAAGAACGTAAGAACTGTGATATTGTTACTAACTCGCTATTGCTGAAAGGTCTCACTTCAAACTAATACGTTTATGATGTAATCAGAAACAATGAGTAAGTAGTGAACTTTAAAATTAGAAAAAGGTAGAGAATCGAGCCATATTTTTATCTGTTACCTGAGTTTTCCGATATATGTGCTACTTGATCTTGATATGTTATCCGCATGCATGGAGATGACATACTCGGTGCAAGTAGTTCGCCTAGTCCTCTTTGCAGAAAGAAGGAATTTCCCGTTCTCAACAAGCAAAGCTGAAGAATTTGAAGAATAAAATGAGAGCGAATCTAATAAAATTTAAATGAAATGGCTGGTAAGGTAGTAATCTTAACAGAGTCAACTAAAGAAGTGATATGAAAACTAGGTGTAGAGTCATAGGAAGAAAATGCAAGGTGACTACAATTGAATCTTCGCTTACCAGGGCTAAGACATAGAAAGAGGTGGTATGTTAATTTAGATTTATCCCTCTTGATAAAGCATTGGATAGTCCCATCACGAGATCCTGGCTGCAAGAGTCAGATAACACATGATTTAACAAGTGTCGTCTCTAATGACATTAACTATTTGTTCATGCATGAAAAGGTCAAAAAAGTGATGAACTTGTGTGGCGTAGAGGAAACAGCCGTGATACTTTGCCCAGCCAATATTCTGGCTGAACCCCGGGAGGATTATGTGGCGGGGCAGGCTTTAGAAATTCTCTCTCTAAGTCTTATGCGGCCACATATCCAGCCCCGGGATTAGCCTGGATATTGGGTGGGCAAAGGAACATTTTCAAGAGGAAAAATATGAGATGAATAAGAAGACCCACCTGCTTTAATGAAATAGGAAAGGTAAGCTTCCCACTGAACTCTGGATTTTTAACAATTTCCTTGCACATTGCCCTCCAAGACCTGCAAACAGAAGCACAAGCGACAACATTCTTCCGAGAAGGCCACGTACTTTCACTCTCTTCCAGCCTTTTGCAAACATCAAGGAGTAGTTCTGGAGGAAGACTAGCCCAACAACTATTCTGAATTACTTGAGGATCACCATCTAACTCATGCACTCCGTTAGACTTGCCGCTTTTAAGTCCCGGTAGTCTCACCTCAAAGCTCCGTCTTGATAAACTCCCAAACCCATCTCTCACATCACGAACGATACTTCGAAACGACATTTAACCCACCGTACCAAAAGTCTTATCTCTCTCTCTCTAAGATATTTATATTCCGTCCTAATTTTTGTTTCATTTAGATTAACCGATGATTACAAACCTTTATATACATGAATGTTTAACTGCAAATAAAGAACTTAAGTAATTCAAAATCAAAGTAGAACAAGAGTAAAGTGAGAAAGCACAAAGAGAATTAAAGAGAAAGATATGTCATAAAAAATGGATGCAATAACCTGCAAAGAAACAACTTTAATTTCATAAACCAATTTCGCAAACCACTAGTATATAATCAGAAGAAGAAGAAAAGTTCAAACTTTGAATGCCTCCTTAACTACTTCAAATGAAAAGCAGAAAAGAACCCACAATCAACTAAAGAGATTAATTAACTTAACCAACATAGGTAGGTCCAATTTCTGAAAAGAATTCTCATACCCGGGAAAAAAAGCTTCAATCTGAAGTTTCAGTAGCTGTTCATGATTCCATCATGGACTTTGGGTAGCAGGAAATTTTCTGAAAAGAAATGAAAAATTAACAAAAGAGATCAATGAAATATAGCAATAACCTAAGAGCTTTCAAGTAAGCAAATCTTCAAATAGGGGTCCCCCTTCAAATACTATGGTAGTTAACACAATAACCTAAGGGTTTTTTGATGAGCTTTGATCTTCAACCTCTTAAGGTGAATTAGATCGCTTACCTACCCATAAACAAGCTAAGAAAGATAGAAACTGAGTAGTTTCACACATTTTTTTGGTGAAAAAGAAGTCTCAACTAATTTGAAGTTGAAGAAATGAGGGTTATAGATCATTCATATGAAATTGCTCAAATTTCTCCAGACAACCCTAAATTTCAGAGAAACAAAGCCACACAAAATCGAAGAAATTGTAGGAAACGAAACCCAGATGTCGCGAGTTTTCCTATCTGGATTTAGATGAAATCGAAGAAAAAATAGAAAGTTGACTTTTTTGAACATGACAACGAAATCAAATTTGGGGGTTTTCCCCAATTGACCTACAAATTTGATATTGAGCCTGAAATAATAGAAAAAATTGATTACTTTTTCATATTGAATCTGAAATAATAGAAGAGAAAACAAAAAAAATGCAGCTAACTTCCGCCAAAAAAAAAAAAAAAACCCCTTAAAATTAAGACGGGAAGATCCGTTCATGTAGACCCACGAAACCCTAAAAAAAACGAACTAAACCCCTAATTAAATCAAAAATATACAAAAAAAAAAAAAATTGCACCCAATTTTGCGAACTCACCGAGAATAAATCCATAGATGTAAACCTCATTAAATTAAATCTCCTTTAAATTCGACGAATTTCTTCCGATCATATTGAAGATTGTTCACATTAAACCCCCTCAGATAAGGTAAGAACTAGATCACAACTATAAGTTATTAGGTCAAAAAGATCAGATCAGATTCTTCGCTTTAAAACACGGTTTTCTTCTTCCTTTTCTGGGTTTCTCTCTCTTAAAAACACCCAATTTCATACTACTTGATTAAAGAAATACAAATACCTAATTAATTAAAGTATTATTCCTAATCAATAAATTAACTAATGATTACTTTAATAATCACTTCGTCAATGGTTTAGAATTTAGTAGATAGACATAAAACTGTGACGGAATATATGACAAAATTGTCGCGTCACGTATAACTGCCTCATATTTTAGTATAAAGTGGGACCCTCAGAAGTTCCCTACTACGGTTTTATGTACACGTGTGTTTGATACCGACTTTGTGAATTTACTCGAAAACCGGATTTAAACAAAGATTGTGGGATTTGGTCGTGGATCAGCGCATTTTAGCGCTATTGGTTAAAGATTTTGGGCGTATGATACGGGTGGTGTTGTGCGCCCCCATATCGAACTAGGTTGCGCTCATATACAGATTGACTGACCGGGATTGACTTAATGGGGGTGGGTGCATTTAAAGAATTTAGTGGTGGTGACCTAATAATTTTACAATATTCATTTTGGGCTCCAATATTTGGCAAATTATTATGGTGATTATCGTTTGAGTAACTTAGTCAAATCATTTCTATTTTCTCCTAACTAGGAATTCAATAATATGAAGACATGGATCTCCCAAATTTATTCTTGGTGAGGGACTTAATTGATGCCTCAAGTTCTTGGAAGAAGGAATTAATAGAGAATATATTCGATGAACTTTCCGCTCGTGCTATATTACAAATACCATTAAATGGAAGATGTGTAACCGATAAATTATTCTGGATTCATACGGTGAAAGGTAATTTCTCCACTAAATCTCTTTATAAAACAATCGAGACAGCGAATCCTTCATCTTCACATAATACGGAACTGCCATCGAGTATCACTTGGAACCAGTTTTGGAAGAAACTAAATATAATGCCAAGAGTGAAGTTCTTTTTATGGAGACTCCTCCATAATGCATTACCTACTAAGAAGAGAGCACTAAGATTCAATCACGTAGTATCCAAGCTATGTCCATTATGTGATGAAGAAGACGAAGATATTGATCACTTGTTCCGCAAGTGTAGAATTGCTAGAGAAGTTTGGAGTAGTCGACCTTTGTTGATTCGGCTAGATGGTGTTGAAACTTTTCAGACTAGTTTGGTAAGTTGGTTGTTGGGAGATGAGGATGAGACTACTATACACTTGAGAGTTTATACGAGTTGGTTTTTGTGGAAAGCTCGTAATAAGAAAGTGTTCGAGGGTACGACTCCGTGCATAAATTCAATTGTCACTCAAGCTTTGAACATGTTAAGAGAATATACACTTTCAGAGCCTAATCATGAAATCGAGGTGAGAATATCTGACCATGTGAAATTGGTGAAGTGGGTTCCCCCTCATTTAGAATCAATGAAATTCAACTTTGATGCGGCGTTTAAGGAAGGGGTTGCGGCAATTGCAGTAGTTTGTAGAGACTATGAGGGAAACTTTGTTACAGCCTGCACAGAGATCATCACAGTTCCGAACGCTTTAGTAGCTGAAGCAATGGCGGCTAAACTAGCCATTGCTCGAGCGAAATCATTACATAGTTGGAATTGTGTTATCGAAGGTGATGCAAAGGTTGTGACTGAAGCTTGTTCAAAATCAGATGAAGACCCCCCGTGGAGAATCAGGAATGTAGTATCGGCAATACAATCCGAAATTGCAATTTTTGAAAACGTTCAATTTCAATATTGTCCGCGCAAGATTAATGAAGTTGCTCACTTATTAGCTAAGTTTGCTCTTAATGAGAATGTAACTCAGATTTGGGAGGTTCCTAATACCCCTAATTGTATTGTAAGTCCATTGGCGACGGATAAAGCCAATATTTTGATTTAATAAATAAATTCTAGGCATATGCCTACTTTCATCAAAAAAAAAAAAAAACTAGGAATTCAATTAGAAATTTGCTGATTTTAAATTTTCAACATTACTCTTCACCAAAAAAAAAACATTATTCTTCCTATCTTGCAACAAAAAGAAGATATTATTCTTCCTATCATAAAACTAGTCTTGCCGATAGTAAGGGTACTGAGATTTTCTATCTCAACACAGTGAGAGAGAAAAATAAAAATAAAGAGAAATATATATTGAAAGAACGAGATCATTTTCACATTGGTTTCAATCTATTATAATGGTTTGGTATGTCATGTATTCTTTGTACATTATATTATAATTATTAAACATAATCTCAAACGCAATCGAGCATTTAATAAGACCATAGTGGTGCTCATCATCATTATCATTTTCGTCTTTAAGGTAAGTCCAATGTAAGGATTCGGGATCTCAATTTTAGAAGTTCTGATTTTTTTCAATTCTAACGTCGGGCTCCCAATAAAGGACTCCTAAATCAAATGCGACTATCGATTTTGATGAAAGTATTCGAGAAGCAGTGTTTCCTGGAGAAGATATTGCCGAAGAAATTCATACACAATTGAGGGTTGATCTTATAGAACACTTGTGGAACACCAAAGATCGCAACGATTGACAGATCTTTTATCGTTATTTTACTTGTAATTTCTATGTTTGAGGTATATGTTTTTGGGAGAGTTATTATGTATTTGACATTTCAATCAATGAAATTCTATTTTTAAAAAAATTACATTTATAAACAAATAAATTTTATAGATTTATTGATTTAACGGGTGGGAGAGCTTACCATTTCCGCCCTACAAGAGGCCGATTTAACTGGTCGAGCTCGCCCGAGTCGAGTTTCGGGCACTGATTATACACTTTCAGAAGGGGATCTATAAGTGTGGGTTGCGAGCTCTCGGGTTGTTTTTCCAGCTCTAACCAGAACCTAGTTTAGGGCTAGGACCGTCCCTCATGAGTGAGAAAGTTACAATTTAAAACTCGTTAAATGAATCAATCAAGACAGCATCTCCTAGAATTCAAAAACCCTGATCCCTTCAACACTTGGTTGCCAAAGTGGTTGAAAGTTTTGGCATAAACTCCAAAAGTCCTGGAGATCCAGGATTTGATTTCCAAAGGAGGTAGAAATCCATGGTTATTGAATTTGGGTTATTAACGGTATAAATAATAAGTCTGCTTAGTTTGTTGTTGGAATTTAGGCCTCCATAATTCCTAATTTAATTTAAGCGGCTATCGTGTTTATCGCATCTTGATGATGTATCAATGAATTGTAATGACTACCGTAAATCCCAAGTCTATGTTAGAAAAAAAATCGTAACATTCTCAATTTTTTAATATTTTCGTGACTGAGGACAAGTGATTTATGTAGTGTAGAAATATTATAACTGATTTAGTGGAGAGATTCTAACCGACTAATTTATTAGGAACTGAGAAGATTTGCTGGAGAACCCATGAGAGAAGAACGTGGAGCAGTAATTATTATTTTAAGGATATGCTAACCGTATTTTAAAAAAAATAATTAATGACACTATTATCCTTTTCTTTTGAGTCTATCATAAACAGAGATTTATAGAGTCGTCAGATGTGATTTCTAGCAAGCTCCCAACAAAAATTGACGATCAGACTTCTCCCTCCCCTAACTGACTCAGTTATTTTATTATAATATATATATATATATATATATATATATGTATAAATTCATTAGTGTTTGATGTTTGCACATATATATGTTTAAATACATATTTACGTGTATACTAATGGTTTAGCCGCTACATTGGCATGGGTTTGTGCGTGATAGGTCGAAAAGAAAATATATATGTTGGTTTAAAGTCCAAACTCAATATGAAAAAGGTTGTCAATACGTGGACAAACGGATTTCTTAAGTGGACAAACACCTTTTGGGTGTAAATATAATCTACTAGTTTTGGGGACAATTTTATGTTTTTTTTCTCTCTCTAAAAGTCTTCCTTCACCGCCATAACCAGGGAGATTCCAAGCTTTTCATCTTCTACACCAACAACGATTCCATTACTATCAGATTATCAATCATGTTTACTTAAATTGTCAATTTCTTGTTTCTTTTATTTATTAGATACATTACTAGGTTTGGTTTATAGGTTCTATTAGGGTTTGGGTGAAGACCCTGGATTTGATCTATGCTTATCAATTAGGAATTCATCAGATAGTAAAATCTTTGATTGTGCTCACTGATTAATAATGGATTTGATCTATCCTTTTCAACTAATAATTAATAAGATAGAAAAATCTTTGATTGTGTTCACTTATTAACAATGGATTTGATCTTCCTGAATATTGAACAAATCACAAATACATATTTCGATTATACAATGTACATCTCTCTATTCACACTCATATATTTTTATAGAGAGAAAAGGTGAAATCATACAGTATTGCCCCTCTCTGGATCTTGTTCTAAAGATATAAATCGTTGAAAGAAAATCTAGGTTTGAAGCTTTGAAGACTTGACAGAAAGTTCGGAGGAAGAAGAAAGAGAGCGTCGATGAAGAAATTAATGAGATTCAGAAAAATAAAAATAAAAAAAAGAAAAAAAAAGTTGTCCCTTTATTAAAACTAATTAATTGTATTTACACCCAAATATGTTGTCCACATAAAAATATTGATTGTCCCAGTATTGCCCACCAATAGAAAATTGGTAAATTTAGGAATATTGGTTTTGAGTTATAAATAAAGTACAATTTTTAGGCTTTAGGGTATTAATTTCGTCGGGCTTTAGGCTATTAGTTTCGTTAAGTTTTAGGCCTATAATATTATAGTAATTCGGCAGTTATCGTGTTCATCACATCGTTCGATGTATCAGTGCCTTTATAATGACCATCGTAGTCAATATTCAAAATAAATCTATATAATAAAATAGGTTGAATAGTGCTGACTGGGACAAACCAAGAGATAAGTCTGGCCGTCCATGCCATGTCAGCACTAATATCAACTGTTGGATTATTTTGGTTGACGTAACACGTGACACGTCGTGATGGTTTTAAACCGTTGGATTCTTCTGATTAACGTATAATGAGATAAGCCGTGATCTCTAATTGTCCATGTTCTAAATGCTTTTATGCCCAGTTTCCAAATATGGTTTCCATCAAGCTCTTGGCCGTGATCTCTAATTGTCCATGTTCTAAATGCTTTTATGCCCAGTTTCCAAATATGGTTTCCATCAAGCTCTTGGATTACTCAGGATTACTCACTAAAGTCAACAAACTTCTTTTCTCTAATCATATTGAGACTGTAGGGAAACATTAGTTGTACTGAAGAAATCTGATTACTTCTTTTCTCTAATCTTGTTTATATTTAGTCACGGTCAATTATATGTAGCTCTATCCAGGTGTACTAACAGCAAGAGGGTCCATATATTATTGCCTGAACAATCAGGATTACTCACTAAAGTTTGTTGACTAAACTTTAAGAAATGAGTTATATATCAGTAATCCTTGAAATACTTTAGGCTTGTATCTAATCATAAACAGGGAGGTTGTTTGATTAACATCCCTGACCATTTTTTTTTCTCTATTCTGGGTGGTTTGGTTAGTCGACGAAACATCGACGGTTGGCCATTATTTAGCCAAAAATCCAAATGAGCCAAACTTCTATTTTGTCTGGCTGCTCAAATGAGTTGATTAATTGTTTGAAATGCTTTATAAAGTTGGTTTTCATGGTTTTTTTTAATGAAATGTTTATCAACACTGCTTATCAAATTTTTGGTTTTTTACAGATTTGTGTGCTGGGATTTGTTGGATCGCGGATCGATTAGCTTTGTGACAATTTGAATCATCTTGTGAGCCGGTATGATTTGAACTTTAGTTTCTCTTCCATATCCATCTTTTTATCCTTTGGTACTTGTGCAAATTGATAGATGAATGAGACTCTTGACAGACCACTAAACTTCTTTTTCTCTTGAGTTGTTTAGAGATTATAAGTTCCTTGATATATCTGTAGCCCTATCATATTCTCATACAAAATTAGTGTATGAATAACATTAAGTAGGAGGAAATGGACGATGGGTAATTGTCAATCTCACTATGTATTGAAACTCTTCAGTAGATAGGGAGAGAGGATCACCTTCACTCTTTAACATATAATTGATATGTTTAAAGATTATAAGTTCCTTGATATATCTATAGCCCTATCATAAACTCCAGTTCAAACTTGAGATTTCGATCCATATATATTCGTTCAAACTCCAAAAGATTGAGCAGGTCCGAAGCAAGGTAATTAGTTTACAAGTAATGCGCTCCGAAGCAAGGTAATTAGTTTACAAGTAATGAGCTTACAATTGTTATGGAAAAAAATTATTAGTTGCAATGTTATCATCTATTAGTTGAACCCAAGCAGTCATACTCCACAATACAATTCAGTCAACCATGTAGAGGAACCATGTATAGGATTATGGGTGCACCAAACTAAGACTCAAACTCCTTTCCTCAATCATCTATTAGTTGAACCCAAGCAGTCATACTCCACTATACAATTCAGTCAACCATGTAGAGGAACCATGTATAGGATTATGGGTACCGTTTATATCTCTTTATTTTAGAAAATTGTATTTTGCGACCGGTTAAAATAATTCTGAAGGGAAGTACTGCTGCCTCTTCATTTGTGGACTACCATGAATATATATATATATATATATATATATATATATATATATGTGAACTCCAGATATATGGGGCATACAACTTGGTATAAAGCAAGCCCCTGTCTTACTCTTTTCATGTGCATTGATTAAAGTAGAATTCATTGTAGTCAGCCGTAGTCCAAATTTATATAACAAAGTATACTGCTACTACTGCCTCTATGATTTGAACTTGCTTTGATGAGGAATAACTAATAGAATTTAACAAAGATTTCATGTATGTGTTAGGAAGACTACTGGTTATAGTTTGATAGGTTCTTAATGATATAGTTTATATCTCTTAATTTTAGAAAATTTCATTTTGCGACCGGTTAAAATAATTCTGAAGGAAAGTACTGCTGCCTCTTCATTTGTGAACTACATTGAATATATATATATATATATTTGTAAACTCCATATATATGGGGCATACAACTTGGTATAAAGAAAGCCCCCGTCTTGCTCTTTTCATGTGCATAGATTAAATTAGAATTCATTATAGTCAGCAATAGTCCAAGATTATTCACCAAACATAGCAAACTGAACAGATATAACAAAGTACTACTTCCTCTACGAGTTGAATTTGATTTGATGAGGAATAACTGATAGAATTTAACAAATATCTCATGTATGTGTTAGGAAGACTACTGATTATAGTTTTATGGATAGAATTTAACAAATATCTCATATATGTGTTAGGAAGACTACTGATTATAGTTTTATGGGTTCTTAATGATATAGTTTAGATCTCTTTAATTTAGAAAATGATATTTTTCGGCCGGTTTTTTAAAGTCTATCTATACATGCATGTTGGTTATTAATATTATATGTATATCTTTCCACGCCTTAAAATTGATTTTTCTTTTTTTTTTTAAAAAAAAAAATTAACTTTTTTTTCTTACAAACCCTCTTCATCTTCCGTGTGAAGGTATTGCTTCTTTTGGACGTCTTCGACAATTCATATTTTGACAACAACACAATGCTTTCAAAAGAGTTTAAAAACATTTCAAACAAGTTAGCCTTTGTAAAAAAAGAAGACGGTGGACCACATGGAAAGAGAAGAAGAGATGAATTTGAACCACAAGACATGTCTTTACCGTCTGTTAATTGGCCGTCTCCGACTTTGTCATCGGTTGCATCATCACCATCCATTAATGTCCCAACATCACCATCCATCAATAGGCCACCATCCCCTGCATTATCATCATCGTCTTCATCGTCTGTGAACCAGGCTTTATCTCCGCAGTTTGTTAAGCCACCACCACAACGCCCACACCCACCTCCAACCTATGACTACTTTCGTTGGCCGCCTTGCCCGAAATGTCATGCATCGTGTCATGATATCCGAAGCTTCAAGGGCGTGAGTATGACATATATGGTGATATGCTGCAAGAAATGTCAACGAAAGTATACAGTAATAAGTCGCAATGTGAAGACTAATAAACTAAGTTACTCTTCGGAGCCACTTACATCTTCAAATTAATTATGTCATTTTCCCTACCTCACACCTGACGTTTCATTTTGTAGTATTCTGCTTACTTTAATCAATAAGGAAAACAATAATCTGGTGTGTTTTTGTTTAAATAAAACGTGGTTGTTGATTAGAAATTCTCATTCGTTTCATCTAACTAACTTGGGTTTCTTCCCTTCATGCTTTTAGTTTCTAACGATCAGATTTTTTTGTGGATTTTTTCAATATTATTGTTGAATAGTAACTACGTTGAAGATATTATCATTTATTGATGTTGTAGATTTTTTCCTTCTGAAACTAAACCTTATGTGGTGGTTGTTGATCATCCGCCATATAAATCAAAATGTTATTTGCAAACAGTAAAAAAAAAAAATTGATTTTATACCTCTTGCTAAATGTTGTATCACCCACTTATTAAGCATACATTCGTATATGAATCGCTAACTTTATGTTCTTTGTTTGCCTGCAGGGTTCTATAGTATAAACAAAGTTGGTATTCTGGAGAGCTACTTAATTCTACAATATTCAATCAAATAACTTAGACACACTTCACGCTTGAGGTACGGTAATTCTCTTTCACATCCTGACCACTATAGATAATGAATATAAATATATATATATATATATATATATATGTTACATATATAAATTGTTAATACCGTACCAAATTTTAAATCCTTTCCATATCATTTTCTTTTAATCAACACAAACCATAATCTTTAAATGTCCACTGTAGATTATATTGGTTTTTGAGAATGTAAGTAAATCAAGAATAATCCAGTCAAAGATTATATTGGCTACAAAGCTTGGGTACACTAAGTTCAAAAAAAAAAAGCTTCAGTATACTAACAAATTATGACCGAGAAGAAAAGAGCTTAAAGTAACACGCCTATAAAAGTAAAATCTATATAAAATATAAATCTATTAAAGATTTAAAATTTACTTCATCATCTGTCTATGTCATAAGGAACTAAAAAGGACAAACCAAGAGATATCTTCCTTTTTAGTTTTACAATTTTAACCTCGGTACGGACGTTTAAAGATAATGTAGGCTACTAAGCTGTAGATACCAACTAAGCATACTTCCAAATAAAAATGTGGCAATAACTATAGTGTTGTTTTTAGCAAATGTGGTGCATACAATTTACGTCAGAAATAAGAAAATGTTCCTTAGTAGTGCTCTTTCACCGTATTTATAACCTAAGACATCAAATAAAGATGATTTTAAGGTTTATGTTTTTTCCTCTCTTTGTTTTCTACTGTTGGTTAGACTATAATTTCCCAACATTTTATAATTAATCAAACCCAATGTTCTGTAGAAAATGAAGAGGAAATGTGTGTCGGATCAAAACCAAGAGTTGAGTTCCGTGAAGAAAGAATTTCCTTCGAAAGAAATATCTATCAAGGCCTTAAAACCTCATTTAAAAAGGTGGACAATGAAAGTCAGAGTAACAACAAAAGGTCCCCTCAGAACCTACGCAAATGCTCGCGGAGCAGGAAAATTGTTTTCGTTTGACGTGTTAGATTCTGAACGTGGTGAGCTACATGTTACCTGTTTTAACGATGTAGTCGATAAATTCTACGCGGATATAGAAGCTGGGAGCGTTTATTTGATATCTAATGGAGTATTGAAATCCGCCTCGAAAAATTATAATCACCTGAGAAATGATTATGAGTTATATCTAGAAAAATACTCTAAGGTTCAGAAATGTGTAGAGGATGATCCGTCTATACCTAAACATCATTTCGTGTTCATACCCATAAATGAGATTGAAACGATGGAACCTAATGCATTCGTTGATATAATCGGGGTAGTTTCATCCATAAATGTCACTAAACCTATAACAAAGAAGGATGGGACTCAAACGCAAAAAAGGGCTTTGTGGTTAAAGGATAATTCTGGCTATACTGTAGAACTGACTTTATGGGGTAAGTGCTGCGATGAGGAAGGTCATAGGATCCATCAGATGGTCGATTCTGGAGTTTTTCCGGTTTTGTCTGTGAAGTCTGGAAGAATTTGCGATTTCAATGGAAAATCTGTTGGAATGCTCCCATCGAGTCAATTGTTTGTGGACCCAGATCTTCCAGAGGCTCTCGAATTAAAAAATTGGTTTACCACAACGGGAAGCAATGCTCCATCCATACAAGTATCAAAAGTTCTACCAGGAAAGATACATCCATTTCGTACCCATATATCCAAGATCAAAGATGACCAACTTGGAACCTCCGATAAACCAGACTTCATCACTGTCAATGCCACAATTTCATCCATTAAGACTGAAAACTTCGCTTATAACGCTTGCCCCCTCATGAACGGAACTCGTCATTGCAACAAGAAGGTAATAATGAATGACGACTGTCAGTGGCATTGTCCTAAATGTGATAAGACTTTTGCTGAATGCAACTTCAGATACATCCTGCAGTTAAAGCTACAAGATCATTCTGGTACAACATACGCAACTGCATTTCAAGAATCTGGTGAGGAGATAATGGATATTTCAGCAGAAGATTTGTATAATTTGAAAGAAGAGAATGAGGAAAAGTTCAACTACACTATGAATAGTGTTATTGGGAAAAATTACATCTTCAATCTCAAAGTGAAGGAGGAAACTTACAATGATGATAGGCATGTGAAGGTAGTAGTGATGAAAGCAGAGAAAGTAAATTACGCTATTGAGTCCAAACTTCTTCTTGATTCAATGGATGACATCGTCGCTGGCTCGGAGTCTACAAAGTGAAGTTAGTCCATTAGAGTAGTGTTTTATTTATTTCAATTTTAGGAAACCCTCTAGATCCACCCCATGTCGTTTTTCTCTTTCAGCATTTTTTTTTAACAATTGATTTGCAATAGTTTGGATTTATTTAAATATATTAGAACATTTTCAAGTTTTAATTGTAGCAAAAGCATTTGCATATTCTGTGTGATGGGTGATCAGTCGTAAAAACTTTATTCTTATCAATTACCGTTGTAGTATTAGAAACACTGTGGCTCTACAATCCATCTTATAAATTAATGGTTTATTTAACTTTGATGTTACTATTAAGTATTTACCTTCACAGTTAATACAATCTAATATAACTCTTAAAATGTGTAATTGTTTCGCTCACTTTAAATTAATATATTACAAGTTCATACTGCCTTCGTTGTTATATTGGTAATAAATTTTTTTCACTTTATACGCGTCTTTACGATATAATTGAATACATCTAATTTTATTTTGCAGTTGTATTTGGTCTTCTACTGATAATCTTCATCAAATCCGATGAATAACTCCTCACCTAGGCAATCAGCTGACATTGAGAATATAACGCCAGATAACCTAGAATCTCCACAATTAAGTGTATGATGCTAAATGTTTTTGAAAAGTAATTTCTTTGTTGTACGAATTAGAAAATGTAAGTATTGCTCATTCATTTGTTATTAAGCAGGCACGGACATTAGCTCAACGCCAAAGACGTGAAAGAGAACGTGCATCACGTTCGTTGACAGAGACGCCTGGAGCTTCCGACGTAAGATTTTGTACATACTACTCATATTTAAAATAAATAATTATATTATAGATTCCAACTAATTTATTTAACATTAATGTAGAATCGACGTACAGCACAACGCATGCGTCGTCAGAATGAAATGGTGGCACGTCATAGAATTGAAAAAACAGTAGAACATCAGTCCGAGGTATGTCAACAAATTTTATCTTCCTTTTTAGTTTTAAAATTTTAACCTCGTAAATTAAAATGCATCTACAACTATAATAAATATAATTGTAATTACCTTGATGCATAATACATTTAATTTTGTTTTCTTATATTTTCTGATCATAACATTTACATATTGTCGGTATAAAAGTTGCGCCACCATGATCATATATATTGTTATACATTTGGTTGTACTAAGATATTTATAACAAACATTTAAGTATCCTATCATCATATATGTTCACTTGAATAGGCAGTCATCACCACAAGTGAACATACGCATTTGGCTAAGCGTGCAAGATTTAATGGTAGCACTTATGAAGAAGGTGAATCGTCTAGCCGCGCTCGAAATACATTTGTTAATACGGTCAATGAATCTCCTCCACCAACACCTTCATTCGTAGAACGCACACCTACTGAGACTTTGAACCGTCATTACCTGGGATTAATGGATATTGAATGCTCCCATTGCAAAGCACTTCATTGGCTTGATGAAAAATTAGTTAACTCTCGTACAAATACTCCGTTATTTGGGACATGTTGTTTGCAAGGGAAAATTCGACTGCCACAACTGCGCGAACCCCCTTTGCAGTTAAAAGCATTGTATGATGGCACTGACGATAAATGTAAAGCATTTCGATGTAATATTCGGCGCTACAACGCTTCAAACGCTTTCACAAGTCTTGGATGCAACTTAGAGCGCAACAATTTCAATGGACAAGGTCCTATCTCATTTACTATACATGGAGAGTTGCGTCACAGGACCGGATCACTCATACCAGAAGACGGAACAACTCCCTCCTATGCACAACTTTATATCTATGATCCATCAATCGCTCTAAACATCCGTAGTCGTAGAAACGATGACCTAGATGTTTCAGTCCTCCAAATTATCCAAAACACTTTGGTAAATCATAATGTATTCTTGCCAATTTATTGTCAGGCTGAAGCAATTTTACTGCGAGTGAATTCGACAGGGACAGATATACCTGTTAGTCTACATTATAGTGCATCAACTGATAGACGACGCTATAATCTACCTACAACTGAAGAAATTGCCGTGATAATCCCTGGAGATGGCACTGAAGTAACTTCATCTCGTGATATTATCTTGCACTTGAATGGGGGTAATGAATTAATGAGAATATCAGATTGTCACCCTGCTTATTTGCCCTTACATTATGTTTTGCTCTTTCCCTATGGGGAGTTGGGATGGGAACCCGAGCTAAAGCAATGGGATACAAAGTTGAACCGGATAAGTAGGAAACGCCTAACTCAGATGCAGTTCTACAGCTATCGTCTATTCCAGCGTCCTGATGAATATTCAACTATATTAAGGGCATGTAATTTATTCCAGGAATTTTTGGTGGATGCATGGGCCTCAACAGAGCAGAACCGCTTAAATTATATTAGACTTCATCAGAGCCAATTGCGTTCGGAACTATATAGTGGTCTCACAGATATTGCAAGTGATGGGTTGCGTCCTGATCAAGTAGGACGTCGATTTATTTTGCCATCCTCCTTCACAGGTAGTAGTAGACATTTGTTTGAAATCTATCAAGACTCCATGGCAATCACACGTTACCACCATCATCCAGATATTTTCTTAACAATGACTGCCAATCCCAAGTGGCCAGAAATAACATCTGCATTATTACCAAATCAAACCGCTATAGATCGACCTGATTTAGTTGCGCGTGTCTTTGAGTTAAAGCGCAAAAAGTTAATGAGTGTAATTAATAAAGATGGTGTATTCGGAAAAGCTGTGGCTCATGTTTACACAATAGAGTTTCAAAAACGTGGATTGCCCCATATGCATGCTCTCATTTTCCTTCAACAAAAAGACAAAATTCATACCCCTGCTCAGGTAGATAAATTCATTTCTGCAGAATTTCCAGATCAAGATACTGATCCCCTACTTTTTGATACGGTTAAAAATTGCATGATACACGGTCCATGTGGTCTACGACGTCCTACATCACCGTGCATGATAAACGGAAGATGCTCAAAAAATTACCCCCGTAAGTTTGTGGATAAAACAACTATAGGAGAAGACGGATACCCAGTATATCGTCGCCGTAATGATGGTCGTGCTTTCGTTGTTCGAGGTCATTTAGTTGATAATAGAGATGTTGTTCCTTATAATCCCCACCTCTCCAAATTATTTGATTGCCACATTAATGTGGAAGTTTGTGCGAGCGTGCGATGTGTTAAATATATAAACAAATATATTTATAAAGGAGATGATCGTACTACAATAGTTGTGGGCGCAGTAGATGAGATTCAACAATATCTTGATTCTCGATATATTGCACCACCAGAGGCGGCATGGAGATTATTTGGTTATTTACTGCATGAAGAATATCCATCTGTTGTTAGGTTAGCGGTGCATTTACCTGGTATGCATCATGTAGTTTTCCAACCTATGGATCATCCAGATGTCGTTCAGTATAAAGCTGCTAACGAAATTTCCACTTTGATGGCTTTTTTCTTCCGTTGTGGCATGGATGAAACTGCAAGAAATTACACTTATCAAGAATTTCCACAACACTATGTGTGGGACAAACAATCTAAATTGTGGGTGAAACGCAAAAAAAGTTTTGCAATAGGAAGAATGTATTTTGTTAATCCTAATGAAGGGGAAAGATTCTATTTACGGTTATTGTTAATCGTTGTGAAAGGCCCAGTGTCATTTGAATCGTTACGTACTGTAAATGAGATGGTGTATGACACATTCAAATCTGCATGTATTGCCCGTGGACTTTTAGAAGATGATGGTGAATGGGTATTATGTTTAGAAGAAGCTGCGGTTATAAACACAGGTTACCAATTACGGAGACTGTTCGCTATCATTTTATTAGAATGTACTCCACTAAATCCATCTTCTTTGTGGGATAAGTTCGCCCTTAATATTTGTGATGATCTCGCACATCAACTTCGTACTGCACGAGGCATCACCGAACCAACAAACTCTCAAATACGAGATTTCGGGTTACACCTCCTCAACGAAATCCTCTTAGAGTACGGTAAAACTCTTAAAGATGATTTTCCATCTATGCCTCGATCACATCAGCAATGGAATCAAATTTCAGGCAATCGGTTAATCTGGGAACACATGCAACTAGAAGCATCAATTAATGAAACAGAATTGACTGCAAAAGTTGACCTTCTCAATAGTGCACAAAGACGCGCTTTTGAGTCTATTATTCATTCTGTAAGTAACAATGAAGGGTTATTATTTTTTCTCAACGGTGGGGCTGGAACAGGAAAAACATTTTTATACAATACAATTGCAGCAACGTGTCGGAAAAATGGCAACATAGTTATTACTGTTGCTTCATCCGGTATTGCATCTTTGTTATTGGTCGGAGGAAGAACAGCTCATTCAACTTTTCGTATTCCTCTAGATGTGCATGAAGATTCTATTTGTAATATTGGTAAGCAAACAACACTTGCGGATTTATTCCGAACATCGAAATTGATTATATGGGACGAGGTTCCAATGCAACACAAATATTGCGTCGAGGCTGTTGATCGTTCACTTCGAGATATTCGTGATAACAATAAGCCTTTTGGTGGATTGACTGTTGTTCTTGGTGGTGACTTCCGACAAATTCTTCCTGTTATACCAAAGGGAGTCAGAGAGCAAATTGTAGGAGCCTCATTAAGGAGATCATTTCTTTGGATCGACGTTAAGGTGTTGACCCTATCACAAAACATGCGACTTCAATCGGAAGATGTTGACAACCAAATGTTTCGGACTTTTCTTCAACAGGTATGTTCCTTATTGGGGTTTTGTATTTTATTTTTTGAGATTTCTATTATAAATTTACACATGTTTAGATGCAATGGTTGTTTTATGTAATATACGTTACACTTTCTTATGTAGGTAGGGACCAATGACTCAGAAAATTTGCACTTACCTTCTTACCTAAATAGATGTCATACTCTGGCAGAACTCATAAATGCAACTTATCCAGAGCTAAATATGGTTAAAAATCTTACAATCGATTATCTTACACAACGAACTATTTTATCTGCACGGAATGAAGATGTATCAGAAATAAACATATCAGCTTTAGGAATAACTCCGGGAGAAATGATCACCTATATGGCTGCTGACAAGATGGATGAAACTGAAGATAACGATTACTCTTTAAATGTTCGTTATCCAACCGAGTTTCTCAACTCCCTTAATCCATCTGGATTACCACCATTCAAGTTGCAGTTAAAAATTGGTTGTCCTATTATGTTGCTAAGGAATCTCTCCCCTAAAGATGGATTATGTAATGGGACTAGATTGATGGTTGTCAACTGTGCAACGCGGGTAATTGAAGCAAAAATCCTAACTGGAGATAAACGTGGTAACATGGTGTTTATTCCTAGAATCTCCCTAACACCAAGCTCTTCTGAGGTTAACATTCAATTCACTAGGCGTCAGTTTCCTGTTCGATTAGCATATGCAATGACAATAAATAAGTCTCAGGGCCAGTCAGTCACACACGTGGGAATAGATCTGCGGTTTCCAGTATTTAGTCACGGTCAATTATATGTAGCTCTATCCAGATGTACTAACAGCAAGAGGGTCCATATATTATTGCCTGAACAATCAGATTTCTTCAGTACAACTAATGTTGTTTATAATGAAGTTTTATTGTAATTAAATTTTAATATAAATTTTTGATATCATAACAATTATGTACTTCACTTTTATCATCTTTATGTAATAATTTTTAATATCAGACTTTTCTCTTTATTATTATGTAACTAAAAATATAATTTAATACTTTAATGAACACAATAAGCGTTCAATCTAACCTCCCGTGCCGGAGGCACGGGTTATACCTAGTCTATATAACAAAACAGGACTTGTTTTGTGGACAAAATAAATGCATTCTCTTCCATTCTCAACCTTTAAGCATTAACTTGAATCATAGCCCTTGGGTCCAACTTGACTTAGGTCATTGAAGCCCAACATTAAATCCTTGTGGTTTTCACTTTCCAACCCTCCCACTTCTTTTGTCCTCTAGCATTCTCTCTTTATTTTCTTTTCCCTTTAGTAATTCTACCATTATTTTCATAGTTATGAATATGAGAGTGTTAATTTTTCTTTCATTTGTGATTTTCTTTTGACAGAACTAAGTATTTTGTGTTAATAGATTTCTTATGATGAGTTTGAACTGAACAATGTTATTAGTGTTTGATACGAGGAATTCTTGAAATGGTTATAATACATAGATTCAAGACTACCATTATACTGGTGTTCACACATGAGCATCTGGATTTGAGGTTGAATAAAATGATCTCACAATGTCTCATTTGGACAAATTTAAGGTCTTTTCTTTGTTTTCGTCAATCATAATCTTATTATCTTTACTTTTTCTCGACTTAATGACTTCTACAAGGTCTCTTTTAGAGTTGTTTATCAATTTCTTGGGGTTTCTTTTCCTTGTGGTATTATTAAACAACATAGACACGCATTTTATGAGAAAATATCTCACCGGAGATCAGCGGAGATGCATTGAGAGAGGCAAATATTTCTAAACCTGTTACGTCAACCATTTCTCACACGTCCCAGTTGGCCTAATAATTTTTGTTTTAATGCTGAGGAGTTCAATGGTTGTGTTTTTAAAATCATTGGAGGTTGCGACAAAGTTACCCTATGAAGTAGGGAATGCTCTAAGTCGTGTCTATCTGTAGCTCTACAGAGGTGAGGGGAATTTTGGCACATCTGTTCTTTTCTGATTACTGGCTTATAGTGTTCCTATATATGGTCAAATGGATTTTGATAGTGATTTGATATTGTGGTTGTTTGCTTTTGCAGGAACCCCTTCCTTCCTTGTGTGTGGAGGCGAAATGAAGGACGGGGAAGTAAGACTGTTTGTGGATGTATATTGTCAGCCAACCTCTCTGTTTTTATCTTGGTGAGAAACCAAGAATGAGAGATCCGAAAAGAGCTTCAAAAATGAGAAAACTCCTCAACTTCTCCAATGTGTATCATGTCAGGAAGTATATCAATACATATACTGAAGTCTTCCAATCTAAAAATGGTGAATCCATTTTGGCCAAGAAGAAATATTCTTCTATCTATCGTAATTCTTGCCTAATCTAAAATAGTAACTGAATATTATGTACTTGATTGGCGTGGAAGAGGGTATTTACTAGTATGAAGATTCAAAGGTTGGTTACTTCGTTGACTCTACAAACAAGAAGATCAACAGTTGTGGAGAAGAAGATGATCGTGAAGGCTAATCAGAAGCAACAAAATTAGTTCTGTACATAGAAATGAAATTGTACATACGGGTAACGTTCAAATGTTCATTAACTATATTAAGTTTACCGAGATGGGGAGGATTGAGATTCTCAATTTTACGGAACTCCTGTTCGAAGTTAACCGAAATCGTCAAAATATTGATCAACTTCTCGGTCTCTTACTGCCAATACTCTTATTTTAGATAGCATATTAGAAAATATCTGAGGCATGCAGGGACGAGTAATTTCCAGAGATAGTAAACATCTACTTACAATTTGATTATCTTCTCGTAATTTATATTAATGTTGTACTGATGCTACTGTATTTTGAGTTTCTTGAATCTGACTTGCCTCTTTTTTTTGGAAATCAATTTGCAGGAGTTGAATGAATTGATGAAGAAAACCAGTGTCATGGTGATAGTATAATAAAATGACTAGAATTACAATAAACTTAAGTATAACTCTTTCACCATTCCTTAGCAACGTCGTGGAGACATACCACTTTCTCAGCCAAGTGACTCAAAAAAAGGTGATGTTGAATAATTTCTAGATCGTCAATGTCTTCCAAAATATTTTTTAAGGTATCTTTAACTGCTGTAGCAACGTATGTGACGTTTTGTTTCACTTCAAAACTGAACTTTATAGTTTTCCCATGAAACCGATTGTAGTCCTACTCTAAAACTTTGTAAGAAAAAAAAACCGACCAGGTTTTTTTTTGTAAATGTTAAATATTATTTTTAGTCGAGTTAGATACTAATTAAAATCCTCATGGAGTATGTTGCTCGAGGTAAAAATTAACTGGCTTTTGTTGAATGACTTCAAATGATATTTGTTCTACACGTGTTGCTTAATTATTGGTTTATAGAGAGAAGCTTTTAGCTTTCAGGTTGAAAAAATAGAGAGAATGCCAAAGTGGAAGCTTGGGAAAGAAGAAATCAAGACTATCAACTACTTCCTCTATTGGAGCTTAGGTGCTTCCATTTCAGGACTAGAGATTTCGTCAAACTACATCCATTTTGTTGTTGTTTTTTTTGTTGAGGAATCCATTTTGTTGTTGGAATGGGTATTTCTTATGATTTTAGGTAACTCAATCATTCTTTTTAAATCTTTTCAATCGGTACTCTTAACTTGTCCAAGTCACATATTATTTTAATTGGTATTGCTTATTTGCTCTTTTTACTACGAAATAGGGTGCTTATAATCTCCATTTATTCTTTATTAGTATTGCGTGACTTCTATTTTACATTGACGTAGATGTCAATTTTCTTCTACAGTCTTTGACGTATGTGACACTACATGCAGTGACGATAATTACTACATACTCATATTTGTCACTTACTATAATGGCTACATATGTATGAAAAAATTAATCTGTATAATGAAATAAACTTATAATAACTATATATTTTATGTCCGACTTACCTTTAAAAGTTGTTTTAATTAAATTTGGTTTGTTAGTGTTCAATACTAATTCTCGAAGATTCATATCCTAAAATATTTAGTTTTGGTATAGTTATGTTAAAAAAATTAATAATTGTGATAACATTAGGAGTTCTTTTTTGTAAATGGGTGTTCATTTATTTTGATTGGGGTGATCAACCACTTTATAACGTGTAAAATCTTCAATAAAATCGATCGTGCCGGAGGCACGGATTATGCCTAGTATATTATATATATGAGGGTGTAACCTGTGCCCGTGAGGCGCAGACAGTTCTTTTGAATGCATTAAAGAGCTAAATATATAATCTCAAACATTTATGGGGAAAACATGAGCTAACCATTCAAAATCAATTATAGTAAACTTATGCCAAAAATAGTCAAAATCAATTCATTAACCTTCTTACTGGGGGAACACTCGACCCTATTGACACCAACATGCATATGTCCATCCTCTTCATCATCTTTTTTATCAATGAAAAACTGTATCTTATCAAGCTTCACAACATCCTCAGGGTTGATCTTGATGAGCAGATATTTCTATACTAGTGATTATAAATAGAAGAAAGGAGGAGTCTTATAACTCAGTGCATTATTTCATATTCCATTACATGCAAATTAAAATTAAAGTGCTTACAAAACTTTTCATATTTACCAGCAAGCAGCAACCATTCTCTCATAAAAACTCCACAAAAGCAATTGATTCTACACTTGATAGTTCATTTACATTTTAGAAATCAAAGCTCCAGTAATGTTCTCCGTATAAATACTGTCATTTCCTATTTCTCTTCTTCATTCTTCAAGCAATATTCTTCCTGCTAGATAACTCAAAACATAGAATAAGTACAGTTAATGGTGGTGAAAAACAATAGACCTTTTATCGACTGCCAAGTAAATTTGGCTTCGTGAACACTTGGTTGTCCGAAAGTGTCGATATATATTCCAAAGGTCCCTCGAAGTCTCGGGTTCGATCCCTAAAGAAGGTGGAATTTCTGGATTATTGAACTTGAGGTTATTAGGGAATAAATAATGTAGTTGGACTTTAGGCCATAGTTAGTTAGACTTTTGCGCTTGTTCCTGTTTGATTTGGAAGTTACCATGCTTATCACATTGTAATGACTATTGGAATTCAAATTCAAAAAAAAAAGAAAAAAAAGGCTCCAGTAGTATCTCCTATTATGTGCACATTTCAAATTCAACAGAAGTGGCTTCGAGGTCTCATGAGAATACACAAAAACAAAAGTCCGTCGAGACATCTCCAACCAAGGGTTGTTTCCCCCTCTTTCTCCCTATATAAAGAACTGAAAGAATGAATTTTTTTTTTTTACCTTTTCACCCTAGTTTCTAACATTAATTATATAGCAATTAAAATTGAATTGCTTACAAAAACGTTTCACATTAACATGCAACTATGATCTCATAAAAGCAATTGATTTTACACTTGATGGTTGTTTAAATTTTAGGAATGAGAGATCTTAGTAATGTATATAAATTTTTTTTTTTTCGGATGAAGGTTGAATTGTATTCAAGAATTACTAAGGTTGTAATTACAAATCGAAAATAAAACACTTAAAAGACAAGGAAAATTACATGAGTTATTGCATCCCAATTGAAAATCCAATCCGAGAAAATAGTCCTTTCATGGAAATTATAACATTTATAGCCTTCAAAAATTCATCTATCTTTATCATACCAAAGGCTCTAAATAATGACAAAAGGAATAACAAATTAACCTAATGAAGCTAGCTACATATGGTTCTTGTTGTAGGAATAGTTAAAGTGCCGAAGATATACGATAAAGAAGAATAGGATAACAGTGGTGAAAAAAATATATACCTTTTATCGGATGGCAAGCAAATTTGGCTTTAGTAGTATCAGCCAACTTGTTTTCTGGTTCGGTCCGATGGAAAAAAAACAACTTGTGATGGGTTACCTCAAAAAAAAGATTGAAACTCATTGATTTCCTTTGATCAAAAGATCTTTTCTTTGATGTAATCCATCAGAAGTTATTTATTCCTTGAAGTAATAATCTATCACAATCTTTGGGGTATTGGAGAACTGATCATGATGTTTTTCTCTCCTTAATTACGAGTCAATTAATCTCTAATATATGTATATATATCTATTATACAAAACAGATCCTTGTGACTGGGACACAATTAATACAAAAGAATGCGACTAGGATATGTGATTGGGACAAAATTAATATGATTGGAACTATGATATGTGATTATGTGATTAGGACATGAATTAAAGTACTTTTAATTTCTTAATAATTATTAACCCTCCATCTTTATCTCTCCCTCTTCCATTATTTTTCATTTTAATATCTACTTACTCCTCTCACATTATATCAATTTTTTATCCTAATTTGTCTATTTCTCCCTTAGTTTAATTTCACTGTAATTATTTCTCATTTTAATATCTACTTACTCCTCCCACATTATATCAAATTTTATTCCAATTTGTCTATTTCTCCCTTTGTTTTTTTCATCTTGAAACACCGGCCATTTTAATTAGCTTCTTTGGATTTTAGAATATATAAAACTTTATATGAAATTTCTCATATATAAAACTTCATTTGAAATTTCTCACTACATCTTTCTATCTTTGCACAGTCTGTTTGGGAAAATTTCGAAGTGAAAAAATTAAATATGTTCTGATGGAAAGTTGTTATATCAATAACTCCAAATCCCTTTTATGGCGAATGCTATATTGAAGAGTCAAAAGATCTAGATGAATTTTTAATCGATGAATTACAAATTTCATTGTTGGTGCATGAACAAATAATGAAAATAGGGTCAAGGCTTCCAACTCATGTGAAAAATTCTACAGGAGAATACTAAGAGGTTGTCGTACAATTAATACTAATTAACTCGTAAGAACCTTGAAATAATAATTGATTTCCATGTATAACATGATATGAACTAAAAATCCTAAAAAATTACATATGTTTGATCGAGTTAACCCTTATGCTGCGAGACTAATGTCTCTATTTTCCGACTTTCATAAATCACACCATATAATACGCCACCTCGAGTAAAATCCAACCGTATAGGTCCTTCATTTCTCTCAAATGTCTCACTTCTCACAAATCAAATTCCCACGTTGTCACAACTCTTTGGTTTTTTATCTTTTCCCCTTCTCCTCCGTCATGAATCTCAAATCTGTAAATCCCAGTTTGAAACCCAACTCTATTTCTCCTCAAAATCAAACATAATTTTCAAGTAGTCAAAGTTACACTAACAAAACTGTCGTCATCACCAGTTTATAATGACAAAAAATGACCAACATGTGAACTATTTTTATTTCTCACAAATCAAGTTCCCACGTTGTCATCATTTTTTGGTTTTTCCTCCTTTTTTTCTCTCATGAATCCCAAATCTGTAAATCCGAGAGTTCGGGACCCAACTCCATTTCTCCTCAAAATTAAACACAATTTACAAGTATTCAAAGTCACACTAACATAACTTTCTTCATCGCCAATTTAGAATGACAAAAAATTACGAACAAGTGAACAATTTCTATTTCTCCTTTCTCTCGTGAAATAAATTGGTCTTTGATTCATTGCATGCATGACAATTCTTTCTTCGATTTTCTTGGCACCAAATCCTTCAGCTTCTTGTTTTGTTACAGTTGAAGTATGCAGATAAGAAAAATAGAGATCCTATCAGTGAAGTACATATCAAGATTTTCAATTCGAATTGAGTTATCATTTTTTAACTTAAAGATTAAATATGTTTGTTAATATCCTCCGCCACTAGGCTTACCACTTTAACTCGTAGAGAAGGATTCAATTACTAAGATGTACAACGGGAAGACGATAGAGTGTGTGGCCAGTTACTTGAAATTTTGTAGAGGTAAACTTAGCCGCCACATAAAGAAGATATGATATTTTTATTTTTTTTGCTTTTTTGCACTTTAAATTCCTTATACTAAACATTGTTTTCCTACCGTTGCAGGATTATCCAGGTTGGTAGTGGTATCTTAGACCCATCTTACCGTGTGAGTGAGACTCTTTGTTTAGCGAAATTGTTATGTACAACAAAAGCAATTAAAATTTCTTATACTAAGCTTTTTCTTCTTGTTGTTTTAGACCATTTTGTTTTGTAATATAGTCTAGGAAAAAAGAACACCAAGTACGGAAACATTCAAAATTACCTTGGCAAAATGAGCAACAAGTACGGAAACATTGAAAATTATCTTGACAAGACCTATGAACTTGTTAAAGTTGAAAATGTGGCAAGCATTAGATTCCTTGAAACTTTAAAAATTAGGAGCTTGCCAAGTAAAAGGTAGAAACTAAAACAGGGTAAGCCATCTGTTATAGGAGAATCACTAGAGATATCATTTGTTCTTTAATCAAGAGTGTGCATCTCTTGCGAAGAAATTAAAAGACACCCCTACAAGGTTCTCCCGCATTGTAATTTCTCAATTCATCGCCTTTCGCAACCTTTTTCTTTCTTTCCCTGCAAGCTTCTTCATTACTTTTCGTTTATCTGAAACTCTCACTTATTATCATCCCCTCCGAAGAAATTAATCAGTTTAGTTATGGAGTTGCCACAAATTAAGTTCAGTACGTGTTCTTCTTCAATTTTTAGCCATTTGTTTGAACTTATGGTTGGAATTTCCTTGATTAAATGTTACATGCAAATTAGTTTGTTCATTCTTTAGACCGTTGACTGTAATTTTGGTTTACATAGAGCTTATTCATGATAAACCAACTTACCAGGTAAATATATTTTCTCATAAGTCGTTCTTGCATAATTCCATTTGTAGTTTATATCTTTCTCATGTTCTATCCTTGTTTTTATTTGTAACTCTCTCATTCGATCTTTCTCTCACTCTAATTATCTTAAAACATCATTTTCATTTACATCCATATAGTTAAAAACTCAGTTTTTCCTAATAATTATACATTCCCTTTTGCTGTTTTAGATGTATTAAACAAGTGCAATATATTCAAACCCATGTTCATAAATTGATTATTTTTAATGATAGTATTTATATTCAACATTCTATCTTCAATCTTTACTCATTTTGTGGTGAATGGGTAAATGTCACGAACTGTGTGTTGAAATACCACAAAGAGATTTTGAATCATGAACAACGTTAAATGAAGCTACTATAAATGTTGTTGGTGTTTTGTTTTATGTTGAACATATGACACTTTCAGGAGTTCGACCTAATTAAGTAACAATTAGATTTAGGTTTTTATTTGATCGTCATGGTTGTTCATATTAGTTTGCGTATATATGTCAAACAAGATAATTTAACACAACAAATAGTTTTGTTTACTTTGATCGTCATGGTTGTGCATCTTAGTTTGCATATATTAGATCAAAATTTGTGATTTTCATCTATAGGGTGGATAAATAGGACTAACAACATCGGTCTAAGAACTTCATTTAATTAGCATCTTGCATTAACTCGATCTTTTATGCTGAAAAACTTATTTTATCTTTCCCTTTTAGTAAAAAAAAATACTCCACATGTAACAAATGGATAAATGTTATTCGATTTCAGGTATTTTGATCTTTAAATTTTTAATCAGAATCCTAACATACTTATATCATTATATGTCAAACAAGATAATCTGATGAAAATGAACATTTCTATTTACTTCGATGTAAATTGTTTTTCATATTTTTGAATAAGTTTGATACGGTTTCGTGATTTTCTTGTATATGGTGGATTGATAGGACACGGTCGATGTTGATTCAGATACACGTGGTAAATCAAGTACGTTCGTTAAGCAATGGTATGGAAAAATTTCATCATTTATGTTGTAATGAGCATCGCGGTAGCGAAAAATATATTTTCTTAACAGATTTAAGAACGTCAAATGGTTTTGTAGGCTCAAATTAAACCTTAAATACCTTAAGATAATTACGTCTTATACTTCTAGAATAGTACACATATATTTAGACGATCTGAAAAGTAAAAAATTACAATGAGAAAATATTAAACGCAGAGAAAAAGAGCAAAGTTAAATATTCAAATATCGCTTCTATATTTAGCTTAAAAGGCATTTCCCCGCCCGTAGGGCGGGGATTATGCCTAGTATATATATATATATAGAAGAATAGAAACCGTTTCCCACATATATAATAGCCGCCTTAAAACTAGGGTTGCTTCGTTTAAAAGTACTATTTAGCTTCTAGTAACAAGTTTCTAGAAGTTAATTATTTCTGTAAGTGAAAATTAATTAGTTTTATAATTTTAGGGAACTTTCTAAAATTTTAGTTTTATAATTTTAGGAAACTTTAAAATTTAGTTTTATAGTTTTAGGAAACTTTCTAAAATTTAGTTTCTTGTAGTATTTTTTTATTTAGAAGTTAGTTGATTATAGTTTGATTAGGTCTAGTCAATTTTAGATTCTAGTCTGAGCTCATGATGACGCCCCTGATTTCCTGTCTGAGCTCTAGTCCTCCTCGGACAATCAAAAGACCTGTGTCCTACTTCCTGACAATTAAAGCAAACCCCTCTAAAGGGTCTCTGTCCCACACCATCAACATTAGCCACTGGCGGTTGCCTATCTGTAGTCATCACTGCCATATCCCGGTTGCCTCCCTCGACCCGAGGCCTCTTACCGTCCCGCTGACCATTATAGTCGTTGCGCTGATTCCACCCAACCTTCCCATAATTTCTACAGTTCCCCTTCTGTTCACCCTTGCTTTGCACTTTGATTCTCTCTGCTTCTTTGCCTCCTGTATCCGAGCATCGTGAACCTTAGCACAAGAAACCACCTTCTGATAGGTGTCGAAACTAGGTTGCCCTGCAATGTACTTAGCAATGTTGTCACGCAACCCATTTACAAACCTCTCGATCTTTTCCTCCTCTGTGGGAATCAGTTGAGTAGCGAAGAGGGAGAGTCTGTGAAACTCATTCTCATATTCCAAAACTGATTGATTTTCCCCTTGCTTCAATTCCTGAAATTCCCTCTTAAGTGTTTGTTGTGCCGAGAAAGGAATAAAGTTTTCCATGAAGACCTTCTTAAATTCTTCCCAGGTGAACCTCAACGGATCCACTAGCCTAGACTGAGTGTCCCACCAAGTAGCTGCATTCTTCTTCAACTGGAACACTGCCATCCGTTGCTTATATTCCTCGGAGCAATCAAATGCCACGAACATCCTCTCTATCTCCTTACACCATTCATATGCCTCTACCGGTCCTCCAGTCCCATCAAATATTGGCGGTTTCATTTTCATAAACTCATGGTAGTACTTCAACCAGGTCATCTCAGTCGGTGGCCTCAGATTCACAGCAGGACCTCCCGTCTCTAGTGTCGGATTCTGCGTCCGAGTTTGTTTCCTTGTTTGAGCCTCTGCTGCGATGTTAATCAAATTTTGCAATGCGGCTGCATCAATTGTCACTGTCTCTCCTCCGTTCAGATTAGGATTTGTGGTCTCATGACCCCCTGACTGTCCATGTGTACCCTCTGGTGTTGTAGAACCCCTTTCCTCAGGTAGGACACCTCGACCTCGACCTCGACCTCTACCACCCCCTCGGGTGCGAGCACTGCGACGACCTCTGCCACGACCAGTAGCCCCTTCGCTAACCATAACTTTATTCAAATCCAAAAGGGAAATCAAGTCAAAACTTAGACAGTCAAGAGCTCCGTACAAAAATTAACTACGTACTATGCGCTTAGAGGGGTTGAACCCTACACACTGATCCTAGGATTTATTAACCTAGAGCTCTGATACCACTTTGTAACGCCCCAAATCTAGATTTCCACGTTGGCCGCCATGAAAACCTAAACTCAAAGCATTTCTCCGCAGAACAGTAAACATAATCGATATATCCATCAAAAGAGACAAATAATATCAAATGTGAAGCTCATAAGAATCAATAAATCATCTAAAAGAAATCCATTAAACTTTCTTAACTCAAACAATGGTTCTGAATCATCGACACGTAGGTCGGACAATAACGAATGAAACAAATAACTATCTAGAAAGTGAAACTCCAAATAACTACCTAATCTCGAAAGCGAAAACTAAGAAAGAAGCTCTGAGCTGACGAACTGGGATCAAGCTGGTGGCGCTCCCCGATCTCTATCACCTGAAAAATAGTAGGTTGGGTCAGAACCCATCTAGTAGATTTCTAATTACCTAAGGTCTAAATAGACCAATTCAACACAAAACCAAGTATCGAACAACAGAACAATAATAACAGTCCATTATGTTACACCTTTCGTGCTAACACAATTGAAGTCAACCTGTTACACGGTTGAAGAGATTCATACAATACAACTTCCCTTTTGGAGGGGCATAACCAATTTTGAGGTTCACAAGATAGCGTCACTTACCATTCGTGTTTGCATCGACTTAAACCTCTCAATAGACAAAGGATACCACCCAAAAAGGGAATCCGTGCAACACGAGCACAGTGCAACACGAGTACTTTACATATAAGCAGGAAGCCAGCCAACCTCTAGTTGGTAATTACTTCTCACACTAGAAGTATGTGGTCCACAAGAATGATCTTGTGTTTGCATCGATCATCCTGTCGAGCCAACCACCTATGGATTACAACCGTCAATCCATATTAGAACCCAAGCCCTTGGTCCACTAGGTTGTCCAATATCAAATTGACAAACCCGTGTTTGCAATCGACCCACATGTCGAGCCAACCAGTCTTAGTTCAATCCATTAACGAAACTCAAGATCATGGTCCACCAAGTTATCCAATATCGTAATGGTAACTAGTGTTTGCAATCGACCCACATGTCGAGCCAATCATTCTTGGTTCCGACTAGCCTATGCTTTCTAGGTTAACAACCTAAAGCAATATATCACACACAACTATTGATAGCACTTATGCTCCAGTATCATACACATCATCTCATACAATCAATTATCAACATAAATAACATAAACACAAACAATTCTTAATATCTAGGCTGCTGTCCGGGTGTATATATATACCATATTTATATAACCTAAATAACCTAGGTTGCTGTCCGGGTATATGTATACTCCATTAATATAACTATAATGATCTAGGGTTACTATGTTGTTGTTGTAATTAGTTTCTAATCATAATATATATCTATGGTATCACTAATTAGTTCTAAGTTGATGATAACCTAGTAAACAACAATGGTTCAAAGCTATTATAGTCCTACTATCCAAAACTAGGTTAAAAATTGAAGAGGGCTATATAAACCCTAGGGAAGAAGAAACCTACTTGATTTTTAGTACCAAGAAGAAGAAACAAATTCTCTAGCAAAGCCTTTTTGATCCACCTTCTCCTTCTTCTTCACTTTCTCTCTCTAAACCCTACTATCTCTCTTTAAAGTCCTCTCACAACTCACGGGTGTAAGGGAAGGAAAGAAACCAAATTGAATCGGGTGGGTGTTAGGGATTTAAGGGATATTAATTTTGTTTTGCTAAAGGCACCCCCATAAATTAGTAGGGACACTACACTTTAAAAGCGCCCCGTTAAAGTGTTTATGGCGCCCATCTAAAGGCAAACTTTAGAAGGTAGAAATGGAGCGCCAATAACACTTTGTTCCGGCTAAAATTACCTATTTGTTTTTGCCTCTATTGTTTTGAAGTTATCACTTTGACACCTCAATTTTTTTTTTGTAATTTCTATTTTCTGATCAAATTTTCTTTTGTTCATATTCTTTATAAATTCAAGTTTGCTCATCTATTCTCTAGCAGAATTATTTGTATTTCCATAGTTCCAATTAGTCCCCTTCATCCTTTCATTTTTGTGTTCATTTCTTGCAATATTCTTTTTAAATTCACTCTCCTCTCTTTCCCTTCATTCTTAACCTTTACACAATATGGATCAATGGATCATAAGGACTTTTTAAAGATAAAGGGTCCTTTTATTAACATAAAATTCGTATATATTCGTTTTATACAACTTAACATTAATTATTTAGATTTCGCGGCTTAATTAGTTAAGAGTGTTGTTATGACATACACGGAGCTTTAGTTTGAACAAAAGGTATTATTTTTTAACAATTTACATATTACTATTTTCGCTAAAAGTTTTTAGTGATGTTCGACAATTCGTCATTGGTGGCGATATATTTTTTTTTTTACTATTTGATATAATCAAATGTGCCCCAGCAAGAAATTTTTTTGGGTCCGTCACGGACTCATGGTGACCGGAATTGATGATTGGAAGAGGAGATATGAAAGAGACAGATTTGAGAGAAAAAAAGTCATCAACAATTACAGTTTACTGGCGACCATTACAAGAATGGAGAATAAATGATCAACTAGTAAAATATAAAATTGGTAAATATATGGGTAGGGGCATTCCCGTTTAATCTTATGGGCGCCCCTTACATATTTACCCATGTCGGTCAACAAATACACTTCTGGTGTTTCTTTCCTGTAAATAAGATAGATAGATGGTAGCGAAGACCTAAAACCCTAATTCAATTTCATAATCTCTATCTGAACAACCCTTTTTGGGAGGAAGAAAAATAATGGGCGAATCAGTCGGAGGAGGGGTCGGAGGAGGAGGATACTCGGCGGAGTTCATGATTAAAAGGTATATACAATCGGCGTTAAAAACTTCAGAAAAAATAGATAAATTAACAGAACTGACTAGATCGATGATAGATAATGAAGAAGAGACGTACAAGGATGAACACAGAGAGAGATGTGGTGAGATGCTGAGTGAGGTTGATGATTCCATGACCACAACTGAACATGTGAGACAAATGATGATAACAACTGTGGAGATGACTACGGATAAGGAGACGATACAAAAAAAAAAAGATGATCCAATTTGGCTTCTTGTTAAAAAGGCTTTTAAGAGTCTTGAAAGTATGATTATGAAATTCAATATAATGAATACAACTCGCAACCTACTGTTGGATAAGTATCGGCTACAAGGCCACAACAGAGAAGATGACCTAGTACAAAACCCACACATCATCACTAGGTTTGGCAAAGTTTACCTCCCTCCAAATATCTCTTATCCTTACTACTGCCACTGACTTATTTTCACATGTTTTATTAGTAGTTTTAGAGAACAAGAGAGAAATTTTTAATGGAAAAGGAGAGATAGATTATAGACTTATCGTCTTTATCTTTGTAAAAGTGATCTTGCCGATAGTAAGATTGAGATTTTCTATCTCAACACAAAAATAAAAATAAAGAGAAATATATAGAAAGGATCGAGATAATTTCCACGTTTGTTTTTATAATTATAGTTTGGTATGTCATATCTTTCTTTATAGATTGTAATTATTAAACATAATCTTAAATGCAATCATGCATTTAATAGAACGAAAGTGGTGTTGATCATCATTACCCTTTACATCGTAAGTTTTAGTCCTTAAGGTAGTGGAATGAGCACTAGCCAATACTTGGCGAAGGTTGTGGCTAAAAGCACCTGCAAAAAGACTATTAGCAGACAACCCAAGCACATATCGATAACAACAAGCACCTAGGATCTTTTAATGAAAAAAGAAAAAGATCTTTAACGACAAGCCTTAACTGACTTAACTAACCCCTCTTGTTTATTTTCTTTTGTTTTTATATCTCTTTCTCATTTTCGTCTTGCATAAACTCTAGTGTCCAAGATGTATTTACTTGAAAAAATTGGCCAAGAAAGACTAAAAATACAACCTAGATTTCTTGTGAAAGTGGGTTTAAAAACACTTCTAAAAAGAATCTTGTATTTGGTGTTTGAATGAATTAGGAAGTGAACAACATATTTAAAATTGTTAAGCATGTTTTTTTATTTGATTTTTAGTAAATTTTGAGTGTTTAGGGTGGCCTATGGTGACAAAAATGAAGTCACCCTAATAATCTATCAGACGAACTTGTCTGTGAGCTTAAAAGAGGACATACATATTAGGTCTAGGGACTAAACTGTCTGTGCGGATGAACTATTACTCTAAAACCACTCACACCGACATGCCACAATCCATTTGTGTTGCCTTGTGGACAGACTTAGCAGTTTGTTACCCTAGGCAAACAAAATAGATGACCTGGTCTGAGACACTCGGACTTGGCAGTTTGTGACTCTCAGATTGTACCACCCGTGATTTTTGTTTTCTTATCGTTTTCTTTTCCTTATACTTTCACCTTCCTCTATGAGACAAGTAATTATGGCATCACATATTTCTTCTACTGTTAAGGCTCGTAAGCAACAAGGGAGAACATATGATGATAAGCCAGATTCAAACGAAGATCTTCTTGTTTCGACACCATGTTTGGACCTTTCTATCAGAATATGGAGGAATCGAAAGGATTAAGTTAGGAAAAACTTTTTACTGATCCATCCATCGGAAAAACTTTTTACTGATCCATCCACCGGTATAAGCACCCCGGTAATACAAATAGAACAATGGGGTCTCCTTATGTGGCTATTTGTGACCTCCAATTAAATAAATTTTGGAGCAAAAATCTTGATAAAATGAAAACTCCAACCGAACGGATTCTTTTTTGAATATTGACTAATGATCATTACAAAGGTTGTGATACATCAACCTACATATATTATTTTATTTATAACCAAGGTGCTGTTTGTTTTTTTAAATTTTCAAATCTGAAATCTGAATTGGAATCCAATTCAGATTTCAGATGTTTGTTTTTGTATTTAGTCAAATCTGAATTTTATCTGAATTTATTAGATGTCTGAATTGGCTGAATAAAGGCCCACACATTTCAGACTTCAAAACAAGTCTGAAAATTGAGTCCAGGATCTGAAAACATACAAAAGACGTATATACCCTTGTTAAACTTTAAAATACCTAATTAAATCATTTCTTCCCTCTTTTACAACCCTAGTACCCCACCACCACCACTACCACCACCTCGGTTAACACAACCACCACCACCACCACAGTTAACACTACCACTACCACCACCACCACACAGTTAAGACCACCAACACCACCAGAGTTTACACCATCACCACATCCTTAGAGAATCAATAGAAACCCTAGGTATGGAAATAGAGGAGAAGCAAATAGTTGTGATGCTATGCTTTGAGAATCAATATTTGTTGTTGGTGCCCATGGATCAACTGGTAAGAACCCACAAATTGTTTTTTCTCTCTATAATTAAAAACCCTAGGTATGGAAACAGAGAAGCAGCAAATAGCTGTGATGCTATGCTTTGAGAACCAATATTTGTTATTGGTGCCCATGGATCAACTAGTAAGAATCCACAAATAGCTGTGATGCTATGCTTTGAGAATCAATATTATGGTAAAAATCAGTAGATAATATTCGTTGATTGGCTCCACTCTTAGGTCTTCGTGTGGTTCCTTTGAACTGCTCCACAGAGATACGGTTTGGAGATGGAGAGATTGGGAGAAAAGAGAGAGAGATACACACACAGAGAAAAGAAGAAAGAGAGAAGGTGTCGGATCTTGCGACGGTCACCGTCATTGAACCCTCGCCGGAACTTTGCATCTTCGTCAATAGAGAATGACTGCTGAGAAAGAGAAAGAAAGAGATGAGGGAGGGAGGGATCTAGGGTTTCTTATGGGCCTTATATTTATGTAGGGGAAGAAATAAAAATTAGGTTTTCTTTTTTAAAATACCAAAAAAGGGTATAAATGTCATTATTTTAATTCAGATTTAGTAATTCAGATTTAAAAACAAACATTTAAATTTGTAAAATTCAGATTCAACCAATTCCACATTCAGCCAATTCAGATTCAGCCAGTTCAGATTCAGACATATAAAAAAACAAACACCACCCAAGTCTAATATTTCTTTTTTCTTTTTTTTGGAAGTCAACTACGATCTATGTATGTCGTAACATTTGACACTTGATACATCATAGATGTGATAAGCTCAATTACCGCCCACTCAAACACTAACAGTCGAAGTTGGGACCTCCAGGAATTTCTGGAGTTTATGTCAACACTTTGGAACCGCTTGGACTACCAACTGTTGACAAGTCTAATATTTCTGGATTTGCACTTTTATGAGAATCAACATGGACTTCTGCAATGGGAAGTAGCTACACTGACCAACTAGGCTCGGACTTGAGAACCATTCGTTTTCCTTTACATCGACAACCAAATCGTTTGTCACGTGACAAGCAAATGATATTTAGGTAATGTTAGGGTTCATATAAAGTCAAGTTCACTTCGTTTTTCCGCCGATTCGTTTCTGTAAAAATTTCTCAAAGGAATTTGTCTCTGTAAGTATTTTTATCTAGGGTTTTAACTATGTACCTTTGAAGTTCTCTGTTTCTTTTGAAAAATGAACTTTTTTTTCTCTAAAATTTGCCCGATGATGGAAATCTAACTTGCATGAGCGGTTTATATGGATGTTTCATTACGAGCTTTTACATCTTCACGTTTCTTCATCACCATCATCAACAACAATAACAACTCCTTCTTCTTCTTCTTCTTCTTCTTCTTCTTCTTGTTCTTCTTCTACTACTATTACTACTTCTGATGTGTGTGAAAGCTCGTTCTGAGACCCATTAGCTTAAACCTTCAATGAATGTCAGAAGCTATGAGATCTGAGGGCAAATTTTAATATAAATGAAAAATTCCTGTTCTAAATTTTATTATATATTTTATATACAGAATGAACTCGTACCCATGTTATGATTTTGTGTTGTTCTTTCATTTTGAAGCTTATATATTAGGTCTTTTGATTGCTCTTGGTTTGAAATGCTGTGAGCAGAAGTACCCAAAGTGGAATCAGTCAAAATATATTAGGTCTTTTATTGCTCTTGGTTTGTTTGTGTTATAAGGTCATACATATTACTGTCTATCTTGCTAGAACCGAAGGGTAATCTGTTATACTTGTAACCCTTAGGCCATTTTTAGTGCAGTTACTACATTTTTGTATTCTACTATTTGTTAAGATAGCTCAGATGTTTTAGGTTAGAATACCTTTCTGTTGCCCGATGATGATAATTCATTTTAAAAAGGGGTTTGTTATATGGATTGTCGTTATGAGCAATACACCATCTTCATCTCTGTTGTTGTTGTTGTTGTAGTTCTTATTCTCGTTCTTGTTGTTGCTGCTGCTGTTATTGTTGAGATGTGTAAGGGCTCATAACGAAACCATTAACTTAAACTGTCGATGATGAATGTCATAAGCTATGAGATCTGAGGGCCAAATTTATGGAATGTCCAAGTCACATGGTGACATGATCTTATGTTTGTAGTCTTAAATGAACTTCTTTCTCTGTTCAAGTTGTAGTGTAAATTTATTTGCCTGATGATGAAAAGCTGACCTGGATGTGCTTCATAGGGATGTTTCATTTCGAGCATTCACTTCTCATCATGATCATCATCATCTTACTACTACTGATAATAATATGAGAATGCTCGTTCTAAGACCCATTAGTTTTCTTGAAACTTTCTGAGAGATCTGAGGGCAAATATAAAGACTTCAGTTATGTGATGAATAGACTCGTCGTACTCATCAAAAATCATGTGTAATTATTTTCATTTCTGAAGCTTATATGAAAATCAAAAGAGAATTTTATTTAGGTGTTGGCTTTTTGTATGAGATGGTGCCAATGCAAATTAGAGTCACAAGACTTCGGTTTTCAATCTCAGTATTGAAATTTGTAGTTTCCAAAAAGGGAATCGTGGTTGCTGTAACATTTGCTTTTCATCATTTCATGTAGTAATTGAGAGTGATTTATTGTTTTAGTTTCACCGCCACATGTTATGTTTGTTTTATAGAGTCATATATCAATGCCGAGGTTGCTGGAGCGGAAGGAGAGTATGTTATTCCGGTTGGTGTTTAAGCTGCATTTTTGTTGTGTTTCTTTTGTTTAAATAGCTCAGGTCTTTAAATGAAGTATACCTTTAGGTCATTTCCTTTGCCCGTTAAAGATAATTTAAAATAAGAAGCAGTTAGTTATATGGATTGTCTTTATGACCAATAGACTATCTTCATCTTTTACTGTTCCTCTAGCACCACTACCACCTCCTGTTGTTGCTGTTGTTTGAACTATCTTCACAAAATTCCATTCCCCTTGATAACTTTGACAAGGTTATCTATAGTAACTTGTTCAAAATCTGTGATGTTTAATTTATATTATAGGCTTGTAAAATTGTTCTGATTCTTTGGTATTATTTCGTCGCTGACGCTTTCCTCAGAAAGCCATAGTTTTCAGTTAGTTTAAACACTATAGGTTCTTATTCATGAACTATTAAGTAATTATAACGGAACCAAGTCCTAGAATATGGACTCCGAATTTCGACAACGCAATTTATGGATTTGAAACTAAGGAACTAATTTGGTTTTCATGTAGACAGGCAACCATTAGGACGACTACATCAAGGTATTATTTGAATCTACATTATCATATCCTCTATTTTGTGCCAGGATATACTTGCCATCTTGCTGGTATCTAGTATATTCTTCAATTCGGACACAGATTTGCAGGTGGGTTTGTGTTTTTAGGTCCTACATGTGTTAATCATACTCCAGTTTGTTCAATTTATTTTGTACATTTTAGTCAAGTAGATTTTTTTATGCAAGTATTTGATACCTTGCCATTGCCTGATGATGGATAACTCACTTTGACGAGAAGTTTGTTAATATGGATTGTTGTTACGAGCATTTACATTTTCTTGTTTGTTGTTGGTCATCATCATCATCTCAATATTATTATTATTATTATTATTATTGTCGTATAGTGTTGTATGACTTTTGGAGTCCATGTCAAAAAGATGTGTGAAGACTTGTAATGAAACCATTAGCAATCAGCCATGAAAGAACTTCAAAATTTATGAGATCTGAAGGCGAAAGAATAAAGTCAAGGTCATATCGTTGGTTCTGCCGTTTCGTTTCTGTAAAGCTCTCGAAGGAATTCGTTTCTGTAAAGCTCTCGAAGGAATTCGTTTCTGTAAGTATATTTATCTAGCCTTTCATCTATGTAGCTTTGAAGTTCTTTGGTTCTTTTGAAAAATGAACTCTTTTTCTTTTAAATTTGCCCGATGATGGAAATCTAACTTGCATGAGCGGTTTATATGGATGTTTCATTACGAGCTTTTACACATTCTTCATCATCATCAACAACAACAACAACATCTCCTTCTTCTTCTTCTTCTTCTTCTTCTTCTATTTCTACTACTATCACTACTACAATTACTACTTCTGATGTGTGTGAAAGCTTGTTCTGAGACCCATTAGCTTAAACCTTCAATGAATGTCAGAAGCTATGAGATCTGAGGGCAAATTTAATATAAATGAAAGTTTCTGTTCTAAATTTTATTAAATATATACAGAATGAACTCGTACCGATGGTATGCTTTTGTGTTTTTCTTTCATTTTGAAGCTTATACAACCACCAATATAAAAAACAATCTATTAGGTCTTTTGATTGCTCTTGGGTTGAAATGGTGTATGCCAAATACCCAAATTGGAAGTACTCATAAGATAAGGTCTTCAATTTCAGGATTGAAATTTTTAGAATTCAGATTGGGGAAACTGGTTCATATATAGTTTGTTTTCATGTCATGTACTTATTGCGACTGGTTTATTGTTTAAATTCACATCAACACATGCTTTCTGTGTTATTAGATCATACATATTAATAATGGTTATCTTGCTAGAACGGAAGGATAATCTGTTATACTTGTAATCCTTGGACCATTTTATACTGCAGTTAGTAGTTACTACATTTTTGTGTTCTATATTTGTTAGGATAGCTTAGATATTTTAGGTTAGAATGCCTTTCTATTGCCCGACGATGATAATTCAATTTAAAAAGCGGTTTGTTATATGGATTGGTCGTTATGAGCGATGCACCATCTTCATCTCTGTTCTCTACTACCACTTCCTCTTATTCTTGTTGTTCTTATTCTTGTTCTTGTTGTTGCTGCTGCTGTTACTGTCGAGATGTGTAAGGGCTTATAACGAAACCATTAACTTAAACTGTCGATGAACATAAGCTATGTGATCTGAGGGCCAAATTTATGGAATGTCCAAGTCGCATGTGGGCACGATCCTATGTTCAGCGAACTTCTTTCTCTGTTCAAGTTGTAGTGTAAATTTTTTTTTGCCCGATGATGAAAATCTGACCTGGATGCGGTTTATAGCGATGTTTCATTTCGAGCAGTTACTTCTTCTTCTTCTTCTCCTCATCATGATCATCCTCCTTCTACTACTACTACCTATTAGTTTGTTTGAAACTTTCGTAGACCCATTAGTTTAAACCTCAAATGAATATCAGAAGCTGTGAGATCTGAGGGCAAATAAAAAAAAAACTTCAGTTATGTGATGAATAGAATCATGTATAATTATTTTCCTTTTTGAATCTTATATAAAAATCAAAAGAGAAAATTAGTATTATTTTAGGTGTTGGCTTTTTGTTTGAGATGGTGTATGCCAATGTACCCAAATTAGTCATAAGACTTGGGTTTTCAATCTCAGTATTGAAATTTGTAAATTTCAAAAAGGGGATTGTGGTTGATATAACATTTGCTTTTCATCATTTCATGTAGTAATTGAGCGTGATTTATTGTTTAAGTTTCACCGCCACATGTTTCGTTTGTGCTATAGAGGCATATATCAATGACGAGGTTGCTGGAGCGGAAGGATAGTATGTTATTCTGGTCGGTGTTTAAGCTACAATTTTGTTGTGTATTTTGTTTAAATAGCTCAGCTCTATAAATGAGTATACCTTTAGGTCCTTCCCTTTGCCCGATGACGATAATTTAAAATAAGCAGTTAGTTATATGGATTGTCGTTATGAGCAATGCACTATCTTCATCTGTTACTGTTTCTCTACCACCACTACCACCTCCTATTGTTGTTGTTGTTGTTGTTGCTGCTGCTGCTTCTGTTGAGATCTGTAAAGGCTTATAACGAAACCATTGTCCTAAACTGTGGATGAATGTCATTAGCTATGAGATCTGAGGGCGACCAAATTATGAAATCATGTGATAAGTCCACATGATCTACTCTCTTACTTGATTATATGTCTATTTCTTTGTAGTATTAGCTCACATAGGATGTCTGTGCAATTAGTACCTAAACGAAAACATGCTTTTAAATTATTATTTTCTGTTATGCTCTACTGTCATGTTATTTTTGAATAATCAACACCTGACGCGGATCCTTGATTTCAAGTAGCATGTATTTTTCGCCATGGGCTCTGTGCGATCACCCTCACTAGTCACTGCCATAACCTATTCGTTACTCAAATACTTTTTGATAAACTAATATAATAAAAACAAGTTAGATATTAAGCTTGACTCAGGATTGAGTCAGGTGCAGGCTCCAGCTGAGTAGAATTGTCGATTAGATGGGTTGTTCATGACTTGGTTTTTAAGCCCTTTGTGTATACTGTCAGTGACTTACAATTGCTATGATGTTGTAGAATACACTAGCCACTAGGACCACTACACTGATGCATACTCAACAATCTTAACACAATCCATTCTCCTCAGTCACTTTGACAAGATATATCCAGTGTAGCTTGTTCAATATCTGTGAATAATATTGTTCTGATTCTTTGTTATTATTTTGTCACTGCCGTTTCCCTCGGAAAGGCCATAGTTTTCAGTTAGTTTATACCCTATAGGTTTTTATTCGTCGACTGTATAGTAAATATAATGGAACAAATAAGAGAATATGGTTTCTGAATTTTGATGCAGGAATTTATGGATTTGAAATCAAGAAACTAATTTGGTTGTTATGTAGACTGGCAATCATTGGGACAATTACATTGAGGTATTATTCCAATCCAGAGTATCACATCCTCTATTTCGTGTGCCATCTTACTGCTATCTAGTTTACTCTTCTAGTAGCCCAGACTTGCAGGAGGGTTTGTATTTTTTAGGTCCATACATGGGTGACTCGTACTACAGTTTCTTGAATTTATTTTGTACATTTTAGTTAAGTAGATTGTTTGTACGCAAGTATTTGATACCTTACCATTGCCCGATGATGGATAACTCACTTTGACGAGAAGTTTGTTAGTATGGATTGTCATTACGAGCATTTACATCTCGAACGCTGTCGTCTTCATCATCATCATCATCGTCATCATCTTATTATTATTATTATTATTATTATTGCCAGATAGTGTAAAGACTTGTAATGAAACCATTAGCAATCAACCATGAATGAACGTCATAAGCTATGAGATCTGAGGGCGAAAGATATAAACTCTTACGAGTGTTAAGTTTATCATCTTTACCATTTATGGAGTTAGTCCTGGGGTGCAGCATATGTTGACGTGTTGGTCTGGAAGCAATTATGGATTTGTGACATTTGGAAGAGAAAATGATTCTAATTTTGGTTTCATCTTCTAAGTTATAGAATAAATATACTCTGTTTCTCGATTTATTTTAGTGTGAAGAACTGAAAAGACATTTTTCTTTGTTTGTGTAGGAATTTGCTTCATGTTGCAATGACAAAACGAACCCTGGAAACTGTCGCTAGCCTAAAAGTTCCTTAGAAACTGTCGACCAAGTTCCCGTTAGATGATATCATACAGGTTTGTCTAAAGTTTCTCTACGGTTTCCTGAAAACCCCCTCAGCGTGTCGTAAATCATTGCCTGATGTTTCCGTCAGCCCATTGATTGAAGTTGACCTCAGCCCATTGCCTAAAGTACTTCCTCTAGTGTCGCGGGTTAAATGGTAGGACCCTCTGCGATTAAAGCTGAGTCAAATTTTCTTCCAGCCTCGTCCAACTGAAGAGATCGAGAAGCGCAATTTTGCCTTCCACCGTCCCTCAGAGTTCTCCGGGAAACTGCGATCAACTTGCCTCTGTCACTGTCTTGCATGCTAATTGAGGCTGTCATTGTCAGGGGAGGCAGCTCTTAATGTTGAAGATTAATAGTTAGATGAAGTGAGTCTTGATTATTTACATTCCCGTGATGAAAAATTTGTTACTGCTTCCCATTGTTGAGATGCTAAATTCTTGGTAAACTTTGACATAATTTTGGTTGTTGGTTAGGGGAAGTTGATTTTGTGTGAAAATCAAAAACCGTAACCAGGATTTTAGAAATAGGAATGAGTAGATGTGTTTTGTGATAAGATGGGAGTGGGAAAGTCTTGCAATATCACCACTACACTAGATGAAAGAACCACTAAACAACAATTTTAACGGTGTTATTGAAAACTTACTAGTGAGATTATATCTGTTCATAACAGAACTAGAAACTGCACGCAAAGGATGTCATGTCCTTCGATTGTTTGAGACCCATTTGTTACAAAGATTTAACAGTACGTACTTCACCAAAAACTTGTAACAAGTATGTAACGGGCGGTCAAATTTGAACTGGTACATTGCGTATCATTTTACAGTGCTAAAATTGTTTGTGTAACCCCACATAGGCTGTAGAAGAGGCCTAAGTTCACTAATGATAAGTCATCATTAAATTACGAAGCTTGGGTACCACACGAATTCATAAACGACAGCTTCGTGCTAATCCACTATTAAAATATATTAACTAAGATTTCTGAAATATTAGTTTTATTAATAGTTCTGTATTTTTGCTGACTTCCAACAGAGATATGGATGTTGTTGGTGGCTGGTTTGACTTTGTCTGGCTGACATCATAGGATAGGAGAAGGGATGCAACTCTCATTAGTTGATTGATTCTTTTGATGGGTTAGTTTTTTATCTCTCTTCGTAACCTATGAGTTTCCTCTTAAGCAATTGAAATTGAAACTGAAATATGCTAAAAATGTTTGTAGAGCCGGTCAAAATCAAATTTGTCTTTAAGATTCCACTAGTCACATTCATCAATTTTGGCTTTTGGATTAGCTAAACTGTTATTATCGTCTATGTCATTTGAGTTCGACCATTGTAGATCCCTATTTATTTAGATCTCTACCTATTTAGTCGGTTCTCGGTTTAGCCCAAGACCAAGGCTCCTTCGTGTGTTCAAATAATCTCGTTCGAGTCGCACCTCCCACTTCACCTATCATTTTGCTTTCATATGTCTCTCTTCACGTTCGAGTCGCACCTCCCACAGTCCCACTACTACTACTACTAGTAATAATAATAATAATAATGATAATAAAATTATATGTGAATGCTCGTTCTGAGACCCATTAGTTTGTTTTAAACTTTCTTAGACCCACTAGTTTAAACCTCAAATGAATATCAGAAGCTGTGAGATCTGAGCAAATAAAAAAAACAACTTTAGACTCTTCAGTTATGTGATGAATAGACTCGTACTCATTAATAATCATGTACAATTATTTTCCTTTTTGAATCTTATATAAAAATCAGAAGAGAAAATTATTATTTTAGGTGTTGGCTTTTTGTTTGAGATGGTGTATGCCAATGTACCCAAATTAGATCATAAGACTTAGGTTTTCAATCTCAGTATTGAAATTTGTAGATTTCGAAAAGGGGATCGTGGTTGATATAACATTTGCTTTCCATCATTTCATGTAGTAATTGAGGGTGATTTATTGTTTAAGTTTCACCACCACATGTTATATTTGTGTTATAGTCATATATCAATGCCGGGGTTGCTGGAGCGGAAGGATAGTATGTTATTCTGGTCGGTGTTTAAGCTACATTTTTGTTGTGTTTTTTGTTTAAATAGCTCAGCTCTTTAAATGAGTATACCTTTAGGTCCTTTCCTTTGCCCGATGACGATAATTTAAAATAAGAAGCAGTTAGTTATATGGATTGTCGTTATGAGCAATGCACTATCTTCATCTGTTACTGTTTCTCTACCACCACTACCACCTCCTATTGTTGTTGTTGTTGTTGTTGCTGCTGCTGCTTCTGTTGAGATCTGTAAAGGCTTATAACGAAACCATTGTCCTAAACTGTGGATGAATGTCATTAGCTATGAGATCTGAGGGCGACCAAATTATGAAATCATGTGATAAGTCCACATGACCTACTCTCTTACCTGATTATATGTCTATTTCTTTGTAGTATTAGCTCACATATGATGTCTGTGCAATTAGTACCTAAACCAAAACATGTTTTTAAATTATTATTTACTGTTCTGCTCTACTGTCATGTTATTTTTGAATAATCAACACCTGATGCGGATCCTTGATTTCTCTGAGTAGCATGTATTTTTCGCTATGGGCTCTCTGTGACCACCCTAACGAGTCACTACCATCTCCGATTCGTCACTCGAATATTTATTGATAAACTATTATAATGAAAACAAGTAAGATATTAAGCCTGACTCAGGATTGAGTCAGGTGCAGGCTCCAGCAGTGTAGAATTGTCGATTAGATGGGTTGTTCATGACTTGATTTTTAAGCCCTTTGTGTATACTGTCAGTGGCTTACAATGGCTATGATGTTGTAGAATCCACTAGGACCACGACACTGATGCATATTCAACAATCTTAACAAAATCCATTCTCCTTGGTCACTTTGACAAGATATATCCATTGTAGCTTGTTCAATATCTGTGAATGATATTGTTCTAATTCTTTGTTATTATTTTGTCACTGCCGCTTCCCTCGGAAAGGCCATAGTTTTCAGTTAGTTTATACCCTATAGGTTTTTATTCGTGGACTGTATATTAATTATAATGGAACAAATAAGAGAATATGGTTTCTGAATTTCGATGCAGGAATTTATGGATTTGAAATCAAGAAACTAATTTGGTTTTCATGTAGACAGGCAATCATTGGGACAATTACATTGAGGTATTATTCCAATCCACAGTATCACATCCTCTATTCTGTGTGCCATCTTACTGCTATCTAGTTTACTCTTCTAGTAGCCCAGACTTGCAGGAGGTTTAGTTTTTTGTAGGTCCATACATGGGTGACTCGTACTACAGTTTCTTGAGTTTATTTTGTACATTTTAGTTAAATAGATTGTTGTACGCAAGTATTTGATACCTTACCATTGCCCGATGATGGATAACTCACTTTGACGAGAAGTTTGTTAGTATGGATTGTCATTACGAGCATTTACATCTCGATTGCTGTCGTCTTCATCATCATCGACATCATCTTATTATTATTACTATTATTATTATTATTGCCACATAGTGTAAAGACTCGTAATGAAACCATTAGCAATCAACCATGAATGAACGTCAAAAGCTATGAGATCTGAGGGCGAAAGATATAAACTCTTACGAGTGTTAGGTTTATCATCCTAACCAAGTATTTATGCAGTTACTCCTGGGGTGCAGCATGTGTTGACGTGTTGGTCTGGAAGCAATTATGGATTTGTGACATTTGGAAGAGAAAATGATTCTAATTTTAGTTTGGTCTTCCAATTTATAGAATAAATATTTTCTGTTTCTGGATTTATTTTAGTGTGAAGAACTGAAAAGACATTTTTGTTTGTTTGTTGTAGGAATTTGCTTCACGTTTCAGTGGTGCAGTTCCTTGTGATGGTTACCAAACGAACGAACCCTGGAAACTGTTGCTAGCCTAAAAGTTCCTTGGAAACTGTCGACCAAGTTCCCGTCCGAGGTTTCAACCAAAAAAAAAGTTCCCGTCCGAGGATCGCATGCAGGTTGTCTAAAGTTTCTCTACGGTTGCCTGAAAAACCCGTCAGCCTTTCGTAAATCATTGCGTGATGTTTCCCTCAGCCCTTTGCTTGAAGTTGACCTCAGCGGAACCCGTGGCTAAAGTATTTCCTCTAGCACCGCGGGTTAAATAGTAGGACCCTGTGCTATAAAATCTGAGTCAAATTTCCTTCTGGGCTCGGCCAAATGAAGAGATAGAGAAGCACAACTTTGTCTTCCACCGTCCCTCAGAGTTCACCGAGAAACTGCAATCAACTTGCCTCTCTCACTGCTAATTGACGCTGTAATTGTCAAGGGAGGCAGCTCTTAGTGTTGAAGATTAATAGTTAGATGAAGTGAGTCTTGATTATTTACATTCCAGTGATGAAAAATTTGTTACTACCCATGGCTGAGATGCCAAATTCTTGGGAAACTTTGAAACTATTTTGATTGTTGGACACTAGATGAAAGAACCACTAAACAACTTCAATGGTGATATTGAAAAATTACTAGTGAGTTTATACCTGTTCATGACAGAACTAGAAACTGCATCCAAAGGATCTCATGTCCTTCGATTGTTTGAGACCCATTTGTTTTAAAGATTTAACAGTACGTACTCCACCAAAAACTTGTGACAAGTATGTAGTATCAAATTTCAAAAAGACTAACATTATTATACGTGTATGAGTTAATACTGCGCGATCAAATTTGAACCGAGGTCCATTGCCTATCATTTTACCGTGCTAAAATTGTTTGTGTAACCCCACATAGGCTGTAGAAGAGGCTTAAGTCCACTAATGATAAGTCGCCATTAAATTTCGAAGCTTGGGTATCACACGAATTCATTAACGACAGCTTCGTGCTAATCCACTATTAAAATATATTAACTAAGATTTGTGAAATATTAGTTTTATTAATAGTTCTTTATTTTTGCAGACTTCCAACAGAGATATGGATGTTGTTGGTGGCTGCTTTGACTTTGTCTGGCTGACATCATAGGATAAGAGAAGGATGCAACTCTCTCTCATTAGTGGGTTAGTTCTCCATCTCTCTTCTAACCTATGAGTTTCCTTTTAAACAATTGAATTTTTTTTTTTTTTGATGAAGGATTAAACAATTGAAATTGAAATATGCTAAAAACAAATGTTTGTAGAGCCGGTCAAAATCAAATTTGTCATTAAAGATTCCACTAGTTACATTCATCAATTTTGGCTTTTGGATTAGCTAAACTGTCATTATCGTCTATGTCATTTGAGTTCGAACATTGTAGATTCCCATTTATTTACATCTCTACCTATTTAGTCGGGTCTCGGGTTAGCCCAAGACCAAGGCTCCTCCGCGAGTTCAAATACTAATTCCGTTCGTGTCGTACATCCCAATTCACCTTTCATTTTGCTTTCATATGCCTCTTCCATTTTTGATATCTATATTGAATATCGTAGAGGTAGTAAAGGGAAATTTTATGTTTGTCGTCTATCCCAAAAACATGTGAAAAAAATAGGGTTCATAAAGTTTGAGGTCTACCATAATAATTCAACCTTATTACCTTTCAAGATCTTTTCAATATCTTAGTCATAGTCATTGTGGACCATTGCTGTCCTTGTAAAGGCGAACCAAATTAGTCATACATACCTATAGACCTTTGTGAAAGGGTGATGAGATAATAAAAAGAAAGGAGTTGAGAGATGTTCCCATCTTTATTTATTTATTGATAAGAATATGTAATTCAATTAACTATTGGTTCATGAGTTGGATTTAAATGTAAGCAGTCAGCCGCAGGAATCCGCTCGAAATAGATCATGGGTGTGTTGCTCCGATCCGAGGATGGTCCAATATAAGCCACAAAATCTGCTCTAACTATTCAAATTAAACTTCCATAATTCGAAGTTATAAACATAATGACGAACTTCTAGATTTTGGTCAAGTACATGTGAGCCAAATCTAGAATCCAGATTAGGTCGCCCGACCGGTGACCCCAACTACTTATATTTGGTCTGTTGTTTTCTTCCCTTTGTGGGTATATATCTTATTTTCACTCATCTCTGATGGAGTTATTATTATTACAGTATTTTAAATTACTTCCACCTTTTTGCAACTGTTTCTATTTTTCTTTTTTTTCTTTATCAGAGAATTGGAATAGTATGATTCACGTGAGGTTATATTATAATGAATGTCTTTTAAACCTTTTGATTGGTTTTTGTGAGGAGACTTTGTTAAAGTCTATCTTTGATTAATCTCCAGGTAATCATCAATCCATATTTTAACAAGGAGGCCCTCTTCCATTTTACATGGACCACCCTGAAAAATTAAAGCCCAATGGGAGCTGGGTAGTAGTCTCAATGGAGCACGAACTCTTCTAAAGTCAAACTGTATTATTGAATTAACTTGAATGAATTTTGATTCAGATTGTCAACAAATGGTAGTCTCGTTGGTAAGCGCATTTACTTTGTAATGCAGATTTTAGGCCATTTAATTTTGTCGGATTTTAAGCTAGTACTAATTCGGCAGTTATCGTGCTTATCATCGTATCAATGTATCAAAGCTTTCGTAATGACCATCGTAGTCGATATGTATATATTTATTTAATTCGTCCAAATAGTTGATTCTTAGTTGATTTTTGATATATTTGATTTCGATTCAAGTAATGAGATGAGTAGGATTTATAAAATAGAAAAAAAAAAACCCTACCCAGTTAGCCCATGATTTTATCATGCATCATACTTGATTGCAAGTTATATAGGTCAAAGTAAAACTAAGAAGAAAGACCCACTTTCCTTGGGGACAAAGTTTTCCTAGAAAAGTTACCATCAAGTAACTTTTTTTTTTTTTTTTGTTGAAACGTTACCATCAAGTAACTATGTCTTCTAACATAAAAATAAAATAAAAAGCAACTTTGTTTTTTTCCATTCCACATTGGAAATTCGTGTGTCCTAGTCGTTAGGGCTCGTATCTTTTCTAGTTTTTTTTTTTTGTTGAAGTATCTTTTATAGCTTGATATGTGTTATTGTGTTAATTGGCTAGATTGATATCCATCAATTAATCTGATCTTATTTCATTTATTTGTGCGTAATCTAGGCATTTACAGCAATTATGTTTGGCGCTTTAGCCATTTCCTTCTATCTCAAATTTATGTCTTCACATGTCTTTCTAGAAGCATTTTTTGTTTTTTATTTCGTTTTGATTGATGCTAAATTAAAAGAATCAAGACATGCTAAAGTATGGAAACCCGATTACCAGGTACCAACTATTAATGGATTAGTTAGGGTAGGGTTGGATGTCATGTAGTATGATTAAAAATATTGGTCGCAAAGTGTTCTATTTTTATTATACATTTGTCTACAGTAAAGGTGTACAGTAAAGGTGGAGTTTGTTCATCACATTTGACATTACATCATACATTTAAAATGGAGTGGTTGATTTATAAGATTCAGTAATGACCTACCATTTTATATCTCAAAGTTTGTAGATGGAAAGTCTTCAAATGGAATTTTGTAATATTGGATTATTCAAGAGCTTGAAGATACATTATTTTTACGTCTCCGAGTATTTACCAGTGATTTGTCAATCACTTCAGATGACCCAACTTGTTAGCAAGTCTATGGCCAACTGTGTAATTACGTATGACACATATAATAAACCCTAATTCCCAAACTCTCGAGTCAACACTTGGTTGCCTAAATGGTAAAAGTGTTGACATAAACTCCAAAAGTTTGTGGAATTTCCGGGTTCGAATTCCAGAGGAGGTGGAATTCTTAGTCTATTGAATTTGGAATTATTAAGGTATAAATAATGCAGTTGGAATTTAATCTTGTTTTTTGTTAAATTTGACAGTATCACGCGGTTGTATCGACTATACTATTTTGTAGTCAATTTTCAAAAAAAAATTCCTAAACTCTGAAGAGACCCAAGAAGACTAAAAAAATTACATTTTTGAAAAGAGAAATGCTAAAGTTACAAAAGATAGTTCCCAGCTGATGTGGCGGTTGTGGTTTGAAACTTTGATCAAATTTAGACCGTTGAGAGATGAATATCACAACTGCCACATCAGCTAGGAACTTTCTTTTGTCAAAATCCTTTGTAACTCTAGCATCTCCTTTTGGAAATAACAATTTAGGAAAATAAACAGGGAGAGTGAGTTGTGGAGAGCACGTCTCAGATCACTTTCTCTCTCTCTTCTGTGTCTATAGAAATGTGTTCTTTTTAAAATACATATTTCTATTTTATAGTATTATAGTGTAAATATTTTTGTACGTGCGTCCACGCTTGTATGTCAGATAGTCATGTACTATTTCTTGGCATTATACTAAACAACTTGTTCAAATATGTTTAGAGATTAATTAGAAGACAAAATAATCTTCAGTCTTCTTTTAGTATACGAATTTTATAGGAGTAGGGTGGTTTTGAATGAATTTTTTCTTAATTGTTACTTTTACTATTTCTTCCTTGTGTCTTTTTTACTTTTATTTTCCATTCTTTTTTTACTTTTGTTTTCCATTCACTATATTGTTTTGTTCTACATTGCTTCTAACCTTGACAGATATATTTTACCATCTTTTACAAAAAGTGTTTTTTTCTTCAATTTCGCAAAAACAATAGTTTTGATACATTATCACAATACGTCAATTTTGTTTAATAATAACACTTAATATTTAACGATAAACTACTATATTTAGGAGCTTCGCTTCATTCGGAGCAAAGCTTCAATACGAGAGGTAGTCTCTCTCTCTCTCTCTCTCTCTAAACTCCCATTAACTCAATATTTATTTATTCCTTAATATATGGATATTGGAAAATAAAATAACCTAATTTTTAGACCGTGGAATAAGGGTCATTTCTTATTAAACAAAGGTTATGTGTTTCTGATAAGAGTGAGTGTCAGGTTTGTAAGAAATAATGTAACCTAATCCTAAGCAATTTGACAGGTCTGTAAGAAATAAAATAGCATAATTCCATGCAATTTGGCAAGTTTATAATTATTAGAAACACTTAATATTAAATCATTATATTAACATAGACTATTTACTACTTGTTATTTTTCACTACTTTATAAAATAATGGAAATTTTTAAAGTCACATTTCTAGTTGAATTGTTAATTGACTAGGTCATTTAGACATTAACAAATAGTCAAGTGACTGAATTTTTCAAAAATAGATAAGCCTGAATTCAGGATCTAATGACTCATTTGTTTGGTCTATTTGGAGACCACGAACTAGACGTTGTATCTGTAATCTCGGTATTATCCGTTATTTTCCTAGTGGCTTAAACTTTTACCAAGAAAATAGACTAATTAATTAGCTTAACCTATTTGGCCACTGAATTGATATTCCAAAAACCTTTATTAGTTGACTGGCTAATTACTTATTTTCAGGTTAATTTTTAGCATTTATAGTCTTCAACATATTGTAGAGAAAAATGTGGACCGTTAGATTTTACCTTCTAGAAAGAAAAAGAATTGGTCAACAATATTGACTAAGTCAACTCTTTGACTGTTTCCCATTATTCCGTTGGTCAGAGCAAGTTTGCCCATGGTCCACGCCATCTATAACTTAGCTGGACTGTACACGTGTAACTCAATTTTAAGCATTGACATGTCATCCATATAGCAAGGCATGGTCCAACCTTCTTTCATGGGATCCACTAACTATGTTTTTTTGTTTTCCCTAATTTAATGAGTTCCAAATAAAACTTCCATTTCTTTATATGGAATAAGAAATGGAATATTCTAATTTATGAACCTCAAAGCAATTTCTTGTTATTAGTACCTTTTTTGTGTGAAATTAATTAGAAATAAATTGAATTCTAGTATCTAAATATAGTTTGTATAAAGAAAACTACTTGACAAATCTATCTCAGATCGAAACAGAAATTAATTAATCGTTCAATCGGAGTGAAAAAAATTCATGAAAGACAGTGTGTGCGCGCTAACTGAAAAAAAAACCGTCGATATCTTGTAAGTGGAGAGTAGACTTTGACTTGTAACTTGTTAAAAGCTTTAATCTTCTTTTAAACCTCGATATATATGTTACAGCTAGTGTTAATATTTTGAATAATAGCTGACCGTTTAAATTAAACAAATACGAACTTCTGACTGTAATCATGTCTGTCTACCTAAACAGATCACGATTTTTTTTTTTTTTTTTTGATGAAATTGGATCAGGATTTTAGTCTCAAAATTATGACATCTTTTTTGTGTATAGAGTTGGAATTGTCAATTTCTTTGTAATATTATTAAGGTTTAAAGAAACATTTTAGTATTTTTAGGAACGGCTCGATATAGTATTACGTGTTCAATTTTCGTCCTAAATCGGATGGCCCATACTTATTTCCTAAAATAACTTATTTTTTATATAAATTTAATTATTTTCTATTATTAATACAATTTTTCTCTTTTATAAATTTTTGTCTGAACGCGGTGCATAATCCCCTCTTTCTTAAAAAGCACACACACCTTGCCCTTAGGGTTTCATTACCATCCATTCTCTCTCTCTCTCTCTAGACTTTCTCTCTCTAAAAATCTTCTTTTCCTCTCCTTATCTCGTTTTTGCATATCTGAACGAGATTTGATTTTGTTGGGATTTGTTTTGATTTGGTGTTATAATTGAGACTTTGATTTCTATATTTTAATTTTCTAGGGTTTCTTGATTGCTTTTTCAATGTTGTTGTTTGAGTATTATTCACTCTTGCTTTTTGTTTGAGAAAAGTTAGGGTTTTTACTGATCTAAATTTATTGTTAGAATTCTTTCTTGAGAATAGTTTTTCAAGAATTCATCTTTTTTTAGGGTTTCTATCTATCTATATGTAAAGATGCCTGCTACGGATTACCAAGGTTCATCAACTCCATTTGCTTCAATAGGTCGTTCAATCTTGAGTATTAGACGTGATCATGTTAATCCAGTTGAATCACATCATGAAGCGATATCTCAAGAACTTGAATCGTTTCAGAGACAAGTAGCGGATCGTTTTCAAGAACTTTCAAATGTTCCAGGTGAAGATCTACTTTCTCTCTCATGGGTTCGTCGTGTTTTAGATGCTTTTCTTTCTTGTCAAGAAGAATTTAGGGTTATATTGTTTAACAACAAAAACAATTTATCAAAATCACCACTTGATCGTCTTATAGCTGATTTCTTTGAGAGAAGTGTTAAAGCACTTGATGTTTGTAATGCTATTCGTGATGGAATTGAACAGATCCGTCAATGGCAAAAACATCTTGATATTGTTATCTGTGCCCTAGATTCTTCTCATCAAAGGATGCTTGGTGATGGTCATATTCGTAGAGCTAAAAAAGCCCTAACTGATTTATCAATAGGAATGTTAGATGATAAAGACTCTGGGTCTGTTCTTCAACATCGAAATCGATCATTTGGGCGTAATAATCACACAAAAGATCATCGTCCTGCTGGTCATTTTCGATCTTTATCATGGAGTGTTTCTCGATCTTGGTCTGCTTCTAAACAAATCCAAGCAATTGGTAATAATTTAACAGCTCCAAGAGGAACTGAAATCACAGCTACAAATGGATTAGCACTTGTTGTTTATACGATGAGTTCGATTCTTCTCTTTGTAATGTGGGTACTTGTTGCTGCTATTCCTTGTCAAGATAGAGGACTTCAAACCAATATTTCGTTCCCTCGTCACTTTAGTTGGTCTTCGCCAATTGTATCACTGTATGAACGTATAACCGAGGAATCAAAGAGGCGTGATCGAAGAAATGCAAATGGGTTATTAAAAGAGATTCAGCAGATTGAGAAATCAGTACATCATATGACTGAATTAGCTGATTCAGTTCAATTTCCATTGACAGAGGAGAAAGAGAATGAAGTTAGAGATGGTGTCAAAGATTTGGTTAAAGTTTGTGAAGCAATGAAAGGTGGGTTTGATCCATTAGAACGTCAAGTAAGGGATGTTTTTCATCGAATTGTTCAAAGTCGAAGCGAGGGTCTTGATTGTATGGGAAGGCCAAATCATTCTGAGTAAGATTTTAAGTTGTGGGTTGATGATTATGAATGTAAATTGGTTTTTGTGAGCAGAAATCTCAGAGGAAGAAGAAGAGAAGATGAAGCAAAAGGAATGGATTTGAAGAAAGAAAGAAGTTTTATGGTTAAGGAGGTAGATTTCTTTGTATCTACCAGCATACATTCTCTGTAAAGAAAAGAAAAAAAATGATGGGTTTGATATGTTATGTTATAGTTTTATTCCTGGTGGTATTGTTAATGGGGTTAATGTCTTTTCTTATCTTTTACAAATCTATAAATTTCTATCAGTTTTTTGAGTAATTTGAGTATCTACTAATGTCTCTTTCTCTCTCTCTTTAATATTTATGTAAATGGAAGTTGGTTTGTGAAATTTGGCATATTTGGAGGCTGAAAACCTGAATTTATGAACTCAGGTTCCAAGGTGAAGGTTCTTCATATTGCAGTAATGGCTTCTTCTTGGTCAATGAGTTATTACCTTCTTCCCTCCATGGGGCCCCATTCCTCCCAAGCCTCTCAAGGGGTTTAGATTTAAAAAAAAACATTGGCTTAGTGCTTATCTTCCATAAACCTAGGGGAGATAATTTTCAGTGTTTTTGAGAAGTGTATATTGGTTTCCAAATTGCAGTAATTGATGCTTTCAATATGAGAATGAGGGAAGTATTTCATTGTTCCAACTGAAACAAGATAAGGAGTATGGAATTCCTTGAATAACATTCTGTGCAGATTAACAATCTTGAGTTGAAAAGATCGCGATTAATCTTCTTCAAATATGATAAGTCATTAATTCTTTCTCCACGGAGTTTGGAAGTATTGGTAACGTCAGTTCGTTGAAACGATTAGGTTAAAAAGTGTCTTACATCGGCGGAAAAATTTAAACGGCGAACTGTCACGTGTAAACCTCAGTAGCAAGAAGGGGAATGTGACTTATGGAAAGCTGAGAACCAGATATCCAGTAGGTTGAGAACTAAATGGTTTCCATACATTTTCGAAAAAAAAGTGTTTGATAAATTCTTTCCAAGAACAGGTTGTTTAAAATCTTTTAACACCACAAAAATAGAGGGCTACATTTGGAGGTCCCTCTCCTTTACCTACCAAAGAAAAACAAAAACAGAAATTTGAAAGCAGATAAGATTAAGTAGGTCTACCACCATTAACAAACAACTTGATAGCTGTTCAAAGCATTCAATTGCTTTAAAAGTTCATTCATGGATGGTTTAGAATTCATTTCCCTTCATTAAGGAATGCCTGCCGACAAATCGTCGACCCTACAGATTGATGATTAAAGTGACTGCACAATTAGGGGTGTGAAAATGCCTGAGAGGTCGATAAACGTCTTGTTTACCGAGTCCAAATGAGCCCATGGACCCACTTAACCCAACGATGGGTACTATTGCAAGCCTGTAGACATCTTAGAAATGACAAAACAACGACCACAGATATCGTATTAATTCCCTCATACGAGTCAAATAGCTGGCATTATAAGGAATAAAGCGATACGGGAACAATATATAACAAATAGATAGGCAGTTCATTCAATCAAACAGCCTCGTCGGCATTTTTTCTACTGGATACCTTATAAGCGATACGCAAAGTTATTGACATTCCTCAATTGCAGAACTATTTAAAGAAATATGAATAGTTTTATCACACAAATACAAAGGGAAGATCTTATTATTTTCAGTGCTGTCTTTTGTTCCGGACTTGTTAAATGCAGAATCATTAAATAAGTGAGACTACCTTAAAATTTCGATATAGCTAATTACAGTTCTCAAATACTAACTAAAGTACATGAACACTAAACCTTGAATCACATTTTACAATCTCTAAGAAGCAATTGTGATGAAACATTGAAAATCTGAATCTCAAGCTCACTGCCCTTGAATCTAAGATTAAGGACCTCCCAACTAGAATTACAAGCAACACCTACCACCGCAGGCGTCCTATAACTTATACAAATTGCCGAAGAAACAAGACTACAAGAGAGGCTGAGATTACATCAGATTTCAAGAGTTTGCCATGTGTACAGTTCTTTGTATTCATTGATGTCAAAAGTAAGAGCCAGGTTGATCGATGAAACAGCAGCAGAGAGAAGTAACTTTTAGCAACGTCAACGAAATAGTTCTGGGAAGGACCACATTATAAACCTAGCGAAAATGTCAGTTTCCAGGAACTCTATATGAGCAGCACGGCCGATCATGGTGTCCAAGTTCTTGGTTTGGTTTGAGGTGTCAAAGTTGACGTCACATCGCATGAACATACGACGTTCAGAGGTGGGTGCACGTATCTGGTCCAAGCAATTGTTAAGCATATCCATAAATATTTTACCTTTCTTTGAGTAATCCGAGAATGATGCTGGGCATAATTCAATTCTGGCCGAATGATATGGAACATAGCCATCCTGACAAATGAAATTACGGTAATAGTTTAAGTAAAAGGCGGCAGAAGAAGATCAACAATGCTTTAGAGGCTAACTTAGGAAGAACTAAATAAGGAACGCTAAGTCTGGCTGCTGCGTAGAAGTCGTCTAGAGTTATAATAATACCAAATTTGTTCTAGGAAAATCTTATCCTCTTGCATGGCCAAAAACATCAGTAATAACTTATTAGCTGAACTTCATTTAAAGATGGTACGAATATCCTACAGGGATATAACTGTTCTATCTAAATCGTATTTTTCTTCAGATTTTCATTGCTTCGTAGCTTCACCTAATTTAACTTTTCAAAACTTTATCATATGCTTCATTCTGTCCTTCCCTCATACCTAACAATCTAATTCAAACATATAACGAATATATGCAAATTTTCTACTTGTAAATCTGGAGAGAGAGAAGAGAGAGAAGAGAGAGTCATTCCCGAGTATCCCAATATATGACTTATTAAGACTGTAGGACGGGGAGGAAATACCTGAGGTGAGGATAGAAGGATTATGTTATTGAAATACTCCAGCGTCTTTGCCTGGAAAAAGAAAATGAACGTTTAGAGCTTTACACTTCTAGAAGCAGCAGAAAAGTAATAGGCTGTTCTCTTTCTCCTTTTTTAGTTAATCCTTTCAGCTTGAATTTCACTATGCTGAATATACTACTCAACATGATAAGCAATTTTCAGAAACAAAAAACGCCAACTTTTATCAAAATTTCTTACCTTGCACAGTTTGTAGAAAAAAGTTTTCTCAAGATCTGGATCATCAGTAAATGTCAATTGATGAATGCATTGTGCTCCTTTGAGCTTCTTTAGTAGCCACAACCCCGAGTTAAATAAAGAATTTGAACTATACAAATACCCAAGGTGTGGTCCAGATACAGATACATATGTATAAAGATATTTTAAGAAAGGCTCCATCTTGCTATCTGGGGCAAATAAAACAGCTTCAGTTAGGCCCGAAGACTGAAAATTGGTAAGAACTATGACTAATGGATTTATACCTGTCAAGGAAGACCTCAAAATTACATTTCCGATGGAGTGCCCAACAAAACTCAGCTTGATACTTTTGTAGCCACCTGATCTCGCAGCTCTATCCATTTTTTTCTTGAGGAAAGCGGTCACTTCTTCTGCTAATCTTGATCCCATTTCTCTTATATCTCCAGATGTTTTATCTTCGTTTGCCTCTGACATGAGACACTCTGCACCAGGATCTATCAAAAGCCATTGATTTCGAACAAGGCGTAAATCGAGATGATGTCCCTGCTTATGTCAGTAAAGTTAAAGAGAAATGAATCCATGCATGTTTTCCAAATATGCAGCAGAAGACATTAATGAAGAAGCATACACATAGTATTTTCAGGAAGCAATACCATCCTCCAACAAAGTTCTTTTGGAGAAAAAGTTTCGAACAGTGGCTAAGATGTTTAAGCATCAAGAATGCAACCGTAAACCTCAGTTTTACGGCATTATTTTCGATAGGCGAACGACAATCAACAAACAATTTCCTTTTTTTCTTTAGGCAGAAGGCTCTGCTGCGCTCACCTTGGCCATCTTAAAAAGTAAACTAACTTTTCAGGTAAGAAAGGGTGTGAACTTCATAAAAAATAAATTTCATAGAGATATAAAGGAAATAAAGACAAAACACCTTACAAAATCGAATTGAAGTTACCCACAACATCTAAGACATACAAAAACAACCAAGTCATATGTCTAATGCAAGAAAACATGCCTGGAATCCGTGCACAAAGATGACAATCCTCAAAATACGAGTACTTCTTTGCGAGCCTGTAGCTGATAACTTTTTTCCAGTGGTTAATCTAGTATTCAACAATATGTTAGAGGCATCCTTGTGGTCCAGGGGGATAAAGAATGAACTTCCACTTCTATTAAGCAAAGGAGCATTCATGACACGATCCACAAGTATTACAGGATTACGTAATGGATCACCAAAAATATGCATGTCTTGGATTGATCGGTTGTTAATCTGCACAATACAGGGATATGCGATTATTAAACAGACAAACACAGTTTGAGAAACTAATAGATTTCTATGAAAGGAAACAACAAACCCTCATTTGAGCAATACTTCGCCGATGAAGTTCAGCGCGAGTAATTGCAATTTGGATTGGCTGCAAAAGGAGACACCAAAAGGTGCCGATTCAGATGTGACACTTATACTACATAACTTATATATATGCGTGTTTGTGTGTGTGTGTGTGTGTGTGTGTGTGTGTGTGTGTGTGTGTGTGTGTGTGTGTGTGTATTATATATATATATATATATATATATATAAGTTTATATGTAGACATACATGTCGTACATAGTGAATATGCATCAATTAGCATCTACAACTTCATCCAGAAGTGGGGACCGATACAAATTGTGCCTATGAACATGTGAGAACATTCTGAAAGTCTTAGGGTTATTAGTAGTTACATCTTCGTTTATCTTCTGCGAAAATGAAACTTTTCCACGAATACTGCGGTAAGAAGACTCAGCAGCTCCACTTCTCAAACAATGGTGTGGCATCGCAACCTTAGAGTAGACCATCCATATGGACCACTCAGCTCTTCGATCATTGGCCCATGCCTCACGCAGATATTCCATTATCTGCATCTTATTCGCTCTGCAGTATGAAAACCATATCAGCACCTAAAACAACTAAGGATGAAAGATTTACACCAGGAACTTGATACAGATGGAGTAGTTAAAGATAATCAACATCTTATTAGCTTTTATAACCAAATACATGCATAAGAATGAGCACAGGCACAGACTGAAGTTTGCAACCAGTACTAGAGACATTACTCTTGTATAATCATCATTTCTTTCTCAAATCACTTTGATATTGGCAGAACTACCAGCTGATGTCAAAAAGGGAGAACTGCAAGCTGACACCACTACAATCACTTTGATATTGGACAAAACGTATGCGTGTTAACCCTAAATTTAGTTCCTTGTTTACCAGTCTCTCAGTATCAATGTAAAGCTAGACCCATTTTAGATGGGCACAGGGCACAAACGCAGAGAAACGTTAATCATAGTATCCAAACAAGTTTTGTACCTTGCAGAAGTGAACTTTAAAATTACCATATGATACAGGTATGTTTTTATCAATACTAAATTAAGGACTGACATAAACCCATATGTCAAAAAAAGTAGGTACAAACTCATTCAGTCTGAGTTTATAACGATGATTTGACAAGCCATTACTAGGGGACTCATCTCCTTGTCGGTAAAACAATGCAGTAATTATGATGTGAACGCCCTCAAATGAGAAAAGAATCCAGGACAGGACCTCTTACTAAAAGTATGGCAAATTATACCACGTTGGGAAAAATACTTAGGAATGTGTAAATTGATCTGGAGTGAAACAAACCTATGGAATTTCAGAAATGTATTCCATAAAAATGAAAGCTGGTAACCAAGTGAGTGAAAGACATCTTCGACATCTTCCTTGGACAGAGAATGAAGCACTCCTTCATTTTCAGAATCAATGCCTCGAGGACTCTGCAGTGACAAACAAACATATCAGAAGCAACTAGAGGTAATATAATATCATTTTTAAAGCGCCCAAGCTGAAGCACGAAACCAACAACTTTTCTAAGATTGTCTATCAGTATGTGATCTTTTACTACCTTATTTTCCTCAAAACCTTTATCATCTGTACTGCACAGATTCCCCCGAAGAACTGAATCAACCAACTTATTTTGGCCTACATTCGAACTGGTATCTGTCAGATCAATTTTTATATTAGTTGCTTTACTAAGCTTTTGCAGGTCATCAACGAGTATGTCACGTGCAGTCAACAACGCTTTGACAAATGCAACATGTTTCTTACTCGCGTTAACCCCTTTCCCTGACATCTGTGGAAGCAAAATAAAAAATTGTTTTACAATTAGGAGCACCGACGCAAACAACAGACTGAAGGAGAGAGTAACTCGATAGAGCTAAATAGAAACATCATATCTAGAAAGTCATATATTTGAAATAGACATTTATTAGTTGTCCTTCTAACTTTCTGTGTTAGCTGCATCGAGGAAGATAATAAGTTCCCTATTTCCAATGTGTCTCATCTCATCCAACTTAGACCACTTCAAATTCTCATACCTTACAGATATAATAACTCACCCAATTAGCAGCAGAGTAACTCATTGATTACCAAGAGACTGATTCCACAACTATTCTCTCTAGTCTAAATCCTTTCCCCTGCCAGGGGTGTCAACTGGTATCCGTATATTTGAAAACAGGAACAGGTCTCCCACTGATTACCTCAGTTCGGGTTCTCAATGTTATGGAACCAATTTTAATCAGGTTCGAATTGGTTCAGTTCTTTGGATTTCTTGTCTTCTTTTTTGTACTTTTACACATCAAGAAGGATTTTGTTTAGCGTTTCCATTTTTATTCTATCCACAAAAACCATAACGAAACTTTAAAGCATATGTTAGGCTCATCTATGCTAGATATTACTGCATTGTATTGGTTATTCTCCTCGGTGTACGACTGTATTGACCATGATAAACAATCGAAAGAGTGGCCATTGTGTTCATAACTATGTCATGTTTTAAAGCTCTCCCTTTGCGTAGTTTTTTCATATCTTACCTATCACCCTTCCTATCAAGATTCTGCATTTTGTGTTCTCTGTTTTGGTCTGTTTTTTTTTCCTGAAAGCTTGAAAATTGAAACCCACCTCAAAACTCTATTACCAAGCTTTCCGCTCGTAACAACTACCTTGCTATCATATCCATTTACTTCCTCCAGAATATCATCCATATGATATTTTTATTAGCTACTGAAAGAGTGAGTTTCTTACTTGACTTTTGCAGTGAAATATAACAGCAAGTAGAAAAGGAAAATGATAAGAATGCGAGATAAGGAAGTTATGACCATTTTATTGGTACCGACTTTGTAGATTGTAGACAGAAACATGTGGTAGTTCAAAACAGAGATGGGATATTGCATATCTCATAGCTGCAAAGAAAGATTCATTTCACAAATCACCTACGTACTTAAATTCACTTGATCTCACTCTCCTAAAATCACCTCACCTTCCAGCAACCATGTCTTTGAAAAATCAAGGCATCAGAAACCATAATTGGTGTGGTTCCTCTACTCTTAGGACACCAGAATATTGAGACATGGACGAAGAAAGGCGTGAGAGGAAAGCCTATTGGTTGGTGATTGAGTGATTGTATGGCCCCAATTCTTGACTGGAGGGGACACCAAAGACCTCTGCCCTTCCATCCCTTGGATAGAAAGAGAGGGAAGGCAGAGATTTTGGTTTCCTCATGTTGTCAAAGAGTTGAACATGATTTTTCGTGTTGTCAAAGAGCTGAACAATGAAAATAGATGGCGAGAGTGCCTGATCGAATTGATCGGGTCATGTAGGATCAAGGTTCAAATCTATTGGTCTGTTAGGATGTCTCGTAATGATAAACGACTCGTCTCGCCGTGACCTTCTTTTGGAATTTCGATAGTTCTGTCACTCCACTCCATAGGGGCAGAGACCCCGTCACTCTCTCAATTGGTGTACCGGAGGCTCTAGGGAAATCCGAATAGAAAAGCATTCATCTTGAGGTGGGCTTACATAGATGCTCTCAGCAGTTATTCGCTCCGCACTTGGCTACCCAGCATTTACCGTGGGCATTGACAATAGATATCTAAAAGGACCTGACGTTCATTTTCACCCAAAATATTCACATAAGACGTACTGTTTCACCACCTTAACCCCATAAATTTTACTAGGAAAAGAAATTTATCAGGTAGAAACACATACTGGGCTGTTTAAATGATAAAAATCACCAGCAACATCTTCCACCGTGCAAGAATTACTGAAAGTTTCCATTGATCAATTAACCCCAAAAAATAGATAATGTAAAACTAGGTTCTGTAAGAAAAAATATCAGCATAAATTACTAATTTTTTTATTACAAAGCTTTGCATAAAACATAACCTTTCATCTAGAAGCGAGAATTATGACAAACCTGAGTACCTTCATTGGATGAGTAAAGGAAGCAGCTGCTAGGAGACAGATATGTACGCTCAAATCAACAAGCACCGTATGGAACGAATCGAAGTGGACGGGACAATATGAATGCAGCCCAAGCAGAGCCTTGGGAGCAATCCGAAATTCATGGACTGCAGCAGGCAAAGCATCCAGAAAAGCTGGCAACTCAGACCTTAAGAACGGGTATGACAGTCACTAACTAGAGTCAAGTACTAATAGTTTATTTTTCACATAATCAGTTGCACGAAGATGAAAAGATTAGAATGTCGTGAAGCTAAATTTTTTTACTTACCCATTGTCTGGTATTGGAGCGTACAGAAGCTCAAACTTGACTATTACAGCAGGCGTGGATTTCTCCTGGAAAGTAAAGTGCATATCAGGGGTTTAACTAAACAACACACAAAAACTCTAATTATGTCAAGGCAACCTGGAAGAATCCGAGTAGGAGGGGTAGTCGAAAAATTAGAATAATGTGACATCCGCATAGCAGAGCTGAACTGTCTGACTATGATACTGGTGATTATAGATAAAATCATCAACCAGAGAGTATCTACCTCATATTTCTCCAGAGAAAGATTAAAAGAGACCATGACAGATAAAAGGACATCCTGCCTCGCGTATTTGATCCTGAAAGGCTGGGTATAAAAACTGTTGTCTGTATCATCAATCCTCCAAAACCCAACAACATCACCTGGGCCTAACTCAGGAGCTGCATCATCAAGTGTTTCTCAGGTGCAATTCATCTATTTTAATCCTAAGATAAAAAAACTTTAAATAAACGATAATTGTCTGCAAAGCTATCCACCTTCAAGTATTTTTCTGGTCTGAAGGATCACAAAATATGTAGCTTGACTTATAAATATAGAGATGAATTGATCATAAGCACGGAAAACTGAGCTATTCATTTCGAGAATTGAATCTGCTCATGTAGAACTCAATATGTTGAAAATATCTCCAGATATCATGTGATATTACTCGTACATCGAGGAAGATAATGATATTAATGATGAAAATTGAGCTATACATACCAAATCATTACTCCTCTGGTTTTCCTTTATGTACTCTTGTTCTTAGACTTTATTCTTTCGAAACAATGAAATGCTTAAAGGATGAAATGTAGAAGGGAGAAAAAAGTACACAACGAAAATGGCCAAAAAACAAACATAAAAACAAAAAAACTGGAGTAATAAATTCTAGGACACTATAAAAGTTTCCCTAGAGCATTAAAAAGGGTGTGTTAACCAAATGGTCCCGTCACACCTCATGAAAGCCTTCATGGGAATATCTCAATTTATATTGAAGCTTTTCTGCAACTGAGCTATTTCTTCATCATCCGTCAATTTATGATTTTTGTTAAACGTGACTTAGATTAGCAGGTCACTACTCTATATAACCCCGTACAGAGGACTAACGAAAAAGTTCCTTTACTAGAAAAGCATTGTTTGTTTACTAGTTCGAATTGCATCCATTATACTATAATTGATTCTAAGCTATATTCATGAAGCATAGGTGAAATGTACCTTCATATTGAGCTACTCTGGCAGGAGTTCCAGGAGAAATACAGTCATTGTCCTCCCATCTCATAGTAACTCTAATCTGATACCATCTGCAAACACACAGTTGAAAAGAACAAATATAAACTTCTAAACCCAACAAAATGGAAATCATTTCTTCAAAAATGTCTCAGCTAAGAATGCTTAATTTTGATTTCAAGGAAAAATCAAGGCAGTTTAAAACTTCAACTAAGAAAAAAAAACCTAACTTCCTCAAAATGACAATAGAAAACCCTCACCCTTGTTGAAAGAGATCGAGATTGTGGAATCTGTGAATGTAAATGGCAACCTCCTGAACTGTTTCCATCACAGATTATGAATATATTAAGACGTCAAAACATATGTGTGTAAACGATCAAATTTCTCCCAAAAAAACTTGATTATCCAACAGAGAGATTAATAACCCTAATTCCCCTTTTCATTCTCTACGAAGCCTTTCCTCATTTAATCCTCAATCATCAATTTAGCAACAAAAACCTCCCTTAAATGTCATTCCATCAAAACTAACTTCGATTAGAACCAAATTTGAAATCTGAAAAAATGAAACTCTTTTATAACTGTTCTGCTCCAATGGAATTAGGTTATTTTTTCTAGCGGGAACGACAATGCCGGAATCTGTGCAATCGGGGAGAGAGAAACATCAAACGTGGTATAAGAAGAAGAGAGACGAATGAGACTTGTTAGAGAGAGAAAGGAGTTGAATTGCTTTAAAAAAAAAAAAAAAAAAAAAAAAAAAACAAATATGATGCTAGCCAACAACGGGTAGCCCAGTTAGTTAGTACATTTCTGTGCGATTTATCAATGTCTTGGAACGACTAACGTAAAACATAGTCGTCCACCACTCTTTGGTGCAACAGTTACCGGTTGGACATCCCTCTTAAGCCCATGAGGTCGTGGGATCGAGTCTCAGTGGAAGCAGTTGTCATCGAGATTTATTCTATGTAATTTAGGCTATAAATAATGTAATAATTTGTCGGGCTTTAGGCCTCTTTGTTGTCGGGCTTTAGGCCAAAGCCTCTTTCACTCTCAGTTCAAATTAGGCGGTTATCGTGCTTATTACATCTCCATGATGCATCAATGTCTTGTAACGACTAACGTAGATCGTAGTCGAATTCTCAAAAAAAAAAAACACAGATCGTAGTCGAATTTTCAAAAAAAAAAACACGTAGAACGTAGTCGATTTCCCAAAAAAACAATGATGTGATTGGTATTTACAGAACTAAAATGTTTTACTTTTTCCAGTTTGTCTTTAAATATAACTTTGGTATTTACAGATCTTCGGGGATTCCTATAAAATTTTTGTAAATTGAAAATAAATTCTGTTATCTATTTTCATCTTTAAACCCTACCATACTCACTGCCATCAACCAACCCATAACCACTTCAGATGTTACTAATGGAAGAAATTAGTTTGATGAAGCTTCATCAATAGAGAAGTTTCAAGTTTGCCTCATTAATGAATAAGGTTAACATTCATCAGCTCCCGGGAATTATTGGGTTCATAGTAATAATATCAAGTAAAGACATGTTTTCAAAGGTAAGATTAAAATATGTTGATGGTGATTCTTCCAAATATGGCCTCCTAGTTTATGACCAGCTTCCTACGTAACTCTCTAGTTCATCGAAAAATACCCAGATGACTTCTTTTTTTGTCGTTAACATAAAAAAATCGTTACTTTATATTTCTCTCCGAAAATTATCCTTCCTTTAATTCTCGGACATATTTAGTTCTCTCTCTCTCTCTCCCTCTCTCTATATCTCTCTCTCATCATTTCTTTCTTTCTTTAAAAACTCATTTTCTTTAAAATATTTTTGGAACGAGAAAGAAAGTTAAAATTATTTCAAGATGAGTTCTACTTGGATGATGATGTTCATGTTGTTGTTGATGATGATTAAATGAATTTAACCTAATTTTTTTATCTCTTAATGGTCTAAAGGAGACGAATGAATCCTCTTCTCTTTCTTCTTTGTTATCGGTTACTCAATTAACCATTGGCGCCCTAAAATTTGGATTATAGTTAGACTGAGAAAGTGAGAAGCCAAGATCATCCCGATGACCATGGAAAAACTTGATTTTCATTGTCATCATCATCATCATCATCATCATGACCATTACCACCATAATCATAATCATCATCGACGTCTTCATAATCGTCAACGTCTTCATCATAACGATCTCCATCATCATTATCATACTCGTAAGCATTGGACAACTTGATTTTCATCGTCTTCATCATCATCACCATCATCATCATCATCATCACCATCCTCATCATCATCATCATCATCATCATCATCATCATCATCATCATCATCATCATCATCATCAACAGGAAACCCAACAAATCCCGGCTAAATGAAACCTCACCTTTGATTATGAATATGGTTGGTGGTATACATCAAACTATGTTTCAAGATCTAGGTTTCTCTTTTTCATCAAAAATGTCATATACTTTACTATAATAGATTTCTCCTTAACAATGTCGATGATGATGATGTTTGCTACTGTAAAACTCCTCATCTTTTTCCTTTTTAAGTTGGACTTAATTGTGGATTTGATATTAAAAAAAATAGAGAAAGAGTTTTTAGAAAAAATGAGTTTTTTTTAGAGAGTGAGAGTTTTTAGAGAAGAGGGGAAAATGAAATATGTCAGAGAATAAAATAAAGGATAACTTTAGGAGAGAAAATATAAAGTAATGATTTGTTCACGTTAACGGCAAAAAGAAGGTCGTTTGAGTATTTTAGATAAACAAGGGGACTACACGGGAAGCTGGTCATAAACTAAGGGTCATTTAGGAAATAACCATTTTTTCGTCACCCACCCATAATTTCATCCCATTAATGCTTGTAATGATAAGCTTTTCGACCACATTTTTATCCACAATTTTGGTCAATAGTGTCATTTTCTACAAAAAAATCGATGAAACCCTCCGTTTTGTTCTTTTTGTAAATTTTTTATAATTAAATTTTAAATTCTCGGAAAGAATATGAACCACTTGAGTAAAACTATTTAATATAGTAAAACTAAGGTGAAAAACAAAAGAATGAAGACTCGTAATGCATTAATTTTAAATTTAGATAAAAAAAATAATACTGTCAAAATAACAAAAATAAAAGATAATTATAAACAATATATGACAACGAAAAATTGGTTGATTTGCGGTCGTTCATGCCGAAAAATACCATCTTCTTCACTTTGGATCCCTCGAAAAATACCATCTTAAAAAAAAATCATCGTTACCCGAGCTTAAACTTCACACAATAAAAAAAAATCCTATGACACTTTAGCTAAAATCATAGGTATATGGAAATCCAACAACCAAATAGATAAGTAATTCTTTCCATTCTTTTCAACTTCAAATTTGTGCTCTTTATAAGATTTTTCTCTAATTCTTCACTTTTTTTTGAAAATTGTCAACGTGCCTAGAACCCTTGACCTCTAGGGTGGAAGACCGGTTTTCTTACGAGTCATCGTCCGCAAACCAGTTCCCTAACCAATAACACTCTATGAAAAGTGTAATTTTGTTGGTTATAATAATGTCATTACTTTTTTGAAAAGTCTGGATACTCGCGGAAACAAAGGACATAAATTGTTTAATCCCAAACAAATAAAGTTATTGTAAGCAAGGATGTAGAATTTATTGAAGATGGAGTGTGAGATTGGTCAGTTAAAGAAAAACGACAAATGGGTATCAATATTGATACTGAGAGTGTAGCTTCAGATTCTCAATTAATTGAGGATACACCAATTCATCCTGATACTCATAATACTTCAAATTTAGAGTTGCATCACCGTTCTTCTCGCACTCGAGTTATGCTATCAAGGTTTAATAACTTTGTTGTAGCTTCAGATTGATACTGAGAGTCTACGATTGGTCAGTTAAAGAAAAACAACACATGAGTATCAATATTGATACTAAGAGTGTAGCTTTAGATTCTCAATTAATGAAGAATACACCAATTCCTCCTTATACTCATGATACTTCAAATTTAGAGTTGCGTCCCAGCTCATCTTGTACTCGAGTTAGCTCCATCAAGATTTAATTAATGTCCTGAGAATGAATTCTTTTTTTAGGATTTATGGGTTTGTTACCTCTCTCCCCGAGGTGATTGATAGACACAATCACATGATGGCCAAATGGTATGTATAGACATGCAACCTCTTGTTTATTCCCTCACACATTACTGTTTAGTCCTTATATTGTTTGCTATCATCTATTTGAGGACTAAAACTTTGTAACACTCTTAGGAAGTACTTTTAAATTTTTTTTATCAAAGAATCTATGGACACTTTGTTTTGAGGTTGGAAAGAAAACATTAAACCTGTCGCCTGATCATTTTTTCTAACTTGTGAGTCAGGTATCAAGTTGAACATATTTTAGAAGACTAATCATAAAAATCAATAAAAAAAGTAATCTATGGAATCAACACAAAAACGTACCGACATATAAAATTTGTTCCGTTATGTGTCCGTTTTTTTCAGTATGGACTACAAGAGTCATGACAAAATATAGATAATCTGCAAGTGATTCCATTTTGATAACATTTAACATGTATTTTAAGTTAGAAAAGTATATGACCATTTCTCTCATTGTTTGCAAGAGATTCCATTGATAATATAAATGAATATGGAGATAAGACCATGTAAATGGAGTTCACATTAGGCACTATAGTAAATACATTTGATGATAGGTAAGTTTTAAAGTCAACATGTACAATTCCGAGGTTACCTATTTTTCTAGGTTCTCTCTATATCTCTATCTAAAAATCTAAAATTTGTTGTCTTTTTTCCTAGATTTGTTAAATTGTTCTGAATTAGTCTAATTTTCCCTAATTATTGTGAAATTGGTCTGACATTTATTGTAATTGTTTTGAAATTGGTGATATTTATCGAATTTTGCTTAGAGTTTGCCTAGATTGCGTCCTAGATGTCTAATCTCTTGAAATTGGTCCAATTTGCCCTAATTATTGGGAACTTGGTCTGACAAACATTCTATTTGTTTTGAAATTGGTAAAATTTACTCATTTTGCTTAGATTTTGCTCTAGATATCTAATGTGATGAATTTGTATAAATTTCGCTAATTATTGTGAAATTGGTTTGACATAATTGTTGTTAAGTTTCACCAAATGAAAAGTTCATGATGTCGCTACTCCTGATGATACTATGGTAAGTTCTTCTTTAATTGGTGAAGAAAAGTAGTAATTCGATTTGACTAATGAACTATGAACTCAGGTTTTTGCCCGTCTTAATTAAATGATGGTTTGTTTTGCTTAATCTTTTAAAAAATTTTTATTATTGTAATGGTTGGTTCTCGAATGAACTAATCGGTAAAGAACTAATGTAATTCAACTTGAATAATGAGCTAAGAACGTTAGGAAAATCAGGGATTGTGTTTCGTTTGATTATCTTTTTACCAATTCATCATGAAAAGATATTGGACGGAACGTTAGATTCCAAAACAACAATGTCAAAGTAACTGGTGGGTTGACATAAATGAACCAGGGTCGAGTTGCTGTTCTGAGACAAATTGATCCCTTAGTTTGTTCTTAGGCGAGTTGTTGTTCTGAGATAAATTGAGTTGATTTCATGCTTTTAAGGGAAGCCTTTCTCCGTAATTACAAGAAATTTGAGGGACAAATTAGTTGAAATAGATTCTTCGTTGCATTCCGCGTAAGACACTATGCCATAGTGGGGCGCCATGTCTATGTTCCATCGGGCATAATATCACTGTTGATAACCTAAAAAAGACCTGCTGGCGTGACTTCCTTTTTCAACTAACAACAATGATGCACTATGGCCGGTGGGAATCCTGAGCGAAACTAGTGTGCTGACGTGACGACACCGGGGCATATCATCTGACGTGTTTTGCATGAGGAAATGGAATTGGGACGAATTTCAAACGTAGTATCTTAAAATGTCCTTAGTTAAAAAGACGGGCTTTTCATAAAGGGGGATTGGATCAAAGCACAAAAATCAACCCACTAATGAGAACTCAGTCCTGCTCAGAACAAAAATTCGTTGCAGGTTTACGCAACAGTTTCATGTCGGTTAGAAAATGGATGTTACAAAACTGAGTGTACTTTACACGATATTTACAGATTTTCCATGAAAAAAATTCTCTATTTCTCTTATTGTTCCGGCAAAATAATAAATGTGACATCCATTAAGATTATGACACATAATTTTTTTCTTTCTTTTTTCCATTGAAATTACAAATATGCCATCCTTGAAACATAATCCCGTGTTTATTATGTACTGTACATTTTGTTATGTATAATACATAATGACTTTTCCTATACATTCATTTCAAAACTTAAACTATTTTACTGAAAAACTATAGGACATCTTGTTACGTCTAATACATAATAATATTTCTTGTACATTCCTTACAAAACGTAAATTATTTTAAATTTTAATGAAATTTATAGGACATTTTGTTATGTATAATACATAATAAAAAAATTCATACATTCCTTCCAAAATTTATTCTATTTAAGTGAAAAGTTATATGGAATTTTGTTATGTACAATACATAATAAAATTTTTTATACATTCCTTCCAAAACTTAAACTATTTTACTACAAAATTATAAGAAATTTTGTTAAGTATAATACATAATAAAATTTTCTATAAATTATTCCAAAACTTAAATTATTTTATTGAAATTTATGATAGAGATCTGATACAAAACCTCTAGATATTTTCAAGATTACAAACCCAAACTTGTTAAAAAAAAAAATCCAGATTTGTTCAAGAAATACTTCATGTGATTTTGATGGTGAATCTTTCAGATTTCTTCTTAAAACCCTATTAAGCTTTGCTTAATTGATTTGTAGATAAAATTTTAGAGAGAAAAGGAATAAGATTTCTGTAAATTTTAGAGAGCGAAACGATGAAGAAACTATAAAGATAAGGAAAAACAAAGGTTTGGTTGTCAATGAACCGTGCAAGGATAAAAGGATGAAAAAAAAGTAAATGTACAACTGGAAAGAAAAAAAAATGTCAGAAAACAATACACAAACTGACGCTCTGGACCTGCCCCTAATTTCCTGTATACGCTACGGCGAAATCTCATTGACCTGTGGCTTTTTTCGACTCCAACCAAATTTTTTTCAAACATGAAATTAACTCATTCTCATCTCAGAACATCAACTCGATTTTTTCATATCTTGGGTTTCCTCTTCACTCGACTTATTCACTTGGGTCATGTTTGTTGTGCGGGAATTGCGTGGGAATGGATTGTGATTCCTGAGAATCACAATCTGGATTGCTCTTTGCGCTCGTGGGAGTGAAGGAGAAATCTTATTCTGAGGGGAATCCGGGAATAGGATTCCTCCAAAATAGGGTACTCAGGGAGGGGGTGGGTTTGTTATTCTCATTCCCAAGAATATTTTGTTTTAATATTTATAGACCAAATTATCTTTAATAAACAATCAGTATGACTAGTATTAAAATCGTCATCCAAGTAGTATCAAAACTAAAAAAAAATTATAAACCCAAGTTAGCCACCATCATAGGAACTCTCTCAAATGTAACTCTCTATAGGTTTTCCCTCTCTTGTTCTTTTTTCCATTCCAACCGATTTATACTATTTAAAACCAAAAGTTTTTAGTAAAGACATTCATTTATTTTAAATAAATTTGTAAATTCTACTTAAATTGGTGTATCTAATTCATACCTACAAATTTAAATAGATAATACTAAATAAAATATATAACATAGTTTGACATATAACTTATGTAGTTTCAGTAAAAGGATATAACAAAAGTTTTATAGAAATTTACATTCCTATCATGTACGAACCAAACACCAAGTTAGGAATCTAGCAGGAATAAAATTTCTATTTCCTGTCGAACCAAACATTAAACTAAAATAATTTGATTCCTTGGAATGCGATTCACAGGAATCACATTCCATTCCGGCGAGTCAAACATGACCTTAGGATTTTTCTCTTCACTCTAGTTCGTCATAGATGGACTTTCTCTTCTCATCTCATCATCACCTTTCTTCACAATCTAAGAGCTTCCATTTTTTTGCAACCGAGGTGAGTCTTCACCATTTTTCTTCTTCAAGTATGCAAAACAACTCGACTTTCTCTCATACATTACTTGGTACTATCTCATGAGAGCATCATTTCCAGTAGTTTGATTGTATCTTTTCTTATTGGCGTAACATTTCTAGAAACTCTATACCTAGCTAAACTTAAAATTTGCTCTCTCATTTGTAATTCACAGAAAAGAAAGGAACAATATCTGATCTTACCAACTAAACATTCAACTCAAAATCTCTAAGTTTGAGATTTTATAAAGACATTGGTGACAAAAAACTTTATCTTTTCCCCTTCTTTATAGTGTTAATTTTTATGTAATTTTACTTAAACTCAAAATTGTTTTTATTTAATTAAGTAATTAGAAAATTAAGTTAGGGGGAAGTAAATTGCTTTTGTTGATTAAGTTAGTGGGTTACTGGATGAGTTAGTGGAATCATGTTAGTAGTGGTCTTAGTTAGTGGGTAGAATTTGGGTCTATAAATAGACCAGTCTTTGTAGTTTATTTTCATCAAATCAAGTCAAGTAATTTAATTCAAGTTAAATATCCTCTTTATTCTTTTGTGCAAGTATTTCCAACATATAGTTACTAAGAATTAAAGTTTAGGCTTTTAAAAGGTAAAGAATGAATTACCTTCTTTCAAGTATACAACTCCCATTAATTGCTTAGCAGTAGGAGCAACCACATCAAAACATTACAAGAGAGGCTAATTAAAATTTGACTAGTTAACTGTTAGAACATAGACAGACCAAAGCATTGACTAAAATACTAAATTATCATGTAATTGTTTTTAGGCGAGAGTCTCTCTCCCCAAAAACTCGTTTAGGGACTCATGAATCTCACCCCATGCGACTCTTGACCCTTAAATTCTTTTGTCTCACATGTTTCTATACAAGAGGGTCTTGTTTAAAATTTGGCACTGGACGGCGGACGCCTTAAATTTTCATCCACGGCCATGTTTTCTTATCTGCAGCTTTTCATCCAGAACTTTTGGTACTTAGAATTGGAAGCTCATAAACTTCATCTAGTATTAGATTCAGGCCTACTTGTAAAAGCCTCGTGGCTGCATGTGCTCCAAGATAGCAAAGTAAAGAAAGACACAGGTTACCCAAGCGACAAGGGCATATAGTAGTTGGAAGCGGAGTAGCGGACGGGGATTTTCGACTCTAGCTAATTTCACTTAAGAAATGAAGAAATGCAGTTTGAAGATGATCCAGTGAGACCAACCCGGTGAAATCGGGCAAAAGCGAATTTAAGTAATCAAATAGGATCTCAAGAATGAAAACTTGCTACAACACGGGATTTTCGGTACTCTCATTTGACTAGTAAAATGCTCCTTCTTTTTTATTAAGTGACTACGTCCCCGTGTTTTTGGTACTCAAAGCGGTAAAATGGGAGTCTGTCCACACTTCTTAATCAAGAATAGTATCAGATGGACCAAAGCTAGGTCGCCAACCGAGTACCTAAGATCTCAAGGCGAAACCATTATAACCGAATGTGTTGAGTTGGAAGTTCATAAACATGAAACATCTGAAGTTTTATAGTATCACCCCCATTAAAGTTCCTGTTAAAAGCAGTGAAGGTTTTGCATACAGTTTCTTTGACAACTGAGCCAACAATGGTTGCAGGTGAAACCCCAGCTAATCTAGGCCGGGCAGTCAAGGTTATGCATAATTAGTTACTAGGTACATAACATGAGCTTCTATATGTGGTTAGCAGCTTTCCTTACATTTGTTTGTCAATTAACTCCGATTTTCTGCTCTTTAGAACCACACAAGTGAAATTTCGCGTTTCATGCAACAATGATGTCATGTCACCTCTATTGTGGTATCCACCAGAAGTGGTTTCATGGCTATCCTACTGAGCCCCTACCGGTCCTTCTGGCACCATATTTGATTTTACAGAGTGAAGTCTTAATGCTTCTACTCATATCTTAATGTACCATATGAGACTTGACTTCGTACATGAACTTCTCTTTGATGCCCAAACAGGGAAAGAGTAATACAAAGACTAGCTTTATAACAAAGGATTTGCCCGAGGAGTTCTCATCTCACATGATGCTGACGAAACCTTCGCAAACGCCCTATCTTTGTTACATGTAACTCAACTTCTTATGTGCTCTTCTCAAGAAAGGCTAGGCTGTCGGGTTAACTGTCAGACTTCAACTTGAACGTGGATTGGGACCTATGAGTGAATCTTCATGCATACGTCATGGACATAATGTGCCTCCTGGGGGGTAGACCCAGATGAAGAGGTCAGTGTCTCGTTAACATTATTACTATTATATAGTTTTATAGAGTAAACCCTTGAGGTATCTTGCTCAGAACGACTAGACCTCCAATTTATTGCACAAAAGGCGTAACCTAGAGTCATATTCTAGGCTCCTAATATGATCATCTGCAAGTTCATACACATTCTCACAATATATGAAATGCTTTATCATCTGACACATCCGAGTATCATAGTTTCCGTCATAAAATTTTTTTTAGAACAGTATTACATGACGTATAATCAACATTTCAAATACTCCATTGAATTGGGTGTAAGAATCATCATCTGTTGTTTCTTGTGTTCAGAAGCAAGGGTTGGCAAAGGAAGAGGAAGAGGTAGCTCTTGTACAGAGCGACAAACAACCAATCTGGTGGTTCCAATTGACACATAACTTTCAGGTCAGGAAAATCTAAACCATCTTTTCATTTTGCAACCTTTTTTATGGCAGTTTTCCTAGTGTGATGCTTATGAAGTTATTTCAGGTAGTTTCTTGTGGTTTTAGAGTTTGTAGTGAAACTCACATTGTAGTTATTCTAAATTGTTAGTTTGAGGTATAAAACAATGACCTAGACGTCATGTTTCCAATCACTAGCCTCAAGCCTGGCGTCCTGCAAGCAAGGGAAACTCACATTGTAGTTATTCTAAATTGTTAGTCTCATTACCACCATGATGATGATTACAACCCTATTGGCCTGATTTCTAGACGACCAAGAACCAACACCGCCACTTCCACCACCATCGCTAGCAGTAGAAGCAGCTGCACCACCATCAATAGTAGTACTACCACCACCAGTATAAATGACATCACCACTACAAGTAGCAGCACCACCACTTCGAGTAGCAGCACGACGACAACCACAACAACGACCATTGCCTCCTATCCACCAACAATTAATCGCTCGACTCAAGGATACCAACAGAGAAGAAACTTGAGCATAGCGATACAAAACGACAATAGGGGGGCTTATTTATCCCATCATCTACTGAAGCATGGGAAGCCTACTTAACCAATACAGAGAAGAAGGATATTGTGGTTACAGAGACAAACAAGAAAGGAGTGAACATCATTGTGGTCGATTCAGAAGGAGAAACAACAAATTTAAATTTTGACCAAGTGGTGTTTCAGATTACCTCCTGAGAATGGCTCCAAACTTCGCTTCGCCGTCGAGAAATCAGAAATCACATAATTCTGATTGCTCTATATTTTTTGCTTTCTAACTTCGTGCCTTTATCGTCATAACTTCGTGCAAGATAATTAGTTACTTCATATTTCTTTTGATTAAAAGTTAAAACATTCAAGATAATTACAAAACATAAAAGTAGAATTAATCAAAGACTGTTAATGACATGCCCTAATTCTAAGGAGCCCTGAAAGCTAACACACTGGATGTTTTAATGGTGAGATAGAATGCCTCCCATCATTAGAGAAAATAGTGCAATACCTATCATACCAAAGAGGTATAGTATAACCCTAGCTGAAGATGTCTGGGTTTTCTTCTCTAGTTGTTTTGCTTTTCTCTTCCGCAACTTATCAGCAAGTATATAGCGATTAGATTGCAATATTTCTGCTTTCTTTCTCATAGTTTCTGTAAGAGGCAGTTTCTAAAAATTGAAGAGGAGGTTTAAGGGGCAGCTATAGGCAGTTTCTAAAAATTGGGATGGTTTCCAATTTTTTGGCTCAATAGGCAGTTTCCAATTTTTTTGGCTTATAATATATATAAATAGGGGTTGAGTGCTTTGTAATCAAAACACCAACACAAGCAACAACAACTCTTCTTTAGAGAGTTAGAGAGAGAGCAAGAGTGGGAGAAATTTTTCATAGTTTTTTTAGCGGTGTTAAATTTCTCGGTCGTCGAAGATTTAGTATAGAAGGTTATTACTATACGGTACCATCTTGGGACGAACTTGCGGGTTGTGTTAGTCGTCTTCATCTATCCTTCAATAAAGATTTCTTGTTCGCCCGAGGACGTAGGCTTTAAAGCCGAACCTCGTTAAATTCTGCTCGCATATTTGATTTTGGCTTAGCTTTTCAATTAATCTTCATAATCGGATCAATTTCTAGGTAGGTTCGATAGCTTCCGCGATTTTCAGTTATAACAATTGGTACCAGAGCCTTGTTGAGATTGAACGAAGAGAAGATGGGATCGAGAAGTGGTACGGTCAAAGCAGGGAAATATGAGATAGAGAAGTTCAATGGGAAAAACGATTTTTCTTATTGGCGGATGCAGATGAAGAATCTGTTAATCTCGCAGAAATTACACAAGACGTTGACAGGAAAGAAATCAGGAGATATGTCAGATGAGGATTGGGAAGAGTTAGACCTCGAAGCACGGGCTACCATTATGTTGTGTCTTGAGAGGGACGTGGCGTTCCTAGTAGACGAAGAAACAACGGCGGCGGGTGTATGGTTAAAACTAGAAAGCAGTTTCATGACGAAAACTTTAACGAATCGGGTCTACTTAAAATCCAAATTATTCACATGTAGAATGGAAGAGGGTTCTTCTATTCAGGAATATGTGAATAGGTTTGACAGGATTATCTCAGATTTGAAGGATATTGATGTTAAGGTTGAGGATGAGGACCAAGCCCTCATATTGTTACTTTCATTACCTAAATCCTATGAGAACCTTGTTCAAACTTTGATGCTTGTTGGTGATAGTCTAACCATGGAAGTGACGAGAAATTCGCTATTAGCGGATGACCTTCGTAAGGTTGCTACTAGCAGTATGGCGTCGGGTGGAGTAGACAAAGAACAAGCACAAGGGTTGTTTGTAACGAGGGGGAGGAGTAATGAAAGGGGAAAGGGAAAGGGCGGGAAATCTAGATCCAAATCTAAAGGCTCTTTCAAGAAAACGTGCTTTAGTTGTGGTGAGCTTGGCCACTTTAAAGCGACTTGTCCAAAGAGAAAGTTGAAGCAAAAGAACGAAGGCTACAAGGAGAAACAAGAGATGCAAGAGGCGGGATATGTGTCAGAAGAGGCGGACGAATGTTTCTCGGTGACAGAGGTGTCTGAGAAGATCTTCGATAAGTGGATGCTTGATTCAGGGGCGTCACACCATATGTGCCCAAATAGGGAGATGTTTACTACCTATAGGGGTATAGATGGTGGTACAGTTATACTGGGTGATGATAGTATATGTAAAACTGTGGGACTCGGAACAATACGGATCAAGATGCACGATGGAGTGGTGAGAACATTGACGGACGTAAGACACATACCCGATTTGCGGAAAAATCTAATTTCCCTTGGTGTGTTGGAGCGGAACGGCTGTAAGATAATTATAGAGAATGGCTCCATAAGAGTCGTTAAGGGTTCTTTGGTGGTAATGAGAGGTACTCGTTACGGTAATTTATACAAACTTTTGGGGACAACAATTACGGGAGATGTAGCAGTAGGAATCAGTGGAAGGGATCCAACGGCTAGTACGAGGCTTTGGCATATGCGCCTTGGGCATATGTCAGAAAAGGGTCTATCTTTGATGTGCGGGAAAGGCTTGTTGAAGGACATGAAGAAGCCTTGCATGGAGTTTTGTGAGCATTGTGTGTTCGGGAAGGCACACAGGGTGACGTTCTCTACAAGCAAGCACAGGAGCAAAGAGGTGTTAGACTACGTACACACCGATGTCTGGGGACCGGCAAAGTTACCTTCCAAGGGTGGTTCCAGGTATTTTGTTACATTCGTTGATGATCATTCGAGATTTGTCTGGCTTTATTTTCTGAAGCATAAGAATGAGGTATTCAACACATTCCTGGTGTGGAAAGCAATGGTTGAGAACAAAACTGGTCGAAAGCTGAAGACGTTAAGGTCGGATAATGGGACCGAGTACACGGATGGGGCATTCAAGGAGTTTTGTAATCAGGAAGGCATTGTGAGGCACTGGACAGTAGTAAACACACCTCAACAGAATGGAGTCGCAGAGAGATTGAACCGTACACTACATGAGAAGGCTAGATGTATGCGCTCCAATTCGGGATTAGGCGTAGAATGGTGGGCAGAATCTGTTGCTACAGCTTGTTATATTGTGAACAGATCTCCACATTCTTCTTTAGATGGCGGCATACCTTACGAGGTGTGGTCAGGTGAACATGCAGATTACGGGAGACTTAAGGTTTTCGGTTGTACGGCCTATTACCATGTTAAAGGTAACAAACTTGACAATAGAGCAAAGAAGGCAATTTTCTTAGGATATGCTACAGGAGTCAAGGGTTATCGGCTATGGTGTACGGAAGACAAGAAGTTTGTAATCAGCAGAGATGTGGTGTTTGATGAGTCATCTATTGTAGCTATGGCGAAAGCTACGGTGCCTAGTTGTGGTGATGTTGGGTCTACTAAAGCTCAAGTAGTGGAAGTAGAAATCGAAGACCAACGGGTTTCTAGGAATCATGATCAGGTGGAGCATCAGGATAATACTCAGGATGAGGAAATTGATGAACCCGATCATGAGGAGGTTCAAGGGGAAGGTACACAAGTTTTACAACAACAACAGCAGGATGTTTCGGTATACACTAGGCCGAAACGGTTATATAAGCCGGTACAGAGGTTAGGGTCAGACACACCTCTTAGGCATTACGGGCAGGCAAATCTTGTTGAATATGCACTCTCGGTGGAAGACGACGAGCCGGTCACCTTCAAACAAGCTATTACCGCGGAGGATAGAGAGAGTTGGTTGGTTGCTATGCAAGAAGAGATGGAGTCTCTTCACAAGAACAAGACATGGGAGGTTGTCTCATTGCCCGAAGGTAAGTCTGTTATTGGTTGTAAATGGGTGTACAAGAAGAAAGAGGATTCTTCCGAGATCAAAGGTACAAGGTATAAGGCAAGACTAGTGGCCAAGGGTTATGCACAGAAAGAAGGGGTCGACTACAATGAGATTTTCTCACCGGTCGTGAAACATACTTCTATTCGGGTGCTATTGAGTATTGTTGCTCATAGTGATCTTGAGCTGGAACAACTCGATGTTAAAACCGCCCTCTTGCACGGAGATTTGGAAGAAGAAATTTATATGGCTCAACCAGAGGGATACAAGGTTGAGGGCAAAGAAAATCAAGTATGTCGTTTGAGGAAATCTCTTTACGGATTGAAACAATCCCCTCGCCAATGGTACAAACGATTTGATTTTTTCATGCTAAAACATGGTTTTCGCAGAAGTGACTATGATTGTTGTGTATACATCAAGAAACTTCGCGAAGGTGACTTTATTTATCTCCTTTTGTATGTGGATGACATGCTTATTGCTTCTCGAAGCATGGTGGAGATAGATAAGTTGAAATCTCAACTCAGTCAAGAGTTTGAGATGAAAGACATGGGCGCTGCAAAGAAGATACTGGGAATGGAGATTAAGAGAGAGCGGTCAAGTAAGAAACTGTACTTGAATCAGAAAGGTTACATCGAACGAGTAGTTTCTCGATTCGGGATGCAGAATGCGAAGGCGGTGTCAACACCTTTGGCACCACACTTCAGGCTCTCGGGAAAACAATCTCCCACTACTACGGTGGAGAAGGATCATATGGATCGTGTACCGTATGCTAGTGCAGTTGGCAGTTTGATGTACGCTATGGTGTGTACTCGTCCGGATATTTCACAGGCGGTCAGTGTGGTTAGTAGGTTTATGGCAAACCCGGGGAAGACACATTGGGAAGCTGTGAAGTGGGTCTTGAGGTACTTGAAGGGTACCGTTGATACGGGTTTGTGCTTTGGTGGAGACACATGTCAAGTAAGCGGTTATGTTGACTCGGATTATGCTGGCGATCTAGATAGAAGACGATCTACTACTGGTTATGTATTTAAGGTATATGGTGCTCCAGTTAGTTGGCGATCGATGTTACAATCTACAGTTGCGTTATCTACTACGGAGGCCGAGTATATGGCTATGGCCGAGGGTGTGAAGGAAGCACTGTGGTTGTGGGGTCTTCTGGATGATCTAGGGATTAAGCAGGAGAGCGTAGATGTATGGTGTGATAGTCAAAGTGCGATCCACTTGGCGAAGAATCAGGTTCATCATGCTCGCACTAAGCATATCGATGTCAGGTATCACTTTGTACGAGATGTCATAGAGGAAGGTGATGTTTCTCTCATGAAGGTACACACGGATGAGAATCCCGCGGACATGTTGACTAAAGTGGTGACATGTAGCAAGTTTCAGGATTGCCTGGAATTGCTACAAATCGGCTCGTGTTAAGTTGCCCGAAAGGGCGTAATGGCGACAAGGTAATCTTTATGTGAAGGGTTGGTAGAACTACGGTAGGCTTGATCCTATAAAAGGGTACGTAGGCAGCCATGGACATATGGTGCAGTCGGATGAAGTTACAAAAAGCAGATATATCTTACAAGGAGTATCCTGGTGTTCGTCCAAAATTTGAAGTATATCAAATTGTGTACGAGGTGGAGAATTGTAAGAGGCAGTTTCTAAAAATTGAAGAGGAGGTTTAAGGGGCAGCTATAGGCAGTTTCTAAAAATTGGGATGGTTTCCAATTTTTTGGCTCAATAGGCAGTTTCCAATTTTTTTGGCTTATAATATATATAAATAGGGGTTGAGTGCTTTGTAATCAAAACACCAACACAAGCAACAACAACTCTTCTTTAGAGAGTTAGAGAGAGAGCAAGAGTGGGAGAAATTTTTCATAGTTTTTTGAGCGGTGTTAAATTTCTCGGTCGTCGAAGATTTAGTATAGAAGGTTATTACTATACGGTACCATCTTGGGACGAACTTGCGGGTTGTGTTAGTCGTCTTCATCTATCCTTCAATAAAGATTTCTTGTTCGCCCGAGGACGTAGGCTTTAAAGCCGAACCTCGTTAAATTCTGCTCGCATATTTGATTTTGGCTTAGCTTTTCAATTAATCTTCATAATCGGATCAATTTCTAGGTAGGTTCGATAGCTTCCGCGATTTTCAGTTATAACAATTGGTATCTGGAAACTGCCTATTGAGCCAAAAAATTGGAAACCATCCCAATTTTTAGAAACTGCCTATAGCTGCCCCTTAAACCTCCTCTTCAATTTTTAGAAACTGCCTCTTACAGTTTCACTACTTGCAAAACCCTCTTCAAGAAAAAGACCAATTGGATTATCTCTTTCTTCGATCTTGGTGATGTCCGTCGTCATCTCCACAGTTGTTATCATCATTTGTCTAACATGTTCAGTCATGTCCATTGAAGTATTAATGTCACGTTGCAATTGACCAGACTTGGCTTTGTGTTTATCTGTGTAAATCTCGTCTTCATTCTCTATGAAGAATCTAGTAAATAGTGTTAATCTATCTATTAATTCTGAAGCTTTTAAAGTCGATTGTATATACCTTTTAATCATGAACTCCGCCGAGTATCCTCCTCCTCCGATCCCTCCTCCTCCGATCCCTCCTCCGACTGATTCGCCCATTATTTTTCTTCCTCCCAAAAAGGGTTGTTCAGATAGACATTATGAAATTGAGTTAGGGTTTTAGGTCTTCGCTACCATCTGTGATATATCTATCTTATTTACAGGAAAGAAAAACTTTGACATCCGGAAGTTTTATTTACACTCACCATTACCGCTCAAGTCACACTAACCCACTCAAGTCACACTAACCCACGAATAGTTTAGCCCACACTAGGACTCCAGATAGGCTTGGGAAAAAAGTCTGAGAATCTGAAATCGGTCGTGGATATCTGAGTCCGTTAGAGTCCATGAATACTCGAAATCCGAAGCCGGGTTCAATCCAACCGACCCGGTGAAATCGACGGGTCGGACGTGAGTTTGAAGTGTCACCCGTCAGAGCCCGACTCGTTATTATATACCCGAGATAACCCGCTTAATAATGTCATCATTTACACAATACCTATGTATGTTTTGGTATATATGTGTACAATATATATACTATAACCCCCCGCCCCGCCCGTAGGGCGGAGGAATGCCTTTTACACGACAATACAAGTATTTTTGTCATAAATAGAAAAATTACCAAACAGATTGATGTTTGCCCAGCAAAACAATGTGACCCAAATACATATATAATTATGGCCAGCGCTTTGGGGAAAGCTAAATAGTTTCCGGGGTGTAAAGACTTGGTCAAAAATTGGTCAATTTTATTTGACAATTTTATTTAGGGGGAAAGCAAAATACTTCTCCACCTCAGCTCTCTCTCTCTCCACCTCACTTCACTCTCTCTCCACCTCACCTCACTCTCTCTCCACCTCACCTCTATCTTCTCCGATTAGGTCGCCGGCCGGAAAATTTTCCGGCCGGCGACCATAAGAAAAAAAAAATAATTTTTTTTTTCACTCTCTTTGTATAAACTCCGGCGAAGGGGTTTCCCTTCGCCAGAGTTCCGGTCTGTTGAAGAACATGTTTTTTAATAAAAGGAGTACGAAAATAAGAAATTGTAAAATGAAGAAAGAAATATCAAACCAACATTTAGACAACAATTTTGCTAGAGGAAATGGTTTTTACTGATTTTCCATTGAACTCAGTAATTCTTCAAGCTTTGATAGCCAGAATAGGACACAACCCAGAGTACTTTCCCCATAATGTCACCCACACACTACAACCATACATGTCGTTTAACTTCTTTTTAGCGTTTTTGTTATGTCCTTGTTCAGTATAGTATTTGTGATTGTTATACTTAAAGGCACACTAAGTATATCCACAAAAGAATTATTTCCATGCGTTCAAGTTTAGCAATTGGTAGGAAACCAAATTGTTGATTTGGTATTATGGCATCATCCTCCAGGCAATGCTCACGTGTTGAAGTGGGTTGGCGATAGATCTCATAATGATTGGAAAGATGATTGAAGTACTTCGAGGCTGGTTTTAAGTTCCCATTAGTAATTAAATATATTTTTTTCAGATTCAATCTCTGACTGTAGAATTGTTATGCAACGTCATTAAAACACGTTACACGAATTTTATCCCATTCAGAATCAAGAACATCAAAGATAAATATTTTTCCTGATTCTTTAGCAAATGCGTAGGTTTTGAGGTCACTCTTTAACATCACTATAGCTTTAATTGTACATTTTCTTAATATGGGTTAATATTCTTTAAGGGCATTTCTCTCGCAGGGGCATCATTCTTAGATGAATTCATTCTCTGTTGTTGATTGACAAAAAGGTGTTGGTGAGATAGTACTTAAGTATGGAGAATACCATATGTGGGGTTGGTAGGGTAAAGTTTTAAGCTAGAATAATGCAGTTGATCAATTCTTTTGATTATTTGCAAAGGATTCATTGAGCATGAGCGTATGAACATGTAGATGGATATACTCAGTGCATTGATAATGAATTATGTGGCTAACAACCTTTGGATACAGTGGTGAGAAGGTTAGTCTTCCCCTCAGAAGTCAAAAGTTCGAGCCATGCAGACAATTAAAAAAAAAGAGAACATAATTTATGTTTAAAGTCAACAAACGTTGAACTAAAAATTCAAAATGTTTTGCCGTAGACGGTCGGTGTTGGTGCTAGTCCTAACTGTATAAAGGAGTTATAGTAGTACGTGGTTACAATATAATTACATTAATATGACTATGTTTTGCTATCGAGGGGACGAAAACACATACATAAGAAACACAAATCCACGAGCCACGCTTGTACGAAATTACTGACGACTAAAAGCCCTATAAATTACATAAGATAACTCCGGAACCAGTATTGAAGCCTCCAGAAATAGAACCACCAAGAATGTCTTGGATGATAGAGTAATAGGTGCCGAACCATTGGGCTAATACGTATCCTGAAGACCGACTCAATAGTCGAACCGGCGGGTCAACCAGAAATGAACCGCGTGACGTGAGCTGAGGTTTAAAGTAGGGTTTAAGTCCCCATTTTCTTCTTCTTCCCCAACCGAACTCCGGGGAATTCCCTAATTCCACCTGAAACTCTTCCACCGTCAACAGAATCCCATTAAACCCTAACTCAACTCACCATGAAAACCCTAAACTCAAGAACTTTCATTCTTCGTACCACTTCTTCCTCACACTTCTTCTCATCTTCTACTCACAATCTATTCTCCTGGAATGAAAACAGACTTTTTCATTTCTCCTCATCTTCTTCTTCTTCATCTTCATCATCACGGAAACTCCAATATGACGATGAAAGTAAAAATGTGAAGGTTTCAGTATGGTGGGATTTTGAGAATTGTCCAGTTCCTTCAGGGGTTAATGTAGTTAAAGTAGCACAAAGAATTACTTCAGCACTTAGATCTAATGGAGTTAAAGGACCTATTACGATTACAGCATTTGGAGATTTTTTGCAACTCACTAGGTCAAATCAAGAAGCTCTTTCTTCTACTGGAATTTCCCTTAATCATGTTCCTCGTGGTCAGTTTCTTCTAATAATCCCTTCCTTATTTTCATGTCATTTACATCATTTCTTGCTTTAGTCTAATTGTTTTATAATGGGTAAGAGTTTTTTTTTTATGAGATTTCATCTGCTTGTTCTGAATCATTTCGACCCATTTGATTCATAATAACACAAGTTAGAAAATTTGGATTCTGGGATTTAATCAGAATTCTGAAATATCTGAAAAAAGGGATTATTTACTTATTATTTGATTAGACTTCAATAATAACTTTACCCCCATTGTGAAATGGCTGATTTAGGAGGTTGCTCATACTGATTAGAAAAAATAATGTTTTTTGGTGTTCAATTTGAATTCCCACCATTTATTTTAAACTTATAGTATAACTTCATTGAGAACTGTATTTTCTAATCTGTAGCCATAATAATGTAAATTCCAAGACCAAGTTACTCTTACCTCCTAATATTGCCGCGGATGGTTTTATTTTCGTAGTTTATACTGGCTAAGATTGTTTGTGGCTGACGCCTCGGTTACTTGGTCTATTGACTTCAGTTTGAAGTAATGTTTGTTTTGTCCGAGTCGTCTTGATGACTGATTTAGATTGATTCTTGGTCCTCCAGATTCAGATGAGTCAATAAGAAACTTAGGGGAAAACAGGCACACATTAGTCTCCTTTTCGAAATGCTGTTTCTTGAATCTCAGGTTATATTTCATAGGGTTACTATAGTTATGATCATTATACTTGTGATGATGTTCTTTCTTGTTTCCGTCTTCTTCTCCTTTTTTCATCTTATTTTGCTTTACAGATAAGCTGTTTAGTTTATACCCAAAGAACTCTCATGGTACGACTAACAGGATGTCTAGCATGGAAACTTGAGAAGCTAAACATGTATATATATAGTCTATATGACATAAAAACTGCGAAAGTTTCCATGATTTGTACTGCAAATACGTAATTGTTAACCAGGGACTGAAAAGACACTAAAGAACTGTATTGAAAATTCGAAATACAAACAAAAGCCTTTTAAATTAATACTCTTTGTATCTTTGGCGTGAGCGTGACGAGTACAACCCTAGTGCTGCTGATTTCTATAACAATCGAATTATATGTTAACTGCTTTGTTTTGTGATTAACTGATATAGGTGGAAAGAACAGTGCTGATAGGTCTCTTCTTATTGATCTTGTCTATTGGGTATCACAAAATCCTCCTCCAGCACATCTTTTTCTAATTTCTGGAGACAGAGACTTCGCAAATATTTTGCATAGGCTAAGAATGAGTAACTACAATATATTGCTCGCAAGTACGGAATCTGCCCCAGATGTTCTTTGCAGTGCCTCGAGCATCATGTGGTATTGGAACAGTCTGGTTAGAGGAGAAAGCGTTACTGGGAAGCACTTTAACCAACCCCCGGATGGACCTTATGGTTCTTGGTATGGTCATTACAAGGTCCCGTTAGTGGACCCCTTTCCGCATGTGGATCCACTAGCTAGTCCAAATGCGGAGAATTCTGCAGACCCCATCATAGATGCTAAGTCCGGTCCGATTCCCAAGGCTGTCATAAACAAGATCAGCGAAATAGTGAAAGCAAACCCCAAAGGGATGTATATTTCAGATCTTCGAGCAGAGCTAGGGAAAAATAATGTCAATTTTGTAGATAGAGACTTTTTTGGACATAAGAAGTTTTCTCACATGCTTTTCTCTTTATCAAGTGTTATCAAGGTTCTGTCTAGAGATGGCGGTTGGGTTGTTCAACCTATCGAGCCAAAAGCGGATGGTTCAGTTGAGTGCAATTCCAAATTGCCTTCAAGGTTGGAGGCTGGGAAGGAAGACAAAGATCAGATTGGAGCTATTGACTTGATTGGGGAAGAAGGTCCCAAGGTTGCCACTTCTACTGAAAAATCATCGTCTCTTCTTGTCGATACAGGGAATGAAAAGCCTCTACCTGTTAGGGATAATGAAAATGATCAAAGCAAAAGTTTGGGTAGTTCGAAACTTGCGGAGGAAAAGGTCGAACAAAGTCAATCAAATGGGGCTAGTTCTAATAGTCCTATAAAATCTTCTAATACATTTGAAGGTTCTGAAAAGACAATACCCAAGGTGGAAGCTTTGGAAGCAAAGAACCATCATCCTGGTACTTCAGATCCCATTTCTTCTTCTTCGTCAGCTCTGGATAAACCGGTCTTAGAAGAGAAAGCTAATAAGAAATCTGAGGACGATGGCGATAAATCAAGCCTCAGCGGAGGATTTCTTAAGCAGATAATGAACTGGTTTAGATTTTGGAGAAGTGATAAAAACCCTGAGCAGTCAAGCGGAAAACCTAGCGAAGGCATGAGCAGTAAAAATCCAGAAGCTGAAAGCCATGAGATATCACCTGAAAGAGCTTATCAGGCCAGTGAAAACCCTAACAAAGACGTGCCACAGATAAAGAGTCAAGCTGAAAAAAATCAACTATTCACCACAATTTCTTTTTGGGATGAGATGGAATCTTTTGTGTGCTCACCCAGAGGTTCAACCATCATATCCCTATCAAAGACCAGGTAGTTATTGCTCTTGTTTATTTCTAGAAATTTGAATCCTCGAAAATTAGTTCCATGTGAAAGTTTTATAATCTTCGTTCGCTTTTTATATTACATACATGATTCAAATATGTGGTTCCAATCTTAACTTCATTCGCTTTTCAAACAATCATACCTGATTATCGATATCATGAGCGATCCTTCTTTGTTGTTTGATTCAGGTTAGAAATGGCAGAAAAGCTAGGGAAAGAAGGACCATCAGTTCTTAATACTCTCATTGCTCCCAATACTGGCGAGCTCCTTCACTTAACAGATCTATTGATTTCCGAGAAGAGATGGGTAAAAGAATATCCTTCCCAACCTCTTCCTTTCAAAGTCACCCATCCTACTGCTAGAAAGGTTTTATCTTCTAATCACCATGGTCCAAATGGGTTAAGTGCTATATTTTCAGGCAAATCATCTCAGAGCAACTCAGAGAACTCATCAGATCTTGAGAGTGAAAAACAAAATCTCAATAAACCCAAACCTAAAAATTCCGGCAGTAGCAATGAGAAACCTTCGGCGTTCCATCATTTCCATGATAAGATGCTTAGTGATTGTCAGAAGCTTGTGACCCAGATTGTGGACGAACAACCTGAAGGATTCAATATGCGTGGCTTCAAAGATGCCTTCTTTGATAAGTATGGGTACTCTCTGAATTTACGAATGCTTGGTTACGAAAAACTTGCATCTCTATTACAAACCATGCCTGGGGTGAAAATAGACTCAACTTTTATCGTTCCTTCTGGGAAATCCTCGTGTGATTTCAGCTCTGAAAGTTTCCATCCTACTAACAGCAGTCGAAAGGTAAATGCTAATGAACTATCTGTTTCGACAAAAAAAGATGATAATGTTGATGATGAATGGGAGGAACTCGGTCCTGTCTCAACTACAAGTTCCAATCAAAATGTTTCAAAGCCTAATCTCAAACCGAAAACAAGCGCTGAAACACCAGAGTATGTAGAGTTTGATAACTATAATTCTGGTGGATCAGACGAGGAGTTCACTGATTCTGATAAAGAGTTTTTGACGAAAGACAGACCAAAAGCATCAATGAAGTCCAAGAGAAATGAAGAAGATAGCTCACTGTTACAGATACTGGATTCATGGTACATTAGCAAGGAAGGCGAAGTTAGCAAGAACCAATTAAATGAAGGAGGCGATTTCTCCAGTCATTCCATAAAAGACTCAAATGGTAAAGATCCTTCGGTCAGTTGCTCAAGTAGTATCCCTCTTTATGCAAATTCTGGAAGTAAAACAAAGCATCGGAAAGATTACTCATTTGTAAACAATACTGATGAGAAAGGGAAGCTTATAGAAAGCATATTGGGCAGCATGAAGAAATCAGCTGATTCAAGATTGCAGAACTAATATTATCAGTGAGGTGAGAGATTTGATACACATTTTAGAGTCTAATCCGAAAAAAGTGGAGTAGTACATTTTGAAGATGGAACGAAATCTACTATTAAGTTACTGGCAGATGAAGTTTTCTCATTAAAGAATCAGAGACGACGTGTTCTAGGTGTGATAGTTGCTTAATGTATGGAGATATGTGGATACAGGAATTTAGTTCCTGAAATGGAAGATGAGTTCATTCCATCAATTTTTTATAAACTAAGAAGTTTATCTACAGGTTGGAGCTAACAAAAATTCTTAGTGAGGCGAGAAGTTGAACTTTGATTGAGTGAGCTTGAGCTCACATAATATAGTTCGAGTATTACTTGATATGCTTTAGATTTTGAGAAGATGTTCTGGTATCTACGATATATCATGTTAAGATCTACTGCAATTAGCTAGAGCTCGTTAAATAATAGGAATTGAAAAATTACTACTATAGTTTATATATGCTTTTCATGTCAACAACAAAGAAATAGTCCTATTGGTCTTTGAATCAAGTTGGAAAACTTATGAAGTATGAATGTTGTAAAAGGTGTTGAGATGAGAACTTTTTACCAACGAGTAACGGTCTCAAACTCCTAATGGTTCATTTTTGGGCAAAATGAAGACATCAGTTGTTTCTAGAATCTAGATTGCAGAAGTGCAGAACTATAATGTTATCAGGATCAAGTGAGATAATTGATGCACATTTTAGTCTAATCTAAAAAAGGAAAAAAGCAAATGTTTATACATTTTGAAGATGAAATGAGGAAAATTTTACAAAGAAGCGTGCGTTCAGCTCCCTCACCCGATAATAGATGTGCGCAAGTCAGAGCGATCCAAAGAAGTAGTTGTCTGTAATGTGTAGATCCATTCCCAGAATACTTTGGCTGGCTTCTTGATAAGGTGGGCCCTTTCAAACTCGGGATGGATCCAAGTTGCACCTCGTCATGATTGTAAACGGTTCACCCTTTGTCGTCGGGTTAGCATATAACATATCATGGCGAATGTACAGCTATGAGCGTTGTTGTATGTCTCCACATTCCGAACGCAATGGAAGGAAATGCCAAGGACCCATGAGACCCGTCGGGATGTTTCTGAGCTGATTTAATCACGGCAAGGGAGAAACATCTTGTATTAATGTTGCGGAGAACTGAGGTATTCATTGACGAATCGACGCAGTTCGAGAAATGTGGCGGCACTAGGGCGCAACACAAGCTGGGCCAAAGCCACCCCCGTCCCATCCCATATCCTGCTATCCTAGTCCTGAGCATTGACAAACCAAAAAACAGTCACGAAGCTCAGACCATTTTCATTACCGTGGCTGAAGGCTGGACCATTTTCATAAACAAGTTGCCCGAGAATATTGTATACACTTGAGTTCCACATTGAAGTCAGACTGATTTTATTCGAATCAACAAAAAATTTCATATATATATATATATATATATTATATTGCCATTAACTTGGCAAAAGAATCTAAGAGTATAGATGTTGGACAAACCGAAAAGACTAATTTGTCAAATAAATATTCTCACCTCTCACTCTCTCAAGGGTGACAGAAGTATAAGACAACCTACAGACGAATTAACTATTGTAGTGAAAATGAGTCAACAAGTCAGAAATTAAGTCACAACATTTTGAATGAATGAGAGGTAATACGACTTCTACCTTTTAGGAATTTATTGGGATCTTGTTTTATTTGACCTGTAACTGAGTAAGCACAAATTGAGTTGAAAGTCTTATCAACATGTTTGCTTGTCAATCAAGAAAAAGTTATAGGGATTAGACAAAATTAATTACACGACTCCTTTTTTATGTCAATAATTTTTTTTTAGTTTGGTTGGTCTTTCAGTCAAGATGTGGACTTCAACAAAGTTGGGTCTAACATTTCTACTTCAAGAAGCCTCACAATATCAACCATTAATTAGCAAATTTTGAACCGTTTTTAAGATTTGAATCTCCTTCACCTATAAATTGATGAGGTAATCTAGAGTGAGTTTATCTTTTGTATATAAAAGGGGGATAGTTAGATTGATATTGAAGAGACAGAGAGAACTTACCAATTAAGTGATCATAATTTTAGAGAGAGAAAGAGAGAATATGGGAGAAGTGAGGAAGGAAGTAGTGATAGTAGGAGGTGGAGTGGCTGGTTTGGCAACAGCTTTAGCACTAAAGAGAGTAGGAATAGGAGCTTTGGTATTAGAGAGGTCTGATAAACTTAGGGTCACTGGTGGTGCCCTAACTCTTGCCTCCAATGCTTGGTTTGCTCTTGAAGCACTTGGTGTGGCACATAAACTCTCCTCCATCTACTCTCCTTTCAAAAAGTAATTACTTCACCCCTTATCTCATATTGTCTTATACATATCTTATGATTAGTTTAATATGTGTCATTTTGTTATGCAGCTTGAAATATGTACCTCAGATTCGTAGATACATTACGTGTGCATAGTTGTGAATAGATCAAGTTTATGGTTGATCAATCCAAAATCAATAAATAATGAGTAGAAGTACCCTAATATCTAGGGTTTATTCTCACAAAAACATTCTGTCTTAAAGTCTCTAGATATACAATTGTCGTGGTTAATGACCTCCATTTTGTTTTATTTTTCTTTTTTGACCAGTCATGTCATCAAATATTGTATCTGATTATTTTGTTTTCTTTCTATTTTGGTGCAAAAGGATGGCAATCACCAATGTCGAAAATGGAGTTACCCAGGAGGTTCCATCGGTATATCCTCAAGGGTAAGTTTCAATTTCCTTAGCGACAGAAATATCACAAATTTGAAGTCCTTATAGACATATAGACTCAAAACGTCATGGTAAAAATGCAGGAGTAAATGGGCTGCAAATGGGCCAAGATCAGTTCACAGGAGAGCCTTGCTAGAAACTTTGGCCGAAGAATTGCCTTCTCATACCATTCGTTTCTCTTCGAAGCTGACCTCCATCGAAACCATCACCCCGACCCATCATGAAGATGAACATGTTATCGTGCACTTGCAAGACGGAACAACCATCCGAACCAAGGTATAGCCCATTTTCCCATAGCTTTTCCTGGAGAAATTCTATAGGAACCATCAATAGGCCATTGACTTTAGGTCGAAGGCATCCCAGAGGGTGTTTCACTTGGGCCATACGCACACAAGTGAGGTGTACACACTCATTGGGTTGATTCAAGACATCGAAGTAAAAGGCGATCGACTAGCCTACAACCCAAGTGGGGGTAGTTATAGATTGGCCCATTTTACAAGAGAAACCATTGGCTTGTAAGCCCTATTTGACAAAACCACACCCAAATTTTGAAGGAAAGTTTGGAAGGGGCCTATGGCTTTGACCATGGTCAAACGACTTTGACTATTGGGTTCTATAGATAGACACTCCTTGGTCTGATCATTTTTCTTCTATCTGATTTTGAAAAACATAAGAAGATGATGTAGCCAATGAGCACCAAAAGAGAACCCCACTGCAAATCTTTATAATTAAAGAAATTGAATCTTATGAATTTCTTTTGGCGTTGGGATTGTTCTCAATACAAACAGGTATTGATAGGGTGCGATGGAGTGCACTCAGTGGTCTCCCGTTGGTTAGGATTGAAAGATCCAGTCCATTCAGGTCGATTTGCTGTTCGAGGCTTATCATATTTTCCTCAAGGCCACGGACTAAAACATCAAGTACAACAATATGTGTGCAGAGGTCTTAGATTTCCTATTTCACCTCTTTCCGATAAAGAGCTCTATTTTGGTCTTGTTTATCAACCTCAAAATATTAAAGGTACGTGTACCTTTTATTTAATATTACACCCCCTTTCCACTTTCATGTGGATCATTTATTTTATTTCAAAATATTGTGCGTCGATATTACCCTGCATTTGGAAGCCAACACAAACTATGTAAGCAGAGGGTGGCACACACTTAACTTGTACATCTTAGACAAACATGGTAAAAAGACAAAAAAGGCATACAAAAGAGAATGTAATAATAAAGGCAAAAAAAATGATCTTGAGTAGTTATAGTGAAATTATAGAATGTTTGTTGGAGGCCTAAATTTGTTATAGGTCAAATATCAGGGTCAAGTTAGCAAGTTGGCAAGAGAGTAGGAGGCAATTGTAATTAATGAATTTTCCTTTTGCTATAATGAAACAGAGGAGAAGATGGAATGGGGAGATCCAAAGCTTATACAAGAAAACCTTTTGGAAATGTTGGTTGACTTTCCTGATTTAGTCAAAGATGTAATAAGGCACATTGACTTATCAACCATAACATGGGGCCCGCTGATGTTGAGATACCCATGGGATGTTATATTTGGACAAGTGTCAAAAGGAACGGTGACGGTAGCAGGAGACGCGATGCACCCGATGACACCAGATCTTGGTCAAGGTGGGTGTGCTTCTTTAGAAGATGCTGTCATTTTGGGACGTCACATTGGAAACTCGTTTATAAGGACTAAGGGAGTGATTCAGTGCGACGATGTTGAAAAAGAAATTGTGTCGTACGTGAAGGAGAGGAGATGGAGAACTGCAACTATGATTACTGCATCATACTTATCTGGGTGGGTCCAACAAGGAGGATCGTCATCAGCATCGTCCATATCATCACGGTTAACAAAATTTCTTCGAGATACGGTTTTTTATAGGAAACTCTTCGGTCGGGTTATTGTGTACTTAGATAATGATTGTGGGAAGTTGCCTATAGTTCCAAAATCCTTGGATCTGAAAGATGGTGATGGTAAAAGTGAATGATAAAAATAGTACAGTACTGTTGGTGAATTATAAGGATGTATGTGTATTTGTATGATTGTTTGTAATGTTAATGTATGATTGTTTGTTTTTTTTGCTTTTTTGAATTGATGATGGTTTGTTCAATGAACTAAAGATTTTGAACTTGTTTTATTTGACCGTGAATGATGATTAATCACGATAGGGTGAATTTTTAGCACTGTCTCTTAACGTCATAGAGTTAATTCAACTTTTCTGATGGCTCTCTATCATTGTTGCTCCAGTTCCAGTCCGGGAAACCCGTATACGATAGTCGAGGAAACAACCCATTTAAGAAGAAGTGTTAAGTCAACACTTATTTGTCTAAGTGGTTGAAAGTATTGACATAAACTCCAAAACTCTGGAGGTTTAAGTTCGTTTCAGAGGTGAAATCCATGGTTTATTAAACTTGAGTTATTTTTTATTTATTTTTTGAGAAACCGACTACGATATATGTTAGTCGTTACAAGACATTGATACATCATGAAGATGTGATAAACACGATAACCGTCTAATTTAAACCATTAATGAAAGAGGCATAAAGGGCAACAACATGAAATAGGCCTAAAACCCGACAAAGTTATTACATTATTTACTATATTTATTGCCTAAATACTTTGGATATTAATGGCAAACTGCTTCCACCAAAACTCGATCCCACAACCTCGTGGCGTTAAGAGGGGGTGTCCAACCACGCACCAAAGAGTGGCGGACTTAAACTTGAGTTATTAAAGGTATAAATAATGTAATAAATTTGTTGGCCTTTAAACCTCTTTCATGTTGTTGGACTTTAGACTTCTTTCGTTAATGGTTTAACTCGACGATTATCGTGCTTATCGCATCTTCGTGATCTATCAATGCCTTGTAAAGACGATTGTACTCAATATATAAAAAAAAACACAGAAGTCTTAAGGCGATCCTATAAGTGTTAAAGGCGCCATCTTCACTCACATGTTTGATGTTCCCCTCTATTTTGCCTTGAGAGAGGCGCCTTTAACACCAAGTGTAACTGGTTGCTGGCTCAGTGAACGATCCGGGATAATTACGCGAGGATTCTATTTTCCCGCCTTATTTTACAGTAGGAAGGTGGTTTTAGGGTTTAGAGAGAGAGAGAGAGAGAGAGAGAGAGGGAAGATGACGTCGAGTGAGCTTCCGAAGACGGAAGCTAATGTACTCCGTGGGCATGAAGGTGCAGTTCTTGCAGCTAGGTTTAACGCCGATGGCAATTACTGTCTTAGTTGCGGCAAAGACCGAACCATCCGCCTCTGGAATCCCCACCGTGGTATTCACATCAAAACCTACAAATCTCACGGAAGAGAAGTCCGCGACGTTCATGTCACCTCGTAACCTCTCTTTTTCTCTCTCTCTGTAACTTAAATCCGTCTGATTCTGTAAAAGGAATAAACCCTAATCTGATCTTAATTCCCATATTCAATTACTTTTAGATTTTCCTGGGATTGAAATACTTACGAAATTGTGGCATTGAATCATTTGATTGGTAACAGTGAATAGTCAAAGGGGAAAAGACAAATAAACCCTAATCTGATATTAGTTTCTTGCTTAAGGAGATGACATTTTTACTTTGTATGAATGAAATTTGATGAATTTGTCTATAAGTATAGCATTGGCTTTGAAAATCTATTTTATTAAATTTGTCGTTGGGTTTGGTTTGAAAATCTAACCCTTGTTATGTTTATGTGATAGGTAGTATTAGTAATGATAAGTTTTTCAATGGTTCAATCAGTATTCAAATCTAATATTTCGGGTTTGTATTAGGGACAATTCCAAGTTAGCTTCTTGTGGTGGTGATCGGCAAGTATTTTACTGGGATGTATCAACTGGTCGTGTCATTCGGAAATTTCGTGGCCATGATAGCGAGGTTTGTACCCTTGAAAGATTGTAGTTATTTTTTAACTTTAAAATTCTCAAACAGATGTCTTTTTGGTCCCAAACTTGGTCATGTTTATGTGACATAAGACATAAGTCAGTAATTGGCATATTAGATTCATCCATTTATTTAATTCCCAGTTCTCGTGTTTCCTTGTTGTTTATTTCAGGTGAATGCTGTAAAGTTTAATGAGTACTCATCTGTGGTAGTATCAGCAGGATATGATCAGTCAGTACGTGTTTGGGACTGTAGGTCTCATAGCACTGAGCCAATTCAGGTCCTACTTTTCATTTCAACAACGCAATTCTGGTTGTTATTTGTAAACGATTTCTTACATCTAATTGTGTTTCTAAAGTGCTGGTTTTGTTAGCAGATCATTGATACATTCACAGACAGTGTCATGTCTATCTGTTTGACTAAAACTGAAATTATTGCTGGAAGTGTTGATGGATCTGTTCGTACATTTGATATTCGTCTTGGTAGGTAAGTGGCAATGACAATTGTTATTAAGATTTCGGATATCTCCTTTATTTACATTACCACGTCTTAGCTTAAGATGGAGTGTTCAAATTCCTAATTGTTTACGAGGTCAAACCTAATAATGTACCCTTTGCTTTTAGAGAACTTTCTGATAACTTGGGGCAACCTGTCAACTGTATCTCATTGTCAAATGATGGTAATTGCATACTAGCTAGTTGCTTGGATTCTACTCTGCGTCTTTTGGACAAGTAATTTCTACTGTTCGCCTTTTGGCCTCTCAGAACTTAATTCTCCCCATTTCTCCTTTTTTTAATCTTACTATCTATTTTCATATGGCAGGGCTTCGGGGGAATTACTGCAAGAATATAAGGGTCATACTTGCAAGGTTAGCAATTTGATTATTACTTTGTAATATAGTATGATTTTGTAGCCTTCCTTTTTCCTAGTATTACATTGTAATCGTTCGTTCATATGCTATTTATTGATTCCATGCCCATTATGACAATATGATGCATTTTGTGTCCCTTTTTGGGCTTCCTATCATTGAATGCCTGTTTTCTTTCGTGCTGCTACTGATTTCTATTTTGGGCTTGTTTTGTTTGATGTTAGTCTTTCAAGATGGATTGCTGTCTTACTAATACTGATGCCCATGTAATTGGTGGATCTGAGGATGGCTTCATTTACTTTTGGGATCTGGTTGATGCGACTGTAGTTTCAAGTTCTCGAGCACATGCTTCTGTGGTAAAGTTTATTTTCTTTATCTTCCTCTATAGTAGCCATTTCGTACTGCAAATCATATTCTTGATCTTCCTATGTGGATATATAATATGTTTCGTTTTGAATTTTCTCATTAAATTCAAAATCCCCTACCTAGTCTCAATTTTCACATAGGCCACAAAGACCCACACAAAGAAAGCTAGGAGATTGCAATTGTTGCAAAATAAGTTGCTTGATCTGTGTAGAGAATGATAATTCTATCCAACTTTGAAATTTGTTTCTTGATAAAGGAGTTTTTGACCCTGTTGATAGTCAGGCAGTGCCCATAGTGGATAATTTTGCATAAAGAAATTCGGACGAAAAATAAGTAAACCATTATGTTTGTTCTTGGCAGGTAACAAGTGTGAGTTATCACCCAAAGGATAACTGTATGATAACATCCTCTGTTGACAGCACCATTCGGGTCTGGAAAACTTGAACTCAAAGTCAAGTAAGCTCATTCACTTTGAGCTCAGAAGTTATTTTAACTTGGTTATGACATTTGTGTTATCCGTGAACTATGTAACTCTCTTGTGCAACTTGTTCTATGTAAAAGCTCATGACATCCATCTCACGCCTTAGGAAAGTTAAACAAGAAACTCACTCGTGTAATTCAGAAAAGAAATGCATAGTACCATAGACTTGGAATAGGCATCTGCAAATAACAGATCTTTATATTGTAGAAATAAATCATTGCTTATCTTCCTCGGGTGTAAGACAAGAATGTTGTTTTTTCATAACTTGTTAGATTCTTCCATCTAGGGTTTGGGATGATTTGATCAATATACTCTTATATCTGGTGTTATACAATATGTCTCATCGTAGTGATTCTTCATTTAGCACTACAATGTTATGGTTGGGTAATATCTATATGGAATTGAAAATCAAAGAAGCTCTGGTTTAAAATGCAGACATGAGAGAGCTTCAGGGTGGTTGATGGGCTACCCACGGCCACCCTTACAATGTGAAAGAGGGTTGTATGTGCTGACCAGGTTTGGTAAATTTTGTTAAAACTCTTGCTTTATGCAAAGAACATCCTTATTATATGATCTTCAAAAGTTATTCTACGAACAATGTTTTTTTTCTTAACGAAGACAATATATATACACACACATACATATATACACGTAGTACCCCTATAGAGCATGATGAGCATCCATTTGATTGTTATATGACATGGGAGTTTTTTAAGCTCTGGATATCAAGTAGAGAGAGAATGAATAAAATAAATACAAGAGAAGATAAATATTGTATGTAATTGATTGAACCTAGTTTCTCGGTGGTAAGGTTTATGTAGTGGGTTTTCTTAATTTGCAATGTCAACTACTAATTCATTGTCTTTAACCATATTTAAAGTTTTCTATGGGGAAGGACTTTATTGAAAGACTTCTCCGAAATCAACCCTCAAATAGGAAAAACATTTTTCATAATTACTTAAAATATAGGTAGTGTCTGATTTTTCTCCAAATCAGATTATAGGGGGTTCTAATTCTAAATTGCTTGGACTTGTCTTATTAGAATTAATTTGTTGTTTTCAAATCATTACGATGCCATTGATACATGAAAGGTGTGATGAGCACGATAACCGCCAATTTTGGTAAGAACAGACCTAACGTCTAACTAAATTATGACTTAAGGCCCAACCGCCCAACTACCTCATTTACACCCTAATAATCTAAATTCAATACCCCAAAGATTCTACCTACGATGGAAATCGAACCTGGACCTTCAAGGAGTTTTAGTGTTTATGTCAACAGTTTAAATCACCTGTCAATTAAGTTACTTTTTTTTTAAGATTTCAAAATATTTGAAACGTTAGACTACCAAAAAGTCTCCCGCCTTTACTTTCTGGCGTCATGATTTTGTGTTATGTTACTCGTCACATTCAATTTGATACCTAAGCTGTCATCTGCCTGTTGATTCGATAGCGACAAGTAAGCCTCTATAAACCGTTAGATCCAACACTTGTGTACGTGACTGGGTAAATCTCTGGCGTTAGCCCAGCTGTTAAGTAAGGTATATGGCAGAATTCTTTTCACTACTTTGTTCCTTTCCTGATATATGCTTTGTTTGTATTAACTTCTCTAGCTTTTATTAGTGACATTGTTGGTCCACATTAGTATTTCAGCCTTACACGTGAGAAATAGTGAAGTGGAAATACACAAATGTCAAAGAAAAGTGAAAGTGAGACAAAGAGATGAATATGGGATGGTTGGTGATAGGAGTAAAAAGAAAAGATGAAGATGGTGGGCAAGGTTAGTTGGTGAATGGTGACAATGGTGATGGTGAATATAAAGAGAACAAAAACTACACTCAAACGGCCTCTTTGGCGAGAAACATTTCTCTCCCCTCACATAGTCACATGTTCCTCATTCCTGTGTACAGAGAAACGCTTCTCTATATTTCTGCAGTAGGCCATACATCTAGTAAATGTTCTCTAGATAAAATCACAAAAAGTTCAAATCTCTTTTTTTGGCCACCAATATATGGACAACCAATTTTTTTAGGTGGACAAACACATTTTGGGGGTAAGTAAACTAAGTTTGAGACCATCGAATGGAAGGATCTAAAACTAAATACTCATTTCTCTTTTTCTTCCTAATCTTCATCACACCATCTTCATCCTATTTTCAGCCGCCGCCGCCACCACTACCTGGTTTCACCTCCCACCACCACTACCTGGTTTCACCTATTGAGGGTTTGTTTGATCATGATTCTCGCAAATTGCTTCAGCAATGGAGTGGGTTTCAACATGTTGTTGCTTATGTTAGGGTTTGTTGGATTGTACATAATCTAACTCTCATGGTGAATCTCAAATTTTGATTCTTGATTCTATCCAAAGGTCTGGAAGATCGGATTCTTCAATCCAATATCTTCTACAATGATTTTATTCTATGAATTAGTCATTCTAATCCAGTGTGGGCTTCAGAGACTCCAGTCGAAGAAAAGATTCATCCCCTTCTTTGACTATAAACCTTTAATCAAACTTCAAAATGAAAAGATTAGTACTATCTGTTCTTCTTCTTCTCACAATTAATTGGATTGCATAGGAATGCAATTGTGATCTTCTGTTTCCACAATTTATAAAGGGTCACTTTTACCTGAAAATCATATACTTTCCCATGACTGGAACTCCCCCAAAAAGGTTTACTGTAATGTAAAAAAAAGAACATTAGAAACAACATGAGAAGGGGGTGATGAAGATTGAAGAATCTCAACACGTGTAATGGTCGGAGAAAATGGCCCTTGCTAGATTTAGTGGTGGTCTTGCCGGATAAAATGGTGGTCGTTTGTAATCGAAAAAGATGATGATCATAAAGAACAAATAACAAGGTTGGATATTTCAGTTTAGATCCTTAGATTTAGTGGCCTCCAACAAAATTTATTTCCACCTAATTCTGTTGTCCGTCTAAGAAATTTAGTTGTTCATATATTGGCCACCTTTTTTTTGTAAGGTTAACATATTTTAGGCGCCATGTCTTGGACTTTTGACTAAAGGGAAGAAATTAACATGGTGACCGCTTCAACCAAAGATAGTTACACCACAAAATCATTGGACTGATAACATTGAAACCAAGTTTTAGACATTGGAGTGCAATGAGCATTTATAGTGATTCTTTAGGTTTGTAATGTTCAGGTTAGGGGGGCCGACACCTTCCATCTTGTACGTAGACACTAGCCCTTTTACTCTGCCATGACTATTTGTCATGGCTTGGCGAACAAAATCAATTATCAAATTATACATCTTGGTTGAAAGTTTCATCAAAAAAGAAAATCTTGGTTGAAAGTTCTTGTCGGTAAAATCTAAATATATTTTGTATTGGGGTCTAATAATATTACAAAATCTCATTTAGTATGTTAGTATGAAAATATTAGACTTTTCATAAGATCTTGAGTGGTCTTTCTAAAATATGTCTTAATTCTTCTATTTTTAACGAGTCAAATTGAAATCTTTGTAGGCGACTCCTAACTTCATTTTTTTAATTAGTGAATAACTTCATTGTTTATGAATTAGTGACTAACAGGAGTGTCGAGCAATCTTGCTAGTGCTACTCCTTCTCAAAGTTAACAAATGTCAAGATCCTTGTGCAAGTGGGAGAATTCTTTTTTGTATCACGTTCCAGCTTGTACCTATGTGTGGTTCTCTATTGTGTGTGTATTTTTTTGTAAAAAAATATTTATCAACTACAAAAATATGCTTTCAACAAGAAAAAACTGAGAAAAATACAAACAAAAAAAAAAAACGAAGAATGAGATCCACGTCACCTTATAATATATCGAAAATGACATTTACAAAAATTTTAATCTAACTTGTGATTTATTGAAATTGTTTTTTCCGAAAAACAAAAAGATTGAAAGTTTAATTACAATTTGGGATCATAAAAATTTAGATAAATCACAAATTAACTCAAACTTTTATGTACCCTTAGCATTTTCATCGGTATATTGTTCTCGTTTCTTAAAAAAAGCAACGAGAATCGACTCATAGGCACACCAAAACCATGACACAGCAAAAACGAGCAAAATGCAAAGGGAGACCACATATCTAGAGAGAGAAGTAATTTTTATTCCCATTTTACCCTTATCACTCTATCTCAACTCTCACTTTCTCTCTCTTCCATAAAGAAGAGTACGAACAAGACCCAGCAGGTACAATACTGGAGTCATAAAGTCCGCGGGACCCAACTTTCACCCGCCAAAATCTCAACCCTTCATTTTCTGAAACTGATACTATAACTCTTCATCTCCCTCTCTCTCTCTCTCTCTACTTTCTCTCACTCCTCTGTTCTTCTCTTTCCAATGCTGTGTTTGTCATAGATTTTCTCAATCTTTTTCTCAGTTTTGATCATCTTGTACGCGTGTCCTGAGATTCGATCAAATTCAAACACACCAAGGATCAATCAACATCGTCCAAGACAAAGATCAAAGACCACCATTTGTAATAAACACACAGAAATCAGTTCTGAAACAAAAACAGAAAAAAACCCATCTTTGATTCCTTCTATTTTTACTCAATCTTTTGTCTTTTTGTTTTCCTTTTTCTTCTGGGGTTTCAACAAGCTTTCTTCTCAAGAAAGGGAAAGATGAAGTGAAATAGAAGTAAATGGGAAGAAGAAGAAAGTAGAACGGAGGAAAAATGAGGCTTTTTTTGAGGTGTTTAGGGATTTTTATTCACGGTTTTTATGATTCTAATGGTGGAAAGATCGTCTTTTTGAGTTAGGTTTTTGGATTTAAAGGTTGGGTTTTTTGTGGATTGAAGTTATGGATGCTAAAGGTGGACTTATATTTGGTTCGCACATCAGAAATGAATTCATCGTTATCAATGCTGATGAGATTGGACGAGTAAGAACTAATCATCAAAATCCTCCATTTTTATTTTCTTCTTGTCTGGTTTTCATTTTGTATTCATTTTCAGGATACTCATTTCATCGTTTTCATTTTTGTAATCTGGGTCCCTTTAGATGTCCAATAACACACCATTTCTTCTGAGGTTTAGGGTTTAGTTTGATGAACCTCTGTAAAAATTCAATTTTTTTTTACTTTCTCTAAATTTTCAACCTATACTCAGTAGTTATTGCTTGTTTTCTTGATCAAAATCTGATGTTTTTTGTGTTATTTACAGGTAAAATATGTGAAAGAATTGAGTGGGCAAATCTGTGAGATTTGTGGGGATGAAGTGGAGATCACAGTAGATGATGAACTCTTTGTTGCTTGTAATGAATGTGCTTTCCCTGTTTGCAGAAATTGTTATGAATATGAGAGAAGAGAGGGCAGTCAAGCTTGCCCTCAATGTAGAACCAGATACAAACGCCTCAAAGGTTTCAATCTCCTCTCTATCTCTCTATCTCTTACCCAACCTGGTAAATTTTTACTTACCAAAATGGAAGTTTTACAGGGAGTCCAAGAGTTGAAGGAGATGAAGAAGAAGATGATTTCGATGATTTGGAGAATGAATTCGATTTCTCCAACTATGATTATGGGAATATGCAACATTTCGAGGATAAAAGCGGCCGTGGGTCTAGTGCCAATGCATCTACTTCGCCCATTCACCAAAATTTTCATTCATCTTCATTTCATCCTGATATCCCTCTCTTAACTTATGATCAAGAGGTGAATTGGTTGACTAATGTCTATGTTTTTCCTTGCCCATTTCGATTTAGGTTAAATTTAACATTTATTTGATGATTGTTAATGTGCATTTGGTTTAGGATGCTGTAGTTTCATCTGATCATCATGCTCTTATCATACCAACTTCAGTGGGTAGCCATGAAGACCAAATGAACTCGATGCCAGTTCTCGATTCTTCCTTGTCTTGTAAGTAGTGTGGAGTTCACTTGTATATAAATATATCACCATGTTTTAGAATACTTCAGATTGCAATTAGTATGAATCTGCTTATTACTCTTCGCAGTGCAACCAAGAGCGATGGGTATGAACAAAGATCTGTCATCATATGGATTTGGTAGTGTTGCATGGAAAGAGAGAGTCGAGGAATGGAAGAGAAAGCATAGTAACAAACTGGAGGTTATTAAGCACCAAAGCGGAAATGGTGGTGGAAACTATGATGACGATGATCCTGATTTGCCCAAGTATACACTATACATATCCCAACCTCAAATTTTCACACAATTATTTTACTTGGATTTTATCTTACTGTTTTAGTATAATTCGACATGAAATGTTTGATTCTGTTTTACTTTCATAAATTGTACGACTCGCTCTTTAACTTTCAACAATAGTCTTTCAGGATATCTTACTGTGAAAAGTAGAAAAATAAAAAACAAGAAGCTCATTCTTTGCCTATTTGCAGCATTCGACAGATAGTCACACTATTATAGTATATGCATAACTATCAAAATATACCATTCTTGTCGTCCCCACTGTCTTTTCGATTTTTCGGTCGATAGCCTACTTAAATTAAGAACTAGAGCCATTTCTCTTACCATCCTCAAACCAATTAATCTTTTTCGGTTAATCTCTATCAAGTTCTTATGCTTGGAACTCGCCCACAGTGAGGCTTGAATCTTGTGTTCCCATAGCCTTTAGGGTTCCCCTATTTCAGCCCTGAACTTGCTACGTGCCGTTACGAGATCTGTCGATGTGTTTTGATTATAGCTATATGATAATCACAACCAATTTAGGAACAGATTGATCAAGGTAAAGTAACGAATCGCTTCTTTGACTCTTATTAAGGGTAGTCATAAGATATAGGAGACTTAATTGTCTTGTAATTGCATTGAGGAAAGGAAAATCTAGTGCAGCTTGCATGTGTGTGAAATCAATCCTGTTATATAATTGAAGAAGTTAGGTTTCAATGAACGTGGTAAAAAACTTCTTACTTACTTGGAAGTAATGGACCGAACATATCCATCTGTGCCTGTTCTACGCCCTAGAATTTAAACGACTTTTTGGGGCGAAATATCCAAAAACTATAAACTGCCTCATTACCTACTGACAAGTGACCACTCCCAATTTCTTGTTAGGATTTTTTACATGGACTCGAAGAGTCATTACATCTAATCCTCCATCGTGAATTGAATGAGGAAGATACACAACCAACTGGCCAAGTAGTTGTTGGCTTATTAGGATTAGTTAATTTGCTATAATAATGACTTCCCATATGATAGAGTCCTTTTCGTGAGATCTCGACCATCATTACATCTCATGATCATTGCATGCGCTATCCAGGAGTTATTTCTTAAAGGACTAGAATGCTTAATTACTTGAGAGGTTTGAAAAAGTTTTGAAGCGAAAATTTGATGTACTTATTAATTTGTTTCTTGATATACAAGACTAGCTAATACCCTAGTTCCACTTAAGTATGCACCTTGAATTAGTTCTGGTTCTTGTTTGTCAGAATGGACGAAGGGAGGCAACCACTTTCAAGGAAGTTACCAATCCCTTCAAGCAAAATCAATCCTTACAGATTGATTATTCTCCTCAGACTCGTTGTTCTTGGCTTCTTTTTTCATTACAGAATAATGCACCCAGTCCATAATGCATTCGCCTTATGGCTAACATCAGTTATTTGTGAAATATGGTTTGCTGTTTCGTGGATTTTCGATCAGTTTCCTAAATGGTACCCAATCGTCCGAGAAACCTACCTCGATCGATTATCACTGAGGTAGATAATGCCATACGAAAATCCACTTATTTTCTTTTGATATATTTTTCTCAACCTCTTTTAATGTTAAATATGCCTATAGATATGAAAAAGAAGGGAAATCATCTGAGTTGGCTGATATAGACGTTTTCGTAAGTACAGTTGATCCTCTAAAAGAACCTCCACTTATCACGGCAAACACGGTTCTCTCAATTCTTGCTGTGGATTATCCAGTAGACAAAGTCGCATGTTATGTCTCGGATGATGGAGCTGCGATGCTTACTTTTGAAACACTCTCAGAGACGTCCAATTTTGCAAGAAAGTGGGTTCCCTTTTGCAAAAAATTCAATATTGAGCCTCGAGCTCCTGAATGGTATTTCGCGCAAAAGATCGATTATTTGAAAGATAAGGTCTATCCAGCCTTTGTGCGAGAAAGACGTGCCATGAAGGTAAATGTTTTGTCCGTGTGTATATATATAAATATATGTGTGTATTTGTTTCTCAACGGCTGCTTTAACTCATTACTGGCAGTGAGTTTTGACTATTATTAACAATGGGATTGCTATTTTATCATATGATTGCTTGATTACAGAGAGCGTACGAGGAGTTCAAAGTTCGAATAAATAGCTTAGTTGCCATGGCAGAGAAGGTCCCTGAGGATGGTTGGACAATGCAGGATGGAACTTCGTGGCCGGGTAACAGTGTTCGAGACCATCCCGGAATGATCCAGGTAACAATATTCTCGATCTCGCTAACTCAATTTTATCATTTCTTATGTGTCAAGTCTAGAGTTCTAGTAGGAGAACTGTGCTTGATAATTCTGATATATTCTGTTCGACCAAGCAGGTTTTCCTTGGCCACAATGACATTTGTGATATCGAAGGTAACGAATTGCCCCGTCTAGTTTATGTGTCTCGTGAGAAAAGGCCCGGCTTTGATCACCACAAAAAAGCAGGTGCCATGAATGCTCTGGTGAGCTAATCTCTTTCTCTCATAGTTGGTTTCATTTTTGATATTTCTTTCATGATATACTACTCGTGAGTAACCTTTTCTCTGATAGTACTTATTGCCATTGCTATTCTTAAGGTGAGGGTTTCAGCAGTAATCTCCAATGCTCCTTACATTCTCAACGTCGACTGTGATCATTATATCAATAACAGTAAGGCACTTAGAGAAGCTATGTGCTTCATGATGGACCCCATTTTGGGGAAGAAGGTTTGTTTCGTGCAGTTTCCTCAACGTTTTGATGGAATTGACCGTCATGACAGATATTCAAATCGCAACGTTGTATTCTTTGATGTACGTTACACGTATTGACAAATCACGCTTTTAGGTACTAATTCTCTTAGTAAGGTTCGACAACCTGATCTTCTCTATTTCTTATTTATTCTTTAATTGAAAACAGATCAACATGAAAGGTCTTGATGGGATCCAGGGTCCGATTTACGTAGGAACTGGGTGTGTTTTCAGAAGGCAAGCTTTGTATGGATATGATGCACCCGTAACGAAGAAGCTTCCGGGGAAGTCCTGCAACTGTTGGCCAAGGTGGTTCTGCCTGTTTTGTGGATCTAAAAGAAAGAAAATGAAGGGGAAGCAAAAGAAAGATAAGAAAAAGTTGAAAGTCCGAGAGGTGTCAAACCAGATTCATGCGATTGAAAATGTTGAAGAGAAATTGACATTGATGTCGCAGATGAAAATTGAGAAGAGATTTGGGCAGTCTCCAGTGTTCGTATCTTCTACACTTCTTGAAAATGGTGGAACTCCTAGGGATGCAAGTTCTTCATCGCTGTTGAGAGAAGCTATTCACGTTATTAGTTGTGGTTATGAAGATAAAACAGAATGGGGAAAAGAGGTAAACACACTGGTTAAAACTGCGTCTGGTTAGAAACTTCGTTTCAGTACGAAGGAACACCTCCTATACTACCATTTTTTGGTAGTTAGGTTTTTCTTACACAGTTTATCTTTGATGTTCAACCAGGTTGGCTGGATATATGGTTCTGTGACAGAAGATATCCTAACAGGTTTTAAAATGCATTGCCATGGATGGAGGTCTGTCTACTGCATACCCAAAAGACCTGCATTTAAAGGTTCGGCTCCCATCAACCTTTCAGATCGTCTACACCAGGTACTTAGATGGGCTCTTGGGTCCGTCGAGATATTGTTGAGTAGACACTGCCCAATCTGGTACGGTTATGGATGTGGTTTGAAACCGTTAGAACGATTTTCTTACATAAACTCTGTAGTCTACCCATTAACATCCATTCCATTGATTGCTTACTGCACTCTCCCAGCAGTCTGTCTAGTTACGAACAAGTTCATCATCCCTGAGGTACCTTCCCGGGTTCCCCCTAAACAACCCTTTACTCTTCATTTTCTAGTCTTATCCGTGATTATTATTATTTTGTTTCCATGTACAGATTAGCAACTATGCCAGCATAGTTTTTATGGGCCTGTTTGTCACAATAGCTCTAACGGGTATCCTCGAAATGCAATGGGGAGGTGTTGGAATCGATGATTGGTGGAGGAATGAACAATTTTGGGTGATCGGTGGTGTCTCATCACATCTTTTCGCCCTCTTCCAAGGGTTGTTAAAGGTTTTAGCAGGCGTTAATACAAACTTCACTGTGACGTCGAAAGGAGGAGACGATGGAGAGTATTCAGAGTTATATTTATTCAAATGGACTTCATTATTAATCCCACCGTTGACTTTATTGATCATCAACATAATCGGGCTCGTCGTTGGAGTCTCGGAAGCTATCAACACGGGCTATGAATCATGGGGTCCCTTGTTTGGGAAGTTGTTCTTCGCCTTTTGGGTCGTCGTGCATCTTTACCCGTTCCTCAAAGGATTATTGGGGAAACAGGATAGACTACCCACTATTATACTGGTGTGGTCAGTTCTTCTTTCTTCAATTTTCTCATTATTATGGGTTAGAATCAACCCATTTGCATTAAAAGTTGGTATCCCATTAGGAGAGCCATGTGCTTTGAATTGTGACTGAGATTACATAGATTTTAAATTTATTAGGGTTTTAATTTATAATTTAGAGGTAGAAAAAGAGATACCAAATTTGAACAATTTTAAGTGATGGAAATATTCAGATAGACTAATGTCTTATGTATAGATATATAGACAAGAAGATATGGTAAGTAAAGTTGAGTATTTGGTTTTGGATTCTACCACCTTTGAGCCTTATTCATCTAAGTATGATTATTTCGATGATAAAACTGTTGTTTGTGTTTTTTTTTTGAATAAATGAACGAGAGATTCAATACATTCACTTTGTTTTACATGATATACCAATCAGGTTGGCACCTCACATAACATCTAATCGTTAAATATCACCACCTGTTATTACTAGTTAATGAAAGAAGTACAAATAATAAAAAAGAGAGCTTAAAGTCTGATCTTGACATCAAAAGATATCATAACGAATACAAAAATCAAATTCATTCCTTGACACACAAATACAGATACAGAAAAACATGAAATTGTGGGTCTTATGGTCTTACCCACTTAATTGGAAAAAAAAAAATACATCACAAATCAAAATAGAATGTTGTCACATACATTATACATACACATCCTTATTGTATTTAAATGCAACAGAAACATGTATAAGCAGGTGATACAACCTGCTTACAAGTGGGTCTACTGAAAGGGAACACAAAACATGCACTTACACATTGGGAGTTGCAAGTAGCAGAATCTGGGAAGTTAAACGTGGCGGTGGAGAAACATGGTGGCTGTGCTTGTGCCTCCACCACGGTTATTGCCATAACTACGTACCAACAAAGTCAACCACAAGCAAACTATTAGCAATTCCAAATATCAAATCAACAACTTTTATTACACAAATTATTTGGTTGATGACATGGGTTTTGAGTTCACATGTCCAATACATGTGTTATAAGATTCTACTATTACTTAGTCCCACATTGCTTTTTCTATATACATGCACTTAAATGACTAGTAAAAACAACAACAAATTGTTGCAAGACAACATCCTCTAAAAATTATAAATGACCTAAATTACGAAAAGATATGAGAACAATTAGTACTTACACGAGGTGGAAAAGACGACAAAAACAAAGAGAAAACAGATTGAAGCAAATTTAGCCATAATCTCAAGTTAGAATTGATTCAATTAATCAATCTTTTCCTGCTATATGAAGAAACAAAGTGGACACAAAAGGCTATTTATATTTACTTAGGTTCATTACAATAATGACCTTATATTATTTTTAAATATAACCCCCAAACGTGCAAACCTGCAACTAGGTTTTCATGCCATATATATAACAGTTGGGATTAACAAGGACCATTACTAACAATTTTCAAATTACAAAAGACGGGTGGTTTCCATTTTTATTAATTTTATATAAAGAGTTTTAGTACACTTATAAGGAAAAAAATACTTTAAAATGTTAGTGAGCTCCATAAACATGGAAACTGCCTTCCATGTTGTGAAGACAATAAAATCACGACATGATTGAGTTCTCATATGTTTATGTGAATGGACTGAATATATAAAATCTTAATTAAAAAAAAATTATTTTCTTCTCGAAATAACATGATAACATTAATGTAGGATCCCTGATTTCTGACCTAGGAGTGCGAAGTAATATACCCAACTTTTCTCCGAATACACCAATTAATAAAGGCCAGCGCTTTGGGGAAAGTTAAAAAGTTTTCGGGGTGTGAAGACTTGGTCAAAAATTGGTCAAATTTGTTTGACAATTTTATTTAGGGGAAAGCAAAATAGCTTCTCCACCTCACCTCTATCTTCTCCGATTAGGTTGCCGGCCGGAAAATTTTCCGGCCGGCGACCATTAAAAAAAAAGAAATTTTTTTTTTTTTTCACTCTCTCTCTAGAAACTCCGGCGAAGGGGTTTCCCTTCGCCGGAGTTCCGGTCTGTTCTTCAACAGACCAGATCTGGCCTGTTGAAGAACAGACCAGATCGGTCTGTTCTTCAACAAACCGGAAGTGGTCTGTTGAAGAACAGACCAGTCCGGTCTGTTCTTCAACAGATCCGGTCTTCAACAGACCACTTCCGGTCTGTTGAAGAACAGACCAGTTCCGGTCTGTTCTTCAACAGACCGAGACTCCGGCGAAGGGAAACCCCTTCGCCGGAGTTTAGAGAGAGAGAGAGAGTGAATTTTTTTTTTTTTTTTTTTTTTTTAATGGCCGCCGGCCGGAAAATTTTCCGGCCGGCGACCAAATCGGAGAAGACAAAGAGGTGAGGTGAGGTGAAGATAGAGTGAGGTGAGGTGGAGATAGAGTGAGGTGAGGTGGAGTGTTTTTTTTTATTTCCCCTTAAAATTTATTTCCCCGGAAAATCTCTAAAATTATACATATTCCCTTTAAAATTTCACACCCCGGAAACTATTTAGCTTTCCCCAAAGCGCTGGCCTTAATAAAATACGGAGTATTTAAATCTTTTTTGCTCTGTCATTGCAAATTTGTTTTAAACTTCCTGCACTAATTAGGTAACGTTGTCATTTTAGTTATTTTTTAAACTTTCAGGATCATATCCGTTGTTAAAGATTTTGTCGAATTTTCCATAAATAATTAAAAATTAAATAAATATGAATTATTATGAAATTGACGCAGATTATAGTGGGCCTCTCGACCGAAATGATGAGCCTCACGACTAAAATGATGAGCCTCACGACTAAAATGATGAGCCTCACGACCAAGAGATCAAATAAACCTCACAGACAAGTAATCTAGCTAGGCCTAAAATTAAGAGTTTCCAACTATATGGATTTTATTTGTTTAGGAGTTTCCAAGTTTAGGTAATTAAGTTGGCAGCGACTTTGAGGCATAAAGAAAAATCCCTGGGGCATAAAGAATTAGTCAATCAATATTGACTTAGGGGGGCATGTTTATCTTTTACCCCAATAATTTACTTGATTGAGAATTTCCCCCTAATCTTCATCTTTTCTACCTACAAAACTTCTGACCACCACCTCTATTTTCGATCACCGATCACTTCACACACACTCTCTCTCACAGTTTCTCTCTTTCCCGCTCATTCTCTCTTTCTCACTCTATCTCCCTCTCACTATAGATCTCGCTTTCTCTCACTATGGATATCTCTTTTTCTCACTGTAAATCTCTCTTTTTCTCATTGTAAATCTCTCTTTCTCTCTAGACATCTCTCTGTAAATCTCTCACCCTCTCACCCTCGGTCTCGTTAGGGTTTCAAAAGCCCTCCTTGAGGGTCCACGAAATGGTTCATGACTGAGCTGACCACAAAACACTCGAGGTCTGGCTCTAGAAAAGGGGATACTTTCCTTCATCGGAACTGTTCGTGTAAAAGAAATAGAGAGAAGATGAGAGAGATACAATAAAAGAGGGAGAGAGATCATGAGAGAGAGAGTCTTAGAGAAATAGTGACAGAGAGAGGTCTAGAGAAAGGGAGAACACGAGAAAGAAATAAGGGAGAGAGAGAGAGAGAGAAATAGGGGTGAGAGTGAGAGAGGGAGAACTTGAGAGAGGAAGTACATGAATATTTGGGAACATATTTCAATCAATTTAATTTTTGGACTAAAAAGTAAATATGCCTCCTAAGTCAATTACAAAACCTGGAACACCTCTTTTCCCGTGAACCTACTAAAACCGCGACCAAACCCTAGACTATTCTCTTTACAAAGACCCCCATAAGTTAGCCATAACCTACAAAACCGAGCCCACTAAACCCGAGACCACCACAACCGTGACCATCAGTACCACTGCTCTCCAACCGTGTCATTCAACTTTAGTGTTGTTTCTAGGTTTTTCTGCACTTGTCCACAAAGAAAAAAAATAGGGAGATTTAAACCTTGGCCCCCACTATTATATCAATATTTGAATTAACAAGTTGGGCATCATCACCCTCTCTGCTCCAACTTGAGAGAAAGTATTAAAGGCACCCAGACGAC